>NC_066619.1:157757515-158085342 GCF_025201925.1 Gopherus flavomarginatus
TCCAATACAGGAACTTCACGGAATTTCTTTCCAGGAGCTCTTCTCTAAATGTGGCATCCTTTCTGTCTTTGTCAGATGGGCATTTAGCTCGTTACTCTGAAGTCTTTTTTTTAATGGAATAGATCAGTGGTTTTCAACAATGGTCCACATACTATGTCTAAGATTTCCAAAGGGGTCTATACCTCCATTCGAAATTTTTAGGGATCCACAAATGAAAAAAGGTTGAGCACCACTGGAATAGATAATAACTAAATTAAAACTAGAGGAGGAGAAGGCCCCAATAAAAAAATTACTATCCATTTAGTCAGGGAAAGTCTCATTCAGATATATTCATATATGCTCATTCAGGCATCTCTAGGCTTCATTCTGAAATTAAAGACTAGCCCAATGATACCGTTAAGTCTATTGTTATGTTCTGTTTCTGCACCTACTGCAGTCAATGGCAAAGCTCCCACTGACTTCGTTGGGAGCAGGATTGAGGCCACAGATGGTATTATAAAAGTCTTGCATTACTACGTTTCCATTCTGAAAGTAGCACCAGGATCAAAATATCCACTGCAAACCAAACCACAGTTTCTTCCCACAGCCTTTATTACTGTTTGCAAAATGTTATTCAAGAAACCGAGCTGAAAAGATGCCCATTGAGAATTTCACATGGGGACATACTAAGAATCCAAACCAACCAACCGCAATTTATTCAAATCCAAATGTTTGATTTTAAAGGAACCCATTTCCTCACGTTGCCAAATCTCCAGGCATCTCCCTCTCCCTCTCTCTCTTTTTAATGTGGTCTTATCTTAGCAATAAACACTGACAGAAAGAAAAAGAAAACCACAGCTGACATGATAGAAAACTGGTCTCTGTGCCAGCCTCTTAGGGTACATCTACACTGCAACTTGGCGCTAGCCTTCCAGCCTGGGTAGGCAGACGTGCGCTAGCAGGGCTTGAGCTAGCATGCTAAAATTAGCAGCTCCACTGGAAACTGGGGATAGCTGCCTGAGCTCAGACCAAGGGCTTGCGTGGGCTTGAAAGCCCAAGCTGCCATCCTTGCTACAGTGTCCACGTGGCTATTTTTAGCATGCTACCTTGAGCCCCTCTAGCATGCCTGTCTACCCAGGCTGGGAGGCTCACTCCTAGCTGCAGTGCGGACATACTCTTAAAAACCATAACGTGCGGAAAGTAGTATTCACGAATAGTTGTGTACTCATGACAGAATCGTCTTCAAAACCTAGGATTTGAGATGCTTCTCTTGGATTGGCTGCTGTCTGTTTGCCAAGACCAAACTGTCAAGGCTTATTTTGAATACCTCCATTTTGGAGTATGCTACTCGTGAAACCTTGAGAGGGGGTGGGAACAGCGCAAAGGGGAGGCTCAGGATTTGACCCTCTCTTTCTGCTTTGAAACTTCTTTCCAACCTAAAGGCCAAATTCATGCAGTGAAACTTCACTAGCATCGCGGAGTTGGGTGATTTTGGCCCTGAATATAAAAAGATTGTGCCCCACACATAATAATGTTAGGGTTTGAGTCTGTCCCATTTAAGGGGAAGAGTTTTCAAAAATACCTAGGAGATTTAGAAGCACACATCCCACTGGCTTTCAATTGATAAGTCAATGGGACTTGTGCTCCTAAATCCTCTAGCTGCTTTTGAAAATTCCCCCCTCAGTCAATAGCAAATACCCAGTGATTTCAGCAGCACAAAACTGAGCCCTTATCTTGTGAGATTTTAGAAGAGGTTTTCAAAAAGCACTAATAGAAGTTAGGCTCCCAATTCCCATAAACTTTCAATGGGAGTTGGGCACCTAACTCCCATCCTTACAGTATAAGAGTTACTGTGACTAAGATCCACAGTGTAATTGTGTAAGCATTGTAGCCTGTAACATCTTCCGTAAAATGTGACCAGACATTTGCAGTCGCGTAAAACAAATTGCAATTAATAGTACGGGTACAAAATCACCGTCAGAAATTCTAAGTGATATAATTTGAGTTAAGCACAGATTCTTTACACCAAATTTTTATTTACTGACTAGGTCATTACCAATAAGCCCTACACTAGGTATTTACTTAGGCATAAACAGTGACCTAGATGTCTCGGGGAACTGGCAGTAGGACATGGAACCTCTCCGCTCTAGATTACTGGCTTGGATATGGTCCAGACTGGCAGTGGCTTGAACTCATTGTCATCTTTGCAACATCCTGTGTGAAACAGGTTGGTGAGCTCAGGCCAGTTCCTCGTGAATAGGCATCTACAACACAAAAAAATGGTGTTATCTGCAATGGCACCAATTAGCAGGAGTTGGGGGGGTGGAGTGAGGGGGCAGACAACAGCCCTCCTCGTCAAGGTGTTTTTCACTTGCTCAAAGTTCCTTAGGCCACAGAGCTGGCATGGAGAGGGGTGCACGGGGCGAGGCCTGACCATTTTTAAGCAGTGGTCTATACTAAATTCATACGGCTGCTGCCAGAACAGGCTAGTCACCGTGCCACTGAAATTTGATCCAGCTGCCCCTTCATGCAGACGTGGAAGGGAAAATTCTTTGCTGGCGTAAACCTGGTGGCAACAGCTCCTGTGTCAGCTGCATTGGCAAGTTATGGGACCTCATTTGCATCTGCCCCGTGCAGCTAGAATCATTCAGGGGCCTTTCCCTCGCTTGATACAGCTCCACTCCTCCTGCAGCTGAGGTGTGGAGAGCCAGAATTCGGCCCTATTGCTATCTCGCTAGAATTTAGCAGCAGGCCATAATCGGAAGACACAAAGCAATACGCAATACGGCAAACCAGGGAAAAAGAAAACTCGTTTTGCCCCCACATTACAGGGTAGTTCAACAAGGGGATTTTAGACAAAGACCCTGCAATTCCACGTATTTTGTAGGTACTTGAAAGTCTTAATATTCCCAACACATTTTAATCTGGTTTTTCTTGGTCCCTTCTATTCTTGTGCTCTTTGCAGTCAATGAGAGCAGCAGCAACAGTACAACAGACTCACACTTTGACTGTGCCGATTTCAGGATCCTTTCAAATGTGCTGATAGTATTGATGTACTACACAAGACAGGCAGGCTGTAAATTCATCATCCATGTCCTCCTCCAGCTATATCAATTTCCCAGTCCACTGCTGGATTCTCTCTCTTTTCACTTCCTCTCTCCTCCTAAAAATGACACATACAGACACATTGTTATAGGGTTATACAAACAGATGGGACTTGACCTAAGCCTAAATAACCCAGCATATCTGGTGTTTGGATTTGTTACAATAAAACAGAAATGTGTCTTATAGTTAGGAATATTGTTCACGGAAGATGAATGTGCTGCATTCGTATAGGGACACAATGGCATGTCGAGATGGGGAACAAACTAACAACCTTCCCCAGTGATGTTTGCTTCTGTAAAATTCACTATCAGATCATTTCATGGGCACCCAGAGGGTGAACCTGTCAGTTCTGGGGATCTCTAACGGCCAGGATGTTTATAACATAAGCACAATACCAATTTTTTAGGTGCTAAGTACATAGCCCTCCCACAGATCATCATAATTCCTCAACATAGCAGCAGAAATTGTGTAGACTTCAAGGACGTGATGCTTATCACACATTGGTGATTCTAAGCTCTTTGGAGCAGGGACTGCTTTTCGTTCAGCACCTAAAACAAAGGGGTCCGGGTCCATGATTAGGGCTCCTAGGCACTACTGCAATAGAAATAATACTAATAAAAATACATTGGTGTTAAACCTGTGAAACGGGAATCAGCCAGACCCCAAGAGTCTAAGGATCCAAATCTGCAACGCTTATTCATGATGATTACAAGTAACTTGCTCGAGTAAGTTGTATTAAAGCTTGAGTAAAAGTTGCACAATCAGGCCCTAAGACATTAAATTTTCCTCCTTTTGAAATGAATCACCTAGAAAAGCACCCATCTCTTTATTGAGCCTTGTACTCATAGGACTGTTATTGCTTATTTAATAAATTCAGTCTGGGGGGGTTGTGGTCTGTTTGCTTGCTTGCTTGGTTGTTTTTTGAACTCCAAATGTTGCAGATTAGTACAAACACAGGTATTGAGCCAATCTTGCTGGTTTTACTCGCATACATTGTCCCACTGATGTCACTATTCATGACATCATGATGGAACTATTCATAAACAAGCAGAATCTGACCCACTATTTGTATTTAGGTAGCATCTTTAATATGTTCACAATTATAGTCTGAACCCAGTCCTGTAGGCTTTCCACATGTATAACTTCAGCTGAAGTCAATCAGAGTTTAAATACATCTGAACTGCATAATCAGGTCTCAGAACTGTGTGTAAAGAAGGCCTGATTCAGGATCTAACATATTAGACCAGGGGTCGGCAACCTTTCAGAAGTGGTGTGGCCGAGTCTTCATATTCACTCTGATTTAAGGTTTCACGTGCCAGTAATACATTTTAAAATTTATAGAAGATTTCTTTCTATAAGTCTATAATATGTAACTAAACTATCATTGTATGTAAAGTAAATAAGGTTTTTGAAATGTTTAAGAAGCTTCATTTAAAATTAAAATGCAGAGTCCCTCGGACCGGTGACCAGGACCCGGGCAGTGTGAGTGCCATTGAACATCAGCTCGTGTACTGCCTTTGGCACGCGTGCCATAGGTTGCCTACCCCTGTACTAGACCATAAAGGGTCAATGTACCTACTGTTTCTCGGGTCCCTAAATACATTCTTAGATCCTTGATTGTAATAGCTGTGGAGTAGCCATTGTGGTTTACTGTGTAAACTATCATACATGCTCGGTTTGTATTCATTATTGCAATCTTTAAAAACTAAATAAAAACAAAAGAAATTAACCCATAAACAGTGTTTTACAAGAAAGTTAAAGGATTTGAAATAAATCCACAAAAGGAATGTGAGATTCCAGGCTGGGTTTCCCTCCCTAACTAACCCAGTTTTGCTTAGGATGTACACACAGAGGGTATGATTCTTCTCTCTCTTATACTGGTTTTATACTGCTTTGACAACAGGGAAGTCACTCCTGATCTACACTGATGTAAGATCAGAATCAAGGCCAAAATCTGTAAGATCCCTCATGCTTTGGAGATATCATCACACACTAAGGCACAACAAAGTACATTTTTAACTGTGAATGGCTTTGCCTGTGTAGGTTTAAACCAGACTGTGTCACTCTCTTAGTTTTATTTAAATGGATTTCTCATTATATCTCTCAGCAGCAGCAGAGAATGCTAGAATTAAAGTTGAAATGGCACTTCCATTCTAACCCATATTTTCACTTGCTCCATCCGGTATTCCTGTTTTAGACTGAAGCTTTCCTTAGCTTGATCTCAGCCAGATGTGATGGTGTATGTTTTTAGCTAAAATCAATTCAAGTCTTTCAGTTTCACAAGCAAGAAATATTTTATCTCTTTAAGAAAGAAACCCATCCCATACCACCTTAACTTCTGCATGTTGTCCCTTTTTTTGTTTAATTTCCTTACTTTAAAGGATGTTGATACTTACATACGTATGCAAAATGAAAAGCATGAGGCAACATACTACTGCATATGTATATATCTGAGATATTCAGAAGTGTCTGGGTTTTTTGAATGAATCACTGAACACTCATCCTCTGAAAATCAGGCCCTTTGATCGTGTTTTGATTTGGCCACCCAGAAATTAAGGCATCCAAAATAATTAGTCATTTTTATGGGGGGAGGAAGGGGAGCAAAGCAGGTTAATATACCATATATTTAGTATATTAACCTGCCTCCATTTTATATATGTATGGTATAGCAGTGATGTTACTAAGGTTGTCCCCTTATATACATACATAGATGCATGTATTGTAATTAATAGGTGGAAATTTTTAAAACACTTCAAAGTGTTTGGCACCCTACTCTCATTGAAAATCAATTAAAGGTGGGTATCTAACTCCCTTATGCAATGATGAAAATTTTAGCCTATACTGTGTATGGGCTTGCCGTTTATATCGCTATATAATATGCACATAAAGATACAAACTACCAGTATATAAATTAGTAATGCATAATTACACAGAGTGTATGAATACAATGGAAAAATGAGTGATAAAGCCCATGTACTAAATGCAGTATCATTTCATATTTCCCTTCTTCAGACCAGAAAGATGCTTGTTTTCCAAGCCCGAACAGATGCATATATAAACTTTGGAAGGGCAGGGATTTTTCTACTTTATCTGGTGTTGATTTATTTGTTTGTTTTCATTTCCAGATGTGTAAAGAGAGGATTCCAGTTGACAATGACTCCGTTTTTCTTGCAGAATATAATGGGAGTTGAGTTGAAAGGGACATTATTGCACGTTCAATGAGTATATTGTGGCATTGTGGGGGGTTTTTTTTGCGGGGGGGGGAACAATTATTTCCCTCTGGGTGACTGTGAAAAGGTTTGGTGAATGAGGCATGTGAAGTCCTTTGCATGGATCTTGCTCAGCATGCGTTAGGGTGGGATGCCCGGCTGTATCCGGATCAGACTGTGGCGTGCACGATGTCCCTGCTTTAACTCCAGTAAAGAAAGAAAGAAAAATGCTTGGAACAGGGTGACCAGCTGTCCTGATTTTATAGGGACAGTCCTGATTTTAGTTGTTTTTTTTTTTTATATAGGCACCTATTACCTCCAACCTCTGTCCCGATTTTTCACACTTGCTGTCTGGTCACCCTAGCTTGGAAGCAGCTGATCCTCCCTCTGACCAGGGCTGGGACTCTGCAATGTGCTTGGCCACCTTTTCCACTCATGTGCACGTTAGACTGGGGCGGGCAAAACCAAAGCGCTTTTAAGGAGAAGTCCCACCCGGTGGCTGGGTCTGGTCAGGTGGGCAGAGCTCCCAGGTTACCGCTCAGGGCGCACGTGTTCCTAGCCCTTTATAGGTGACCAAACTCTCTGCGCTTCCTCTGATCCGACCAACTGCAGCAGCAGCCCCCCCCCCCGCCTTTTTTCTTGGAAAAGGGAGTTTCCACCCTTGCCCGCGGGACGCGAGGGATTGAATGGGCCGAGCCCTGCACGGCCTCTCCCGCGGGCGCGTGTCCCCTTCGGGGGGCGGTTTCCCCTTCGCTTTGCCTCTCGCTCGCAGCCGGGTCTGGCCGAGCAGGCGGCGCGATTGGCTGCGGATGACACAGCTCAGCCCCGGGAGCTGGGGGACTCCGCGCGCAGAGCACAAAACTCCGCCAGGCTGCGCCTGCCCCCTCCAAAGCCGGAGCGAGCGAGCAGGGGGAGGTTGCGATTCCGGGCTCCGCTCCACCAGCCGCCGCTGCTTTAGCACCACCCCCTAACCCGCCTGCAATAATAATAACACCCCCCCCCGTACAAAAACCCACCCTGCCGGCACAGAGGCAGGGGAGACCCCCCACCCCAGAGCTCATTGCAAACGCCAGGAACGGCGGCGAGGGTGGGGGGTTGCTGTCCTTATATTTTCGCATGCATGCATTTTTGTGTTAAAGCCTCCTGTCTGCAGGATCCCGGGGTTTGCAGCGCCCAGCAACAGTCCCGCTACAGAGCGCAGCTTCCCCCCCGCAGACTGGTTCCTGGCTGGGGCGGGGGGTGAAGCAGCCGCTGGGCTGGTTTGCTGGCGATCCGCTCTCTGCACGCCCGGCTTTCGCGAGGGCGGGGGCTGGCCAGGATGGCTGGGTCGCCCCGCTCGCTGCTGTGCCTCTGCCTGGGCTGGAGCTGCCTGTGCCTGGCGCTGGGGGACCTGCTGCGAGCTCACCTGGTGGGGCTCCGGAGGAAGGCTGCCCTGGGAGGAGTCACCGGCGGCCGAGCCCGGGCGGCAGGTGAGCTTGGCCGCGCACCGCAGCAGCTGCCGCCGGGCGACAAGGTCTCGGAACACATGCTCCGGCTCTATGACAAGTACAGCGGCGCCCGGCGCCAGGAGCTCCCCAGCCTCCACCCGCTGCACCTCCGGGAGGGCAACACGGTCCGCAGCTTCCGAGCCCTGCCAGCGGGTGAGTATGGCCCTGACCCCCTTGCTCCTCTCCGCCCGCTCAGCTGCTGCCCCCAACCCGCCCCGCAGCCTTGGCCTCCCCCTCCCCTGAGCCCAGGGTGAGTCTCTCGAAATTGTGTCTCTTCGGGGCTGTCAAAAGCAGGGACAGTGAGTGAGGGAAACAGGCACACGCAGCTGAAATGTCAGGAGCTCTTGAGTAAGCTCATCTCTCTCGCCAACAGAAGTTGATCGGATAAAAGACAGCACCTCACCAACTTGGAAAGCCACACAGAGCTTTTCTCACAGGAGGCAGAAACTTCTAACGCTGCCTTTGTGTGACCCCCCAAATATTACCCCCCCCACCCCACCTTGAAACCTGGGAGCCTCCCTCCCGCTGAGGCTTCGTAGATCTATATCTGTTGCGTGGTTGTGACTACTTGTGGAGGGTGGGAGGAGAGAGGTGAAGGCTGTTTGTGTAGCTGACTGCACTGTCATTGAAAATGCAACTGACACTTCATGCAAAGGGGCTGGGGGAAATGGAACAGGCTTTGCACGGGGTATGAGCATGGGGAGAAGCTTGCAGGTCTGCAAAGTGAGAATAACAAACATTGAAACAAAGCAGAGAAGCTCCATATGGAAGCAGTTTACCTATAGTCCGAGATCCATTTTTCTTTTGGGAGTTTGGAGCATGTATTTTGCAGGGCTGGCTGTGCAATACCTTGTGCCAGAGACTTTCTAGCCCTACGTTAGCTATAATCCTCGTGGTGATATGTGTGTCTAATAATCGGTGGATCCTACTTGAGTTTAGAGATAGGTGCTCCTTTTTCAGCAGATGCAGAGATTAATCCAGCTCTGTATCAACACAGCACAAATAGTAACGAATTTGCATATAAAACCAAATATATATAATGTCAAATTGATAACACTTGTATCCAATTCGAGTTAAGGAAATGTCTAGTAACGGTAATAAGCGATCTTGCACTGTAGAAGTCAATAGGAGTTTGGCCAGTGACCTTAATGGGGGCTGGATCAGGCCCATAATTTTAAGGTGCTGATAATGTTCTTACTCTGTCTGAAACCACTATGAAGAGATTTTCCCAAAGCTCTAACATGCACAGCTCCTGAAAAATCCATTCATCAGTGAAAGTTTTAGGATGACAATATAAATACACTCTGGAGCTTTACTGGCCAAATGGCATTTACAGTTAATATGCCATTTAGTCTTTTCAATGCAAAAATCCCCTTTCTAGCTGCCCTGACTTACAATGTCAAATCAAACTGAAGTTGCATGTTTCAGTTGTTGAAAGCATTAGGATTATCTGTGAGCATTTGGCCACTGCACTGCAAACTGCAAGATTTGTCCGTAGTATGCAGGATTTACGGTTCAAGAAAGCAATTCATTGAAAATGAGCGTGTTCTGGAGAATGAAATAGCCATGCACATAAGGCCTTGCAGGGGGTGGCTAACTTTAGCATGTGCATGAGTCTTTGCAGAATCGGGGCCCTAGAGTACATCACATTTAAACTGACAGGGAACGCCAGGGACTGAAACTTGAATGTGAAAGAAACAAACAAGTAGTGCTCCCTACACATATGCCAATATGTCTTCTGATGCAATGCATAGGCTGCATCATATAGATAGTTTAATTAGTGTTTTATCTATTGTGTTCTAACTCTTTACTTTTATGTTGCTAATGCTCCTATCCCTCTGGTAGCTGAGTGCCATATGTGATACAGTACAACCCTGATTAACCAAATATCATAGGGATTTTGGCTAACCAAGGATTTGTATAATTGAGGGGATTTTCGGTGTAATTAACAGGCAGTAGGGGACATGACTCTCTTTTGGCTAACAGGAAATTGCAGATAGTTGATGTTTAGATAAGTTGTACTGTGTATCTCCTAGTAAGTATTATCCCTATAGTTGTTCTATAACTCCTGTTGAACTCTCAGAGTGTTTTGCATATATATTAGGACTGTAAAGTGGCTTTGGGCTCTCTCAGGCAGCTAGATACAGAAATATAATTACTTAAAGTTGGTTGCAGCAAAGGTCTATTTAGTGACAAATACAGGAATAGGAAGATGGTTTTACTTTAAGTACAGTTGTGCATTCAGAATAATTTACCCCTCAGGAGCTCTGCTAAGTGGAGTTTATCTCTTTTTTTGGCATAATTGGGGTTGGGGCTTTAAACTGAAATGCACCAGTAAACCTATCAATAGTGAAAGTCGCTTCTTACTTGGGAATATCTGTCTAAGGAGGGGAAAAAATCTACAGTGCCTATTTTGACACTACTTGTTGGCTTCATGTCCTTTGCAGTTAGTTTCTTGCTGTGAAGTAGCACATTGTTGATAGGCTAGGTTGTTTTTTTATTCTGATCTTTAAAGAAAAAATAAAAGCTAGAAAAATTGCACATCTTTGCTGTTATGAAATTAAGTCAATAGCTAATTTTTTCCTAAGCAGATTGATGGGACTCAGGCTCTGAAGTCACGTAGATGCTTTTGGAAATTGTATCCTGTTTGCCCAAGCATGTATGTACCTTGGCAGTCCACCAAGACTGTGTACCAAAAGAAGCAAGCGTTAACAGCAAAGGGGAAAAAGTAGAATTTGTTCCTGATTCTTTAGCTATCTGGCCATTTCAAGAGCTTTTAATATGTAGGGATCAAAAATACATGCTGGAAACCTGAAATGTAGTTTTGTGATTCCAAACTGTTGTATTCCATTACGCTTCTCCATTCCTGCAATATGTGCCTTGATACAGACACATTACAAAGCCTCATTTACTAATCATATATTTTTCATGACACTAATTGATTGACCCTGCAGTCGTTTCACATGCAAAAGTCCCAATGAAATCGTTGTCTGGGCCTTCACAGCCACCTAAGAGAAGTAGTTTCCCCAACTCGCATTGAAATTCAGTGAACTGGGTGCCGAACTCCCTGAGGCTTCTTTGAAATTCCCAGCCTTTGATTCTTTAAAGGCTACAATACGTATTGGTTGTTAGGGACCTGACTGTGCATACACTGGGCATAGTGCAAACTACTGTGAGTATCCAAATTCCTCTGGAAGCAAGACACTTAAGGCCCAATCCTGAAAATGTTCACTACTTATTTACTACTGTGAGTTGTTCTGTCCAGGACAACCATAATAAGTGTTTGCAGAGTCAGCCCCTAAATCTGTTGGTGTCAGAACCTGTGGACCTGAGGTATGTAAAGATTTCCTTACACTGTTCCAATTAAGCTGCTCCCATACAGTTTTAGTTCTGAGGGACAGGGAATACCTACTTTAAATCCTGCCTGTCCTTTCTTTTTAAAAGCACGCTCTCTTTCCTAACATTAGTCTTCATATGCAAAAGGCTGCAGCCTTTTAAATGTTTCCTGTTGATGCATATGGCCTGATTCTGAAATACACTGAAAAAGGGAATGATACAATCCAGGCTGAGTGGCATTTGCTCCTTTAAACACACCTGATTAAAGGTATTTATTGTTCTAAACCTAGAAGGCCTTTGGTTGAAATCCCATCTCTGCGGTCTTTCTGATTAAATTTATACTGTTACTTGACTGTGGGTGGCAGCAGTCCTATGAACACACTGTTCACTAACCCCTTTCCTCCTCCTCCAATACTTTCACAGTTCAAGTGCCAAAGCAATAAATTTGAAGTGGTTATAAGTTTTCTGACACTTTTATAAGTATTTATGCAAAATATTTAACCAGTTAGGTGTTGTCTTCCCTTTCCCTTAGGATACAGCAGCTCATTTGTAAGGTTATTGATGGCAGAAACTTGCAGTTTTGTAAGACCTTAGATCAAATGATGGGGGAGGATGGCAAGAGGGAAAAAATCTTATATTTATTGAAGGTTAAAAGTAGTTAATATTTGGCGTTTAATGCAGTAGAATTAGGCCACTGACGTTATTTCCCTTTTGAGCTGTTTCCAGATTCTGTCAGCTTGTTGAGACATTCTCCGTGTAAATTTCAACTCTCCCTCTCTTCCCATCCCCACCCCTGTTCTTGTTCATATGACAATATAAACCTCATAGCCACTGTTCCCTGAATAATTTTGGATGATGTCCCTAGCTGACAAGGGACTGATTTTATACTCATGAGACCAGTAAAGCTCCCATGGAAATCAGTGCAGAGTTGCCTGTGTCAGTAATGGGGATGGAATGGAGCCCTTAATAGGACCAGAGCAACAGTTCAGAAAAAGAAATATCCATTAATCTAATTTATAGTGTAACTGAGAAAGGAGGTAGATTAATTTTTCTGAAAAAACAGTTATCAAAAATAACCAATGAGGAGTGAGAAGACATATGGAAGTTCTTGAAAGCTTGCTGTCCACAACACTTTACTTTCATTAAGAAATTTTGGCTACTATACAATATTGATAACATGACATAAATGAAAGTTCTTTGCTAGATTTCCAACTAACCCCGCTGGCAAACATTCTGAACTTTATAAAGATAACATATGTAGTCTAATGAGTCCAAAAATTGGGTACCGTCACTTGAAATCCTACAAATCTTTTAGCCAAACAAAAGAAAGGGCATCACTTTTGAACGCTGTAATCTTACAAAGTGACAAGGGCCGTTAAAAATATGGATGAAAAATGAGTAATGAAAACAAGCTTCATGATTATTGTAAAATTAAAACTTTGCCCTCTCTGGATGGAGTTTTCAGAAGTACTTAAGGAAGTTAGGATTGAAAAGTCCACCCTATGCTGAACTGAAATCCTTTACTTACGGGGGATAATCTTGCAATGGCAGAGAAATGGACTAATTACGTAGTTGTTTTTCATTTCTGATTTTGATGTTTCTTCACATTTTTTTTCATTTAGGCAAATAAAAATAATTTTTAAAAATACGGTTACATAAACTTAAAAGTTAATTGTTGGGTTTTTACATCAGTCAGTAAGAACCTTAGAAGTCCCTCACCAAGTAAAAACAATGAACTAAGTTAAATATGTGAGTATATACATCACATATGATACATTAAGTTGTGTTCTGGCACAATTTCCTCTCACTGACTTGAATGGAGTTATTCTTGATTCTTCCTGTGTATGAGGCTGATCCTGTATAGGATTCAATAGATGTTCAGTCATTGATTTCAATGAGAGCAGGATCAGACCTTAAAATTTGAGAGAAGTCATAAACTTATAGTAGTGAGATATTCATGGGATAAAGTCTGCAGTCCTTGCTCGGGTAAAACTCCTCATTTGTTTCAAAGACAAATTTTGCCACAGTAAGGCAGAGAATATGGCTTATAGTTCTTTGCTTCAGAATGTCCCAAGAGTGAGTTATTCTACATACCACATGAGCTAGAAGACTTAAGCATAAAAGGGGGTAGATTAAGAACAGTACTTCAGCTATCATTGTAAATTTCCTTAGTTTTGTAAACATAAGTCTGACATGTAAACTTGATTTTAACTTAATGGTTTCTTAGTGCTAGTTAAGTGCTATTGCAATCGCATTTGTAAGAAGAAAGATAGGAGAGAGGGAGAAAAAACAATCAACCAACCAAGCGAAAAAACCCCACCTGATTTTTTTTATTGGGTTTCTAGGATATTAGGGGACCATCTCTTCAGCTGGTGTAAAGTGATGTAGCTTCTTTGATTTCAATGGAACTATCTTAATTTACACTACCTGAGGCTCTGGCCCTGAATGCAAAGTTATAACCCAGAATAAACGTTTGTCTGAGTTATCAACCTTGGAAGATGGGACTTCTGAAATACAAACTGAAACATCTTTACCATAGCATCATTAAAGGTGATACTGTCAACTTGAAATGGAGTCAGTTTGTTTTAAAATGTGTTTAAAGTAATTTCAGGTATTACATCAACCCATGAGCCAATTTTCGTGGTTTTATAACCACCTTTTCCTATTTTTAAGACTGTTTTCCTTCCCTTTGTTGTGGCATGAAACACCCACACAAAAAAGCTAGGGAAACTGAGTATAGTGAAACTGACTAATCATTAATTGCAGTCAGACTGAAAACAAAATAAAGAAAACTCTACTCTTTGTCCTCTAACCTCTTTCAGGGGGTCATTTGCAACAGCAGCTTTCAAAACATTCTGATAGAAGTGTGACATAAATAATATATATTTTCAGTTGTTGGTGACCCCTGGAGTCACACCACTTCAGATGAAATACAAACAAAATCAGATTCTTTGCATAAGAAACTTGAAAGGTGAGACATTATGACTTAGCAACGTTGGGCCTGGCACTATAAACTTTCTCTGCTTGGAAATTGATAGGAGCTACACAGGACGAGGGCTTGCAGGATCACGCCCAGAATTTGTTCTGGTTGGTCTAGATTCTGATCTTAGGCTGGATTTATTGACTGCTGTACCTCCATTGACTTCAGTGGAGTTACTCCTGACTTGCACCAGTGTAAGTGATAGGAGACTCAGGCCCCATGTATTATCTAGTTGAAAAACCCACCGTTTAACCAGGTTACTGATATTACCCTTTGTACTACATTGGAGTACACTCACTATGGGTCTGATATTCTTCGCAAAGTGGTGTAAATAAGTAACTCACCTGAAGCAAATTTAATTACAGTACTGTACAACTAGGGTAAACAAGAGGAGAATCAGGCCCTGTATATCCATCAAAGAGCAGATAAAATCACCCTTATGAAATTGGGGTAAAAATTCACAAGCCCAGGCATGAAAATCTACTTATCCGCTTTTACAGATGCTTTTACACACACCTGCAGTTACTTTACATGTGGATTGCAATATTGAGCCTATATACTGGAACAAATCTTTTAAAGAAAGAAGTCCATAGTTCGTGGATGAGCACTATAAACCATATATTACTTTCAGAGCCAGTATGACCTCTGTGTTTAATTTATAAAAGATGTATCATTTACTCACTACACAGTACATTTATGATGTGTAAGATGCATATTAAAATCTTTCCAGGCATAAAACGCCTCCTGTAAATTAGTTACTGAGCATGCAGATTCATTGCTTTTCAGAGTTTTTTTATTATAACTTTAATAGAAGGGTGGGTTTTTTTTAATTCCAGGTATCAACCAATATTACATCTGAAGACTCTTCTTTTAAAAGAATGAATCTGGTGCTATGTTTAACAAAATTGGAAAGTTATTTTGATATTTTTACCTGGATAATTTAGAAATAGCTAAATTAATTGGGGAGTTTGGGAGAAGGTTGATAGGAAGGGATGGGGGAAAGAAATTTTGGCATCAAAAATTATATCCCCAGCCTTGAGCTCTTCTATTCCAAGTTTCAGCTCAGTTGTGCTATGAACCCATGAAAACAGGGTTTTATAATGGAAATGCTGATACATTCTTAACTATATACTGGTACAAGTGAACTGCTTTAATATCTAATTTAAACTATGGATAATGACGACTGTATAGCTAAATAGCCCTCATTATTGCATCCTTTTTCACCCATGGGATAGATTTGGCAGTCCATAAAAATGTCAGTGTATCCTCTATAAAGGTAAACACACCACATGTTAGTGGACTGGTTCCAGCTTATTGATGCCTGGGAATGCCCCTTGTAACATGAATACATGTTTATGCTGGTGATGTCAGTTTTTGCAGGCATGCTGCCTTTTAAAAAATCCTTGTTATGCCAGTAATGGTAGTAGGCAGCATAAACAGCTCTGGGTTCTTGTGGGAGGAAGAGAAAGTACAACAGTCACCTCTGAAGAGTCGTCATGTGCGAAAAGGTACCTCAAGGTGCCATCAGGGGTCCGTTTCCCATTCAAAGTAACTCCACTGGCATCTCTGATATCACTGTGTAGAAACTGAAGGCAAATGCTGACTTGATTAAGGGTGGTGTCTAAACACAGAATATGTCCGTATTTAGTAGTATGTAGAGGGAACCTTCCTGCTATAGGTCGCACAAGGCTTACCCGCCTTTGTGGAGCGCCATCGCTTGTGCTCTTACAGAAAGGAGGTGCCATTTGGCTCTGTGGGAGCTTTGCCATTGATTTCAACGAGGTCAGGATTTCATGCAGGAAAACCAAGACAGCGAAGTTAAATGTCTTGTTCACTGTCATACGGTGAGTCAGTATAGACTGGAAGTTAAGGCCAGGTGAGTCTGATGCCCTAGTGATTGGACCATGTCTGCCTCCCCAGGATATACTGCAAGAATATAAGCAGTAAAGTGTGTGTGTGCAGTGTCTACCACAACGTGGCTCTGGTCCAGACTGGGGCTCCTACATGCTACCACAATACAAGTAGTAACATTAAGTGTGTTTGAAGTCTGTCTTGTCTATTTGAATGTACAAGGAGCTGAAAACCATAGGGCCTGATTTTCCAAAGTGCTGAGCAAGCAGTAGCAAAATCTAGCCACTTCATTTAGATACCTTAATGGGAGCAATCTTCTCCTTTTAAATCTCACTTTGTGGTATCGAGGTGCCAGCGGAGAATCTGGGTCCATATTTTCAGTCAATAAACTGATCTCTCCCTCTGATTATCAGCTTCAGTAACCATATGCAAAGCAGTAATGCTCAACCATTGTAAGACCACCTCTCCCAATGCTGCCTGATCCTAAGAGAAAGCATTGGCAGGAGTGTTGGGCACCGTGCCCATCTCCAGTATTGTAAACACTCCTCTCTGGGCTTTCTCTCTTTGGCATGAAATACCCTGAGATGTGTATTCAGATCTGTTGATGAACATTTCATACACAACTGAAAAGCAACAGGGAAGGATTGACTATGCAAATAGGCAGTGAAGTGTTCTGCCATTTTGTTTGATGTGGAAAGCATATCAGAGGGCTCTTATGATGCTATCACTTGGGAGTGCTTAGATTTTTGACCTCTAAAATGATTTTGTTTGAGATATAGACTGCTGTTTCAAGTAGATTATACTGTCTGTAGAATCTTTAAATCCTCTTATTGGGAGGAGGCAGTGTGGCATATAAAGCACTGAACTGGAACTCAGGACACCTGCAATCGATTAGCAGCTTTGAGATCATCTAATGAAAAGTGCTGTATAATAGCTCAGTGGTATTATCAGGCCTGATTTCATTTAAACCGCTCTGCCATGTAAATGAGAGTCATTCCCAATGTGTCATTTTTAAATAATTATATTTATTTTACTAAGAAACCTCTTAGCCGTTATTCATATGCTAAAGGCCAAATCCTCAGCTGGTATAAATCAGTCTAACTATTGAAGTCAGTAGGGAGAGAGGCTGATTTACACCAAAGGCTGGTCTGGTCCATGACTGTACAAAACTAAAAATATCCTACAGGATTTTTCTATTCTGTAACATGCTCCTCAGTAGCTCTTGATTTTTAATCAAGATTTTGGACTGTAGTGTTTGTGGGCGCCAGTGTTTAGTAGCTTAAGTTCTTTGGGTTTAAGAGCTGCTGTCTCATTGTGAGATCAGTGAGAGTTTTACCTGAGAAAAAAACTGCAGGATCAGGTATCTTGTGGCTAAATCCTCTTTTAAATCTTCATCCTTTGTTTGATGCTTCAGGGCTTTGTTTTAATTTGTCCGCTGCCCATGCTTTGAAATCCGTTATCCCTGCTGCATGATTGGTGAATTGGACTCTGTTCCCAAGCAATGTCAAACCAAGACATACATTGTTGTGTATTTTTTGTTTTAATCTGATTCTAAAACCAAATACATAACACATCAGTGACAATAGCTAATAGTCAGGCAGCACCAGTTACATGCAGGTGGAAAACTGGATTAGTTAGTTGCATAAGTTAGTTGTATGAAAGCAGCACCATCTGTTGGTAGCTCGTGATGTTTACTGTTAATTTTTTTAAGTAAGAGTGCAAGAATGGCTTGTCTGGTTTTGTTTGTTAATCAAAATACATATTGCCCCGTTCATGTGTATTACAAACCAGTTAGTTTTTCTTTCTTTTTTTTTAAGCAAGAGCAGATTAATTTGTGTTTCCATTTTCTTTTGTTCCTAGATTCTGAACTGTTACTATTTTTGTTAATTGCTAAAATCCCAAAAGAAAAACTTGATTCTGCATGTAAAAATAAGCTCAAACAGCAGATACACTCATGATAACATAATTTTCCATAGAAGTAGATTGATGTAATTCATTATTTGTAGATATATCTATTATTCATGTGTCCATACAGACCCCAACGGAGATCAAGTGGTCATGTGCTAGGTGTAGCACAGACCAATAGTAAGACACTGTGCCTGCCCTGTTCGTAAAATAAAATAAAGTAGGATCTCATCTGTTGAAAACAGAGTCTTCAGGTAATGATTCATAGACACAAATTGGGTGAATCTCAAAGCATTGTGCAGTTTAGTTCAGTTAGGTCATCTTCCAGTTGCTTAGATTACCTGAACATCTCGAATCCACAAAACCCGTCAGGAAAGCATGTGAAAACAGGTTCTTGTCCATGTGGGATTCTCAGTTCTTCCTTCTGGGTCATAAATTTGCATGAACTATTCTTTCTTGTCTTTGCAGAACAATGAGCGTAATAGAATAGTTGTTTTCCATCCCTTACCTGCGCAGTACCCGCTTTTCCTAAAACTCTTCGGCTCTATTAGCAAGAGATGGGCTAGATGTGTGTTTTATTTCGTTTGCTGGCTTTATTCAGACCTTACTGGCAATTTTGATGTTGCCAGTCAGAATCTGGAAGCCCAGAGTTCCATCTGCTCCCAAAACCCCAAACTTTTTGGAAGATTGGTGGCAGGGGGGGCGGAAGTGTTGATTTGTGTTCAGTTGAAGTGCTTGAGCAAAGGTTAATATCAGCAGTCATTTTCCCTTTATCCAAAGACCTGCTTGTCCCTATTTACATGAGCACTTGTGAATTTTATTTTTGTCGTTCCTTTTAGATGAAAGAACTCTTTCAAAACCCTGTGAGCTAAAATCCCTCCTCGGACTCTTGAGAAGGTGGATTGCCATGATGTCAAAGAAGGTTTTAACTTAATGTTCCCTTGTTTTTCTAATGTGTTAGTTTGTTTCCAGTCCTTTTGGGGGCTGTTGCATATACACGTTTCACTATAGCTGTATTTTCCATCCAGCCGAGTTTTACAGCTCTCCAGTGTTTCTTAATGCTAGAATCTATATTTCTGCCAGTTTGACCAATATAAACGTCATCACAATCTGAGCATAGAACTTGTTTAAAGGAAAACCTGCTGTTGCTCGTTGAGACCCAGTGGAATTGCTTTTACGCTTATAATCAAAACACAAGCTTAAATGCCCTGGTGACTCAGGGCCCCTGTTGTAAGTGTGTCTTTGGGTTGTGCGAGATACCTGTTAGACTGACCTCTGTAGTTTCAAAGCCATGGAAATCCCCCTTTCCACAAGAACCTGCTCATTGGCACAATAATATTGTGCCTATATGGAATTATTGCCCTTGCTTTATTTCCTTGTTGCTCATGCATTCAGGAAAGAGGGTGTGTTTGACCCTTCCACTCCAATAACATGGATGTCTTTTCTCATTAATACCTTGCTTCAGATCTTGATTCTCCTTTAGCAGCCTCTCCCTATCTCTCAAACATTGTGCACAGGTTGTTTTCGACTTCTGCACCTTGAAATGTGACATCATTTAATGCACTGGGTCAAAACGTGACCTGCTTATTCTGGAGGAAAGTTTATGCTGTGGACTGTGGTCTGCATTAAAAACAGGATGCTGTAAGAATGCCATTACCTTGTAATAAAGATCTGTAAAATACCATGTCATGGATTATCCAATCGTGCAGAAATATTTCTTCTCTTATTGCCTTACTCAAACCTTAAAATAACCATACTATGGCTTCTGATGTACTTTCCTGGGCTGGTGGGACTAAAGAGAAAACCTTTTGCTTTTCCACATTTTTAGAGGCTTGCATTATTTTTACTTAGATATGTTTTTGATTATTCTCCTAATTTTGTAGTTGTTGCTGTTCCAATCTCTATCCCACTGGACCTGAAGTGCACTAACACGGTGGTTCTCAACCATGGATGCATGTACCCCAGGGATACGCAGAGATCTTCCAGGGGTACATCAACTCATCTAGATATTTGCCTAGTTTTACATAAAAAGCACTAGCAAAGTCAGTACAAACTAAAATGCCATACAGACAATGACTTGTTTATAATACTCTGTACTATACACTGGAATATAAGTACAATATTTATATTCCAATTGATTTATTGTATAATTATATGATGAAAATGAGAAACTAAAATTTTTTTCAGTAATAGTGTGCTGTGACACTTCTGTATTTTTATGACTGATTTTGTAAGCAAGTAGTTTTTAAGTGAGGTGAAACCTGCGGTATGCAAGACAAATCAGACTCCTGAAAAGGGTACAGTAGTCTGGAAAGGTTGAGAACCACTGTTCCAGCATGCCGGGAACCAATCTACAAATACAGGATGAAATTTACCCTGGTTAAAGGGCCAGCTAGGGTTCTATTCTGAGTGGGATTTACATGATATGTAGACTTTGTGCATGGGCCCTGATATAGCAGAACATTTATAGTGCTTAACGTTCGTTTGTTTTTAGTTTTTGAAATTTACAATATCTTTAATAAGGAAGTGTAACACATCCTAATTTATATTAGCAATTATCCTGGCATATTGAACCCCTAAGATTCTGAATGACAGCTAGACACTAAGCAAGAAATAAAGATCAAAAAGTATTGTCCCCATTTTACAGATGGAGAGCTGAGGTGCAGTGAGATTAAGGATGGAATTTTCAAAGGAACCATTGAAATTCAATGGGATTTGGGTGCCTAACTCAATTGGGCACCTTTGATAATCCCAACCCAAGTGGCTTGCCTGAGGTCACACAGGAAAGCTGGGAATTGAGCCCAAC
Organism: Gopherus flavomarginatus; assembly: GCF_025201925.1. Taxonomy (NCBI): domain Eukaryota; kingdom Metazoa; phylum Chordata; order Testudines; family Testudinidae; genus Gopherus; species Gopherus flavomarginatus. The sequence goes on from NC_066619.1 coordinate 157,778,174, forward strand.
TCTTCTAAGTTCTAGCTGATTCCCTACACCCATCCTCCGTTGGTAGGAAGACATTAGGGTTGAAGTGAATCATACTGGTAAGTGAATGTTTTGAAGCTTGAAAAGACTGACCTGAAGCCTAGTGAAGTCAACTAGGAGTCTTTCTATTGACTTCAGTGGGTTTTGGATGAGGTCTAAACTGCAGCTGCCCATGCCAGACCCGTCTCCTGGACAGAGAAAGAACGTTTGTTCTCTAGGGATGTCAAGCTAGCCATTTGCACACATGCTAAATAAACACACATTAAAAATACACTTGGCTTTCAAATTCCTGGATGTTCTTTTGCAGTCTTCAGTGTATCCTTTTAAGCAGTCCTGCTTCTTCTGACATCTTTTGCTTCCTGACCTCAGAAGGGTGCAGTGTGGATGCACTCGTTGATATGTGCTAGGCACTCAAATATTCTAATGATGTATAAGTACCTAGCTAGTTTCCAAGTTCAGTTAATCCTTGGCCTCTCTCCTGAGGTTGCCAACAAAACTGCTAGTTGCCGTTGAAGTTTCGCTTGGCCGATGAGAACTGAACAGTAAAGTGTGTTCTTTAAAATCAAACACTGGGTGGGGAGGACTGTATGGGGATTGTGTATTCAAACGAAATGGTCTGCTCCTGCTCCCATTAAAATCAGTGGGGAATTTTCCATCGGAATAAGTGAAGATAATACAAAGCAACAGGTAACACTGGCCCTTTGGTCTTTCGGGGTGTTAGAATTTCCTGTGTTCTCATGTGAATATTTATTCTTCTAGGGAGCCCAGGAAGCAAAGAGCCACATGTTTTTAATCTGACCTCCCTAACCAAGTCTGAAAATATCCTGTCGGCTTCATTGCATTATTACATTGGGGACCTACTAAATGCTACTTGGAGTTGTCCCCGATCCAGAGGCTGCTCTCGTCATGGACACAGGAAACCTGAAATTCAAATAGATCTCTCTGTGTTGAGCTTTCCTTCTGATGGAAACCAAACTCGAACCCTGGGACGTTTTCTAATAAATGTTTCCATGGCCTATCGGGATGTCCTTTCCTGGCAGTGGAAGGACATTACTCATGTCCTGAGTGAGGCGAAGCAGAATGATGAACTTCTGATTGGTGTGAAAATGGCCTTGACTGGCCGCTATTCCCGGAGGAGGGTGCCGTCCTGCTATGAACCTTACATTCTGGTGTATGCCAATGACTCTGCTATTTCAGAGCCAGAGAGTGTTGTCTCTAGCTTGCAAGGACACCGTAAATCCCTGGTTGAGGGTTTCCCCAGACCCGAAAGCCACTCAAAGAGCAGCCTTGGTGAACAGCGACGGAAACGTTCCACCAGCATCTTGTTGCCCTTGCAGAACAACGAGCTCCCAGGTGCTGAGTACCAGTACAACGAGGGTGAGGGGTGGGAAGACAGGAAATCCTACAAAACCCTCCAGCCGCGGCTGTCAGAGAGAACAAAGGGTAAGAAAAAGCAGAGAAAGAACAACCACCAGAAGAGCCAAACGCTCCAGTTTGATGAGCAAACCTTGAAGAAGGCAAGAAGGAAGCAATGGAATGAGCCGAGACACTGTGCACGGCGCTATCTCAAAGTGGATTTTGCAGACATTGGCTGGAGTGAATGGATTATTTCCCCTAAATCTTTTGATGCATATTACTGCTCCGGTGAATGCCAATTCCCCATTCCAAAGGTAGAGTACTTTTTCCCCCCACTGTCTTATTCTCCTTTCTCCAGAGAGCAGGAAAACACATTCAGGTTTTATGAACTGCACATATTTATTTACATTAGTAAAATCCAGCTTGGCTCCTATTAAGCTCTAGAATGTAGGAAATAAGTAATTTTTTATATCTGTTCTGTAAAGGGTAGTTGTAAAAATGGCTGATATGAAGTTAGAATTGCTTTATGCAAAGATATAAAATCAAAGTTATATAGCAGAATTATTTTTGTCCAGAATCCAAATGTGCTGTAAATTGCTTATTGGGTAATAATGTGTGAACTGGTGACCGTCCAGTTTAATCAAGCATAATAAAGGACTGATCCAACAAATGCTTATGACCAAGTGTAGGTAATTACTACACTAATTACCCTACTGAGTTAGTCCCAATAGAAACCGGTGAATGGGACACTCGGCATAGTAAGTACTATGCTTGGTAGTTAATATTTGCAGGGTGGGGCTCTAAAGTGGCTTGGAAAGGGGGAGGAGGGTGTAGAGTCCTGGAAGTAGACTCTTGAGTATCAGCCAAGGAGCTAATTAAATGAAAATCATAACAGTTATTTGCTAAAGAACTGTATCCTCTGTCCAGTGCCATCCTGAGACACATACATAAGCTCAAGAGACCTGATCCTGGAACCCTTTCTTTACAGAGTTGCCCCTATGGCTTTGAGTAAGGATTACTCTGGTGAGTAAGGGTTCCATGATCTGGCCCTGTTGCATGAGCTTGACTTCTTGAAATCAGTTGGCCAAATTTATTTCTGGTGTAGCTCCACTGGAGGTCATACCCACATCTCGTAGCCTACCAAGGCCGCAAAGTGGGATGCAGTATGTAACAAAGACCCAAAATGGGGCGAGGTGGGGGGGACACACAAATTATTCCTGGTATCTGGAAACTACAGTAGATGTAGGGTTCATTGTTCTTGCCATAGCCTTATCTTCTCCATTTTCTCTTTTTCATGTAACTAATTGCCAGCACTGAAAGCAAAATGATTTTAAATCGATGTGGAATTTTGGGATTAATCGGAACGATGTCTTTTTTTCAATGAAAGACAGATGAGATGTATGGTAACATCCGGGATAATTTAGTCCAATATGGGCCTGATCAGGAAGCCTTTACTTATGTGAGCAGTTCTGTTGATTTCAGGGAGACTGCTCACTTGAATTAAGATTGCAGTATCAGACTCTAAAACTTGGAGGCCTGGCTTCAGTTTTGTGCCTTTGCTGAGAGTTCAAAAGGAAAACGAGGTTTGCAATGTTCTTGGAGCCATGTTATTAGAAAGAACTGGTGGATGAGGTAACCTCTTTAATTGAACCAACTTCTGTTGGTGAAAAAGACAGGCTTTCAAGGGCCCGGTAGAGCTCGAAGACTTTTCTCTTTCACCAACAGAAGTTGGTCCAACAAAAGGTATTAACAAGATTGTTTTTCACTGGTAGTAAAACATTCTACTGGGTCTTTTTGGCTTCTCCCTCTGTGATTGATAGCATCCATGCTCCATCATACCTGTATCCCCACAGATGGTTTTGAAAAAGACCCTTAACTTTAGCAGCAATTTGACCTGGACTTTTTCCATGTTAACTTTAAGGACATTAAGTTATAGCAATGCCTTGGGCATTACTCTGGTTAAGGCTGTGTCAGCACTTCCAATTTCAACCTTGTTTATAAGGATTTTAAATGCAACTGTAAAAAATTTGCTCTGGGGATTGACCTTGGCCCAAGAGCAAATAATTCATATATGTAGCAATATTTGAAATAGATTTTAATTTACGGGAATGCAAAAACAAAAATAATTTTTAAACTAATTCTCTCAGCTGCTCCTTCTACCTGGAAGCTCTTTACATTTTAAACTAATTTGGGCATGTTGTGAGCCGTGTAATATGGGCAAACAGATGGATATTTTGAAAGAAGCAAAACAAACAAGGAAAACAATTTTAAGCCATCAGTTATTCTGTGTGAGACTGCTCCAAACCCCACTGGAAATCTTCTACTGACTTCTATGTGATTTGGATCATATCTTACAACGACGACACTATTTTTCTATCTGTGGACAATAGTTTTTTTCCCTATAAATGCTACACTTCAGTGTGCTGGTGTAGAAACTACATCTGCCTAGCTAAGTGGACCAGTTCCTTGGACATTGTTTAGGGTCTCTAGATTTAAAAAAATAGTATTTTCTGCAGGGCTTCAGATCCTCAAATGTATTTAGGCACCTAAGTCCCGTTAATTGCAATGAGAGCTAGGTGCCTAAATACTTTTGAAGATCTGGGCCTTCAATTCCCAGTGAAGAGTAGCTCAGCTCTTGGTGGAGTGTAACAGTTCACGTCCAGTAAGTAACGTGCCATTTCAAAACTCTGTATTCGCCTGATGACCCCGTGATAGCTTGGTAAGAGGGCGCCTGTGTTGTGTAGCAGGTAAATGGCACGTAGGTTGTTTTGGTTTTTTTTTTTTGAATGTGGAGATCCCAAGGCAAAAGAAAAGTCCCTTTATCTCACAAACTGCCAAAACCCAGAAAATAGGAAGGGTGATAAGAACATGGACCTTTTGTACCTAGCATCTTCTTTGTGTAGCACCCTGAAGGGCCCTAAAACACTTCACAAACCATGGGCCTAATTCCCATGGCCTTGCACCTCTGGTAATGAAAAGCAAATACATATCTCCCATTCTGATGTGATCATTTTACTATCAAAACTAGTTTGTATTCACTGCACTAGTGTAAATCACTACAGGAGGTGCAAAACCTAGAGTAAGGGAGCAAAGAATCCTGTGGCACCTTATAGACTAACAGACATTTTTGGAGCATGAACTTTTGTGGGTGAATACCCACTTCGTCAATTGCATGAATACCCACATGCATCTGACGAAGTGGGTATTCACCCACGAAAGCTCATGCTCCAAAACGTCTGTTAGTCTATAAAGTACCACAGGATTCTTTGCTGCTTTTACAGATCCAGACTAACACGGCTACCCCTCTGATACTAGAATAAGGGATTGCTCACCATCAAACCGGGTCTAAGGTGGCATCCGTTCTGCACTAGGCATGCCGCTCAGCAGTCTGGAGAAGGGGAAGGGAAGATTAATTGGTTCTCACAAAGCTGCTATTTGACGTCTAGATAAGCTAAAGGGAGACTGTGTGCTTACCTGGATGTCAGAGAAGATTTCCCATCTTTTTCCAATTTACCTGAGAAACCGTAGTGGTTTCTTAACAGTCTTCTTTAAACACTTAGAGTCAAATTCATGCTCAGTGAAAGCAGTTGTGAGTCCACGGAGGGTTGAGCGCAGTTGCATGAGATCTTAATTTGGTTCTGAAAGCTAAATGCACTTCACAGTAACGGCTGCTATTTATTGTATATATTACTTGGTGCCCAGTAGTCTGAACTGAGGTTGGGGCCCCATTGCGATAGGCCCTGTACAAACAAGTAAGAAAGAGTCCTTGCCCTGGAAAACCTTCAAGTTTACATAGATGAGGTGGACAAAGAAGGACCATTAACCCCATTTTACAAGCGGGTACATGAGGCACAGAGGAATTAAATGACTCATCCAACATCACACAGGGTGTGTGTGACAATCATGAACTAAATCCAGATCTCCTGAGTCCAAGGTCAGTGCCGTAACCACAAACCCATTCTTCACCTCTAAACATGTTTTAGAAGACTTGGTACAAATGTAGGGCTTGAGCCTGCATTGCTTAAGCATGCAAAGCTCCCGCTCTTGGAGTACACAAGGAATGTCGGATTGGCTCCTTAACGTAAACTTAAACGTGACCTCTGAATAACTCTTTCCTGTGTACAGATGGAGTGTATCTAGTTTATTATTAGTGTCATGCCTCTGGTTCCGTGAAAGTCAACAGCAAATTCCCCTTGATTTTGGGATCCAAGAACTGCCTGTTGTGCACGTGCAGTGTGAAATACAATCTGCACCATGTGAGCCAAAATTCACTTCGGTTTTCTAGTGAGAATGAAGATTCGACACATGAGAAGGAGAAACAGGCAGGTTGAGAGCCATGTAGTATTTTTGATCCATGCGCACGACTCCCATTGACATTCATGAGAGCTGTGCATTTGCAAACTAATACTGTAGCTGTCAGGTAATACCAGAAATTTATCTGTGCTTATGGTTATACAGTGGCCCTTCGGTGAAGGAGAACTGAGCTCCATCTAGCCTGGTTGGCAAACCTGTTGGGTAATTAACAAAAGATGCGTCTCTTCCCCTCCTACCCCCACCCCCAATTCCCAGCCATACCCTCTCCCTGTTTTGGTTAAATGGTTAGAGTGCTGTCAAACCCATATGTGCTGAACTTGCGGAATACTATAGAGCATACAGGCCAGACAGTCACTCTCCCAGGTCAGGAATGAAAGCTTGTCGCTGACATCATTCTCTCCACTCCTAATACATCTATAATGAAATTCAACGGGGCAGCAAGTCTCTCAAGAATGCATGCAGCTTAGCAGGTGCAGCCCTAACCACAGCTGGACTCATTCACAGATCTGGCCATTTGGAGGTTACTGGGTTTTTCCCTTACCCCACTCCTCCTCTAAGAGAAAATCTCATGTGAGATCCAGCCTGCTTTTCATTAGTAGGAACCAGACAGAGCAGGCTGCCTTCAGGCAAAGGTGACGTAACACTCTCTATGCAGGGTATATGCCAGTTTAACCCTTTCCGTTGGGAATTTTAAAATGCTCAGCTTTGGCCAGACTTTGCTGCCGGTGAAGTTGGCCATTGACTTCAGTGAGAGCAAAGTTAGCCCAAGCCTGAGCGCCTTGAAAATCCCGCCCTAAAGATTTCGGGGCTGTGTATTTTCTGTGGGCTAGAGGGTAACACACAAGACATTTCAGATATTTAAGGAAATAGGTGTGATCCGCCCAGTACCAAATAATGTTGACACTTACTGAGACTCTTTGCCAGATGATCGACCACACCCAAAGCTGTCTCCCATGGGAGGCCTTTACTCGGAGCACTTTTGGAATCAATCCTGTAAACAGACGTGTACTTCAATCTGTTTAATTCAGAGCGTTATTAAGATGCAATTGTATATTTCAGTGCTCCATCCAAAGTGAGTAGTCCAGGGTTTGAATTTAAAACCTCACCCAGACTGAGTCAGATCTAGTGATTAGCTGAACTGAAACCTCAGCTATTAAGGACGGGCATTATACCCTAAACCAGGGAATCTTTGCTCTCCTCTTTTGTGTGACATAATTATGGCTGATAGTTTCAAACTTGACCAAAGGAAACCATAAGAGTGGGGAGAAATGCAAAGTCTTTAGGAAACTAAACTAAAACACCAAATAGCAACTTTGTTAAAACTGATTAATCTTCACTTCCCCTCCTCCAGACAGTTGAGATGCATTCCAAGTGCAGAACGGCCACCACCTTAGACCCCATTTCAGTGATGACGAGCAATCCGTGATCCTCTAATGCCTCGCACCTGATGTAGTGAGCTTGCGGTAGCACAGGTTCCCTGTCCGAAGAGCCATTCAGGGCTCCCAATAAGAAGCTCAGCGAAAATATGAAAATCCATTTTCAGTTCCTATCGATCCAATAGACACTGTGGCTATTTTATCAATAACAAGATTCTTATTGGTTTTTTTGTGAGAACTATAGGGACCCCAGGACATCGAGGGCCATAAGCTCCCTTTGATTTTTGTGCAGAATGCTGATTGAGAGCTGTGTGTCTGGAACAAGGGTAGAATACAACCTTAACCTTATCTATCACCTGCTTTCTGACTTCACAATTTATACAAAAATCTTAGGCCGTGGGAGCACTGAAATTTTAAAATGCTCTATAAAACGTTGCAGAGGAAATCACAGTCTGTCTTTAAAAAGCTGTCTCGCTGCAGGATCTCCGAGTCTGGATAACTGTACTTTTGAGCAGTCCCTTTTCAACCATATTTGGCTTATGGCTATAAAGAGGGCTCTGCTTAGAATTCATGGCTTATAAGGCACTCCGCCATGCCTTATTGCACTGGGGACATGGAGGTCTGTGGTAGTTTTGTTCTATTTAAAATCATAATAATGTAAAGCTTATTGAAGCTTCCTGCAAGAAATTAAAAAGAGAATTTTACCGAACTTCGTGTTTAAGAAAAAAAAAGGGGGGAGTGTCTTGCTGCAGGTAGATACAGAGAGCTTCCTGCAAGGTTCTGAGGCTCAGCTCCTTAAAGGTATTTAGGCACTTAACTCCCACTGATTTCAGTGGAAGTTAGGTGCTTAAATATGTTTGAAGTTGTGAGCCTGACTGCCCTCAAATTTAACTACCTTAAAATGGAGTTAGAGGAACTCAGGATGTGTCCCATGCATTGCTCAGTCTCTGAGTACTAGAATAGATTTTTCAGTGGTAGAATAGAAGGGGGAAAAAAAGTTTGGATGATGTTAACCCTAACAAAAAAATAGTGGAATGTTCCCAAATGGATCCTTTTGAATCTTGCATCAAATGGTTCCTATCCTCGCTGAGAATAGTTCTAGCAACATAATATGGAAAATGTCCATTCTGACTCATTGTGGTTGGAATTTAAGGCTCACCTATCTCTGAGATAAAGCAGAAGAATACAGTTGGTGTTTGTTTGCTTAAATGGAGCAGGTTGGAAATCCATGCACACCGCCAACATAACTACAAATAGATATTCCTAATTATATTGCGTATATGACATAATGAGCCAGAATCTCCAAATTTTTCCAGTGCTTTTTCAGTGGAAAGTCACTTGGGCCTGCAAATCAGGTAGCTAGATGTCTAATCCCTGTGACTGATTTTTACAGACACACATTCTATCTGTTGTGTCAGGAAAATTGCAGGCACTCTGAATATTTGGCCCACTGAACCTTATAGTATACATGCCTGACATTTGAGTAGGAGTATTTTTAACTCTGTGATTCCCAGGTTTTAGGTCTGAGATGAGTTATAAAATGAAGTTCTGAACATCTTTCTTAAAGGACAGTATCAACAAAAAAAATCATATTCTTGTTGGGTTTTGTTGTATTACTGTGTTTTCCCATGTTACTAGTACTGCTACTTCAGTTACTGAAAATGAAAGTATTTTTAAAATCTTGTTCTAAGTTTGTTTATTCATATTGGACAATGAAGTTAGCTCAGTCAATTTTGTTTTCTAGTTGAAGTCAGTGGCCAAGTTCTGCTCAGTTATAGAAATGTAATTCCAGGTACCTTCAGGTTTGCGACTGAGAGCAGAATTTTGCCTTAGTGTAAATAGGTTTACTACTGATGGAATTTGTTGGGTCTAATTGTGCAATGATGTAAATGGTGTAAGTTACAATCAGATACATTTATACCCACTTACACTGCTTTTCTGACTAAGCTACATCCGGCATATAATTTACAACTTGGTCTATATGTTTTTCATGCAGCGGTTGCCCCTAGATGGGGTGTGTCTCTTGAAAAGGCAAGAAGTTAAGGGCCACTTTCTTCAGAGTAAGAAAACTCTAGCTGAATTGTAGAGCAACAGTGACACCCAGTGGCCAGTAAAATTAATCCAAGAATGGTATTCCCTGAAGATATCCCAAGGGGATATACCATGATACTTGAGAACAGTCTTTAAAAGAGGTATTCAGAATTGCTGCCGCTAGCTAGCCTTTTTGACTCATCGCTATCTTTCTTCAGGGAATTGGCTATATTTTGTCCTAGACAATGAAACACAGTGTTACCATGTAAACAATACAGTTCTATTTTAACATGCACCTTAACATTTCCTTCTCTTCTTGTTCTTTCTTCTGCAGGTCTTGAAGCCGTCGAACCATGCCACCATCCAGAGCATAGTGAGAGCAGTTGGGGTCATCCCTGGTATTCCTGAGCCTTGCTGCGTCCCTGACAAAATGTCTTCTCTCAGCATCTTATTCTTTGATGAAAATAAGAACGTGGTGCTTAAGGTCTACCCCAACATGACAGTGGAGTCCTGTGCATGCAGATAACATCCCAAATGAGCCCTTTGAAATATCTAAATTGAGCTGTTGCTTTTTCTTTTCTCCCCAGCCAATGCATTTCATTCAAAAAATAGTTTTATAAACAAACCTGAATAAGAGAGAAGATACTGAATGGAGATATCCAGGCAGGGGAACTTAAACTTAACTCACCCTTGAATCTGACTGCGATGTAAGCTTTAGGGACTGGGGCTAACTATTTCTGTTGTAATGTACAAATGAAAAGTGAAATTTACAAAGACTGTTCGGGATTTTTTGGAACTGGCAGGAGGACAGCGGTTGATTTATTTTTGTACAAGGCTTTGAAAGCGGCAGCTGCTGTTTGATTTATTTTTTTTTGTCTCTGTTCTTCTATTGACTAATGGGGAGGGAGATTAAGAAATACATTATACATTTGAAGCTAGGCCTTGGGTTACTGAACAGCTCAGCAAGTGCTGAATAACCTGAACAAATCTAACTTATCCTAAGAGCCTTAGAAAATTCAACTTAAACATTTATTTCCTTGATATGACATCATTGATTTCATGTGTATATTCATTGTTGTTTAGCATGTTCTTCAGAATTCAGACCATGTGACATTTCTCCCCTCGATTAGATAATGTAAGTCCCATTTATGCTACATGAGAAGTTGTGATGTCACACAGAGAGGTTTTTCTCTCGTGCCAGAGTATAGTGGGAAACAACTGACCCAAAAGCCTAGCACAGTGATTTTCAACCTGTGGTCCACAGATCTCTGGGAACCTGCAGATTATGTCTAAGGATGCTAAAGGGAGTTCTACCTCCATTTGAAATTTTTTAGGGGTCTGCAAATGAAAAAAGTGGTTAAAAAGTCACCAGCCTAGCAAAATGCAAGTATCATACTCAACAAGACAGCTGGCTGAATAATGAACAAATATTTTATCTCATGTGTGCAGATAGTCCTTAAGGAACTCATAAATGTCTAAAATTATAACATGAAATTTGCTGAATAATTCTTTCTGTAGCTTATTTGTATGAACTTAATTGATTTAGTTTGTTAGCTAGTTCTGACTGGCTACAGAGGTCAGGTGGTATTGTTTCCATTCCCTTATTGGATATATGTTGCTTTTATCAAATTGCCAGTTCAAAATTTGCTCCATGAGAGTTTTCTCTAATAAATACCTAAAATGTGGCATTTCCATGAACATTCCTGCCTGTAAATACATTTGCTAGAACAGCTGAAGAAAGTGAATTCTATGGCCCATAAACACAGTTGGAGAGATTTCACTTTTTACTGAAGGGAATATATTCATGGAAACATTTCTGAGGTATTTGCCCAACTCCTCCTTTTCAGCAACATGAAACCTAGAGACACAGATGCTTTTGAAAGAGACTTCTGCCGGTCAACACTTGAAAGAACAATAATTTAGTTTATTTAATTTGTTAAAATTAATTCTGGTCCCAACCTTCCATTTTTTCGAAACCCACGTCAGTAACTAACTTTGTGAAACTGCATCACTAATCGTAAAATATTCACATTTCCTGACAAGGGGACAAATTCTCATAACCGAATCCCTTCACAGCTCTCATGGCAGCTGAGAGCTGTACTGCTGTGTTAAGTTTCCCACTGTACTGAAGTCATCAACAAGCTTCAGTGGTGCTCAAGTTAGTTTGAAAACTACCAATGATAATTTACTGTTGAGTCATCAGTGCCATCATGTTTGCCAACTGGATGTGTGTCTGCAGGTGTGGAGAAACATAGACAAAGTTCCATTGAAAAATCGGTGGGAGTTTTGCTTCAGAAAAAATTGTAGATTAAGTCCTTAATTTGCTGTGGGCCCAAAGCTCATTCATTATTGGTATGAATTGGGGCCAGATCCTCAGCTGGTGTAAGCTCAGTGGAGCTATGTCAGTTATGACCATTTATACAAGTTGAGGATCTAGTCCCTAAAGTCATAAAAATTCAAGTGTTCCGAATTTTGCCCTAGAGGGGGAGTTCCAATGAACTGTAACAGAGATCAGTAGAAATGTAAGCCTCTAAGACGCAAACCAGGGATGTGCAACCCCTGTGTTCATAAACTCTGCCTGTTCGAATTCCTTAATAGTTGATGTACTTCCATGTGTGGCAGAAGAGTTAGCACTGAAATGTGGTGAGTTATGTCTGAACAGTTGCGGGGGGATGGGGGGGGAGGAAGGAGAGGGCCACATTTTTCTGATGCAAAGGGAAGAAAGATGCAGACAGAAAGATCCTTCCTTCACCCAACAGATTCCTGAATTGCTGCTGGTGGAAGCAAGTGTGTCTGTCTGAGAGAGAGATCCTCCATACAGCATAAATGGAAAGATTTAAAAGGACAATTCAAAGTACCCAAGTCCCCATATTCTGTGAGGATTGCCTTGAACTTTAACTATTGGCCCAATCCTGCATCCATTGAAGCTACTGGGAGTTTGCCATTGAGTGCACGGGACCCAGGACTGGCTCCCACTAACACACATCAGCCCTTGCCGAAGTAAAATGTAGATGGTTTCTAAATAAACTCCCTCCCTACTAGCTGCAAAGAAAAAATTCATTTTTATCAAAAAAAGGGTACATCAAAGGCTGCTAACAACAAACCCTGACCAGCTCTAGTCACTAACCATTAGCGAGACTGTCAAAAAGAAAATTGCGCAGAGCATTAGTGGGGAGCCGAGTCAGTAGTTTTGATATTTTTCCCTTTAGGTTTAGGTGCCAGCTAAAGACAAATAGTTTCTTTCCCATCTCTTCCCATGTAATATTGTCGATGATCATTAGGGGCTAAATTCTTTATTGTGATATGCACCCACACTTTCCATTGAAGACAATGGGAGCCGTTCACCTGTACATGAGGGTGGAACTTGTCCTAAATTTGTCTTTAAATATTGCAATGTTTTTCTTTCTACAATTTGTGCCACACACTACAGTAGGGATGATTCATTTACCAGCTGCCTTCCAGAAAGCCTGCAATTCTTAACAGTTCTGTATTAAGGAAGTGGTATGCAATTGTCTCTGCCAATGTATGTATCTACTTTTATTAGGGGGGAAAAAGCATTTATTCTTGTTATTAAGGAATGGGGACTATTTTATGCTATTGACGTCATTAACGTGGAATGGAGAAATATATTATTCTACAGCTAGCCAGAATTTTTTCACAGCAGTTTGGGTGGGGAGGGAATGTTAGAAAATTCTTATTCTAGGTTTTATAACTGCTGTGTGTGGCTGAGAGAGTGAACAACAGATTCATGGGCCTAAATCTTTCCACAATGTAAAAGGCATCTCAGCCAGTTAGGCAGGTATAATGTAAGTAGGCCAAGACACACAGATTTCTAGTAATGATGCAAAAGAAGAATAGAGCCTTTGTCAACAGTGTAGGGTGTAAGCCTGGAGCCTAAGACAGGAAAGGCTCATTGTGTCTGACCAAAAGGATGAGTTTGACCGGGAGGTGTATGCCTCAATGAACAGTGCCATTTTAACCTGAGTTAAGAACACACCTATCTGCAATGAAGACATGCCCTCAGTTACACCTGTTCAAGCCAGAGCATCCCCATTATCAGTTACTTTCAACTGGCAGAGCCATGTAACTGATAGCACAATCTGGCTGCTGCTCATCTGTTTCACAGACTGTGAACTTACAACTTTTATGTGAGTTTCAGGATTTTGGCCCCATGTTCCATCAGTTCTGTACCTGCAAAAGCAACAATAAAGAATTCCAAATCACCACAGAAGTGTATCCAAGAAGAAATGGGGCTACAGCAATATATAACTGTTCAGTGTACAAACATGAGAGTTGACCTGTACCAGCTCCTAGAAGGACATCAGACATGATTCTCTTCCATAGATTTTTCATATTCAGCAGTACAGCATGCAGCTGGGCTATGAATGTGGTTGTTAAGCAATCCAGGCCCTGTTTCTATTCCTATAAAATCCTTATAGTCAATGGTCCTATTGGCTTCTTTAAACCATCCTGATTTGAGTCTGTGTGCAGCACTGTCGAATGGTAGGATTTCATTTATTATCTATCTGTTCATTGGTAAAGGGCTCTGCTTCCCAGCTAACAAATCCCATCTCGTGCTAGTGCATTGTTGCAGCTGGCTCAGAACACAAGAGAACAACTTGAGCTAAAGCCATATACCTCTTTAGCTGGGTTTCCAAAGCACTTAGTATTGGCCTCACTCTGCTCCCCTGATGACAGCAGTAAAGTTCCCCTGTGGGAGCATAGTGAGGTTAGTGCTGAAGGCTTGTGAAGTACCCTCCACCTTCAGGCCTAAATAAGGAAGCTTATTAGCATATTACACAGTATGCACCATGAGGCCTAGCCTGCAAATCCAGGCAAGTATCTTTACTCACACAGGAGTAAAGCCAATGAGACCACTCCTCTGTGTGAAGATTTGCAGGAGTGAGTGTCTTTGGAGGCCTGACCTTGTAAGTTACTGAGCATCTGCCAAGAGGTGCTAAGTGCCTCCAAGGCCCCAGTCCCTGTACCAAGGGCCTACCTCCTTAAGTTCCCATCACTTGGGAGATGCTCAGCAGTTTGCAGGGTCATTTTAAAGTATTGACCCATCTTCTCCTTGCAAACAAACCAAACCTTTGTAAATGTTTTTAGTTTGGAAGTTAGTGTGTACAGACAGCGGCAGTAAGTAAAAAAATAGTTACCAAAAAAAGTTATTTGTATATGGAAAAAACTTTTACAGATGCTTTTAATTTATTTTATGGCTGTTGCCTTCTTGTCCTTTAGTAATTCCCATCTTTTGATGCTGTTAAGACAAATCAATTTGCACAACAGTTGCAAGATGAAATGCTAGATCATTGACAAGATCACAAGGGCACGTTGCAGTGACAGTGTGAAGAACACGTTTCACAACTGATGTATAAGCTTGCCCGCTATGTATCGTTTCCCTTCAGTAATGGGAATCTCACTACAAACTATGAAAAAAATAAATAAATATCACTTTGAAATTTCATTTCCTCCTTTTGTACTCGAGTCTTCCAAGGATTATTTACTCTGCCGTGCTTTATACATGCAGCACTTGGGAATGCAGCCAACAATTCAGCTAGACATTGCATTCATTAAATGAAGTAAATCATGGCTGGAGAGAGGGCCCTAAATGTTCAGTTAATGGGTAGCTGCTATGACAATAACCACCTCTGTAGTGCGTAGGACCTGATCCACAACCCAGTGAAGGCAAGGGGATTGCTTCTATTTCAATGAGATTTGCATCTGGTCTGTAACTAGTATGCTGGTATACAGCAATGCACCTGAATGTGGTGCAATCCCCAGTAGGTCATGAAAGGCAGACCAGTTGAGAAGCTCTGGTTAAAGGGGAGAAAAAAGGGATCTACTATAAACCTGTGGCTCTGAACCTTTCCAGACTACTGTGTCCCTTGCAAGAATCTGATTTGTCCTATGTACCTCAAGTTTCACCTCACGTAAAACCTACTTGCTTACAAAAAATCAGACAAAATCCAGAAGTGTCATGACACACTTACTAAAAAATTGCTCACTTCCTCATTTTTGCCATCTAATTATAACAAATCAATTGGAATATAAATATTTACTCGCATTTCAGCATATAGTTTATACAGCTCTATATACTTGTCATCATATGAAATTTTAGTTTGTACTGACTGCAGGTGCTTTTTATGGAGCCTGTTTCAAAAAACTAGAAATATCTATATGAGTCGATAGTCCACCACATCAGGAAGAGGAGTTAGACAAAGTATCCCAACAAGACTTGGTAGTTGTCATCAAGCATCGGCAACGTGGTGCTCTGCTCTAGCCAATGTTGATAAGTCAGCTGCGTGCATGTGTTCCCTCTGTGTGCTGCTGTGGATCTGCACAGATAGCTGGCACAGCAGACTCCGATAAGGTATGAAGGAACCTGGCCAGCTTTATTGCCAAATGAGAGTCTCTTGTTCCCTGCATCAGGTGTCTACAGTTCTGCTAATACACATATGCTCCCTGACACTGGACCGGTTCAGTTGTAGGGGTTAAACACTGCCTCCTTGGCCAGACAGACAACCCCTCAGGAGTGCATTCTTATACACAGGTACAAACAAAGTTACACCTCATTCCTGACGTATTGAGGTACAACCCCTCTACGCAGTAAGGTGTCGCCCATCACCTTGTACACGTTGGTTCGATCAAAACAACCCCATCCATCATATTACCCCTTTGCCCCTGTCTTTAGGATGGATCAGCATGTTCCTTCTTATCTGTGTGGAATGTGCTAATATCAGTGTGTTCTGTTACAATCCTGGCATATGGTTATAGCTCTAGTGTCCAGTACCTTTTAGGTATGGGTGTGTTTGCAACATCAGCCCTCTCCTTGCCAGACTGAGAAGGGCCTGCCTCTGGCTCACAGCTTAACTTTGCTTTATGTTACAAAGTCTTAACCATTGCTTTAGTTCAGGCCTCATACCAGGCCTCTAATACAAGGGTTTATGTTTCAGGGCCTCATCTAACTACAATAGTAATGGGGGACTAACTATCCAAGAGTTTGTTGGGAAAGTAATATCACAAAACATCTAATAAGTTCTTGGAATATATTGGGTCCAACTTTGTTACAGAAGGTGGAGGAAGTAAGCAAGGGACTGACATTTTTTATTTGATTCTGCCCATGTCAAACTTTAACATATGCAAAGAACTGGTAGGTAAGATCCCATGAGAAGAAAATCTAAGGGATTTATGAGACAATGAGTTTCTCCATTGGACAATATTAATGGCTCATCAAACTATCCCTATGCGAAAGAAAGATAGGCAGAATAGGCCACCCTGGCTCCATCAGAAGCTACCTGAAAATTACCTGGAAATCAAAAAGGAATCCTACAAAAGTCAAAATACAGAGAAAAGCAAACAAGCTCTTCAGAAGGGGGTGGGGGTGGGGGAGGAGGAAAGAGGACCTAGGGAAGTACAGGCCAATCAGCGTAACTTTGATTCCTGGAAAGATACGGGAACATTACTAAACAATCAATTTGTAAGCACTTAGGGGGTAACAGGGTTATAAGAAATAGCCAGAATGGATTTGTCAAGAACAAATCATGCCAAACCAACCTAATTTCTTTTTTGACAGGGTTATGGCCTAGTGGCTGGGAGGAAGCAGTAAACCTGAAATAAGTTGGTTTTAGTAAGGCTTTTGACAGCAAATGACCGAAATGTGATCTAGATGAAATTACTATAATGTGGGTTTGGAGCTGGTTGAAAGACTATTCTGAAAGAAGAGTTAAATAGTTTGCTGTCAGTCTGGGAGGATGCATTGAGTAGGGCTCTGCAGGGGCCTTTTCTGGATCTGGTACAATTCATATTTTCATTAATGATTTGGACAATGGCATGAAGAGTATGCTTATAAAATTTGTGAATGACATCAAGCTTGGAGAAATTGCTAACATTTTGGATTAAAATTCAAAGTTACCTTGACAAATTGGAGATCTGGTCTGAAATCAACAAAATGAAATTCAAGGAAGCGCAAAGTACTCCATGCAGTAGTAAAAAAATTAAATGCACAGCTACAAAATGGGGAATAGTGGCTAGACAATAGTACTGGTGAAAATAATTGAGGGGGTATGGTGGATCAAAATTGAGTATCAGTCAATGTGATGCATTGCAAAATAGACTAATATTCTGGAGTTTATTAACAGGAATGGTATATATAAGACACAGGAGGGAATTGTCCTGCTCTGCTCAACACTGGTGAGGCCTCAGCTGGAGTACTGTGTCCTGTTCTGCACACCACACTTTAAGAAAGATGTGGGCAAATTGGAGAGAGTGCAGAGGAGAGCAACAAAAGTTATAAAAGGTTTAAAAAAACCTGACCTGTGACAAAAGGTTAATAAAACTAAACAGGTTTAGTCTTGAGAAAAGGAGACTGAGGGGACGTGATACCAGTCAAATATGTTGAGGGCTGTTATAAAGGCAGTGGTCAATTGTTCTCCATGTCCACAAGTAGTAATAGGTTTAATCTGCAGCAAAGGAGATTTAAGTTAAATATTAGGGGTGGGGGAAAATCAAAATCTAAGGTTTGTTAGATTCCACAGCCTATCACTAAAGTTTATTCTTGCAGGTCAGACAAAACACCTATGAGGGATGGTCTAGGTTTACTTGGCTCTGCCTCAGGCAGGGGGTAGAGTAGAAGACCTCTCAAGGTCCCTTCGAGCCCTACATTTGTAGGATACTGTGAATTCACATTTGAAATGAAAATATTGATGCGTTTTTATAACTGAACCTCTGGATGTGACCCTCAGGGGTTCTGCCTGGTCCTTACACAAGTGCATAGGGTGGGGAGAGCGTAAAGAGCCTTCGCCTCCTTGTGTGGATCACAAACACAGGTAGAATTGCAGTACAAGAACCCCTAGATACCTCTGAGGATCTCCACCACTACCTCACCATACTCAGAATTTCATTGTGCTGGCAAGGGACAGCTCCATTCTACCTCAACGCAGGGTTTTGCCTAGCAGGGAGAGAGCCATTGTTGTGCCTTTTTCAGGTGAGAGGTGCACAGAAACTACTGCAATGCACGACAGCAAAAGCACCTGCCGGCGTAAGAAAACGGAGGATTACAAATAATAACTTTTGTGTGCCTATTTTGTTTTAGCAATTTCCCATGCCCTCCACAATTGATGCAGCTTATTTTTCATCTGGTCAGCACACACCCACCAGGGGGGAATCCAACCTGTTGTCTTACTTCCCCACAACCCATTACTGATAGAATGAATAAAGGCAGCTGGGTGATACAGGACTGTCATTGAATGTCTGGTGATGTCACATACCACAGTAAAATTCTAACTCCCAATACCCTCCTGCCAGCTCACAAGCAGATTTCCCTACCCAGCCCAGACTGACTCCCTCAGCCCAGTACTGGGACAATTGGTCTGTGTGGTAGCTAATGCTGGGAGTTCATATGAACAAAACCAGAGTCCTTTTTATACAAGCTATTACAGGTACCACATTGATCAGGTAAGACAGAAATTCATCCCTGCCGTAACTTACTGTTGTCTAGAGTTATTCCAGGAATGGACTTGATCCCTTTTTCCATTATTCAGCATGCCAGCTACCAAATCCATTTATATTCCATAAGTACACCTTTTATTATTGGTGCTTTTATCTGCAACTCCCACTCTTGAGAAATCAAGCACTAGAGAAAGATCATCCATATGGTAGCTACCTGCTGTTTTCCTCACAAAGCTCTGCCAGTGCCCACCAGAAACAACCCTTCTGCCACCATTTCTCTGCAGGCATCCCCAGAGCACAGATTCCAGCCAGTAGTCCCGAGTAGTCAGCAACATTTCATAATGTGGGCAAATGTCTATTGGGGAGTAAAATAGATTTTTTTAAAAAAAGTGTATTTAGAATTAAAATAAAAACACACTTATCCAAGCTGCTAAGGGCTAGAGCCTCAAAGGTACCTGGTCCCCTAAAATAGTTAGGGCCTCAATACCTTTGAGGATCTTGGTCTAGGTACCCTAGCATTATAAAACAAACAATCAATAACTTCCTAGCAGCATTATAGTGACCTTTTCAATAGCAATGCAGCCAGACAGCCACCCCTCCAGCATTATAGGAAACATGACCTCAGCCCCCTCCAAAAGCCCTAGCAAACAGACATTTTGCAGCCTGGAAAGTTACCAAGTCTGGGCTATTTCAGAGCAAGGTGGGGAAGCATGTTTCAGAGACTTCCCTGCAAGGTGCCCCATGTCTCTGATAAAGGAGATCTGGTTCAAAAGCCCTGCTGACTGCAGCTGTGACAGTATGGAAATAATGCATCAAAAGCCACTTTATTTGTGGCCTCAGGCACATCTAAACCTAACCCCATGAGAGTTAATAACCAGCCAGGACACCTACCCCACTACAGAACAGTTTGACCTGGGCAAGGTGTTGAGTATTTGCAATTGAAACTGCTGGAGCATTGGGCCACTTTACTGGAGTTATCACTAAAGTAAATTATCACAGGTGTGGGTTTAGGTGAGCAATAAAGGGCTTGACCTTTTTACTATTAATATTTATTATTGATTAAGTGGGTCAGGAAAGCCCTTGACATTTGTATTGAAACAACTTAATGTGTTGTGTTGTTAGAGGTCTTCTGGCACCACAGTGCAATGTGTAGGGACAGACTATTCATTGAACAACTGGTGTTTTTGTTTAGCAATGCAATATGTAAGCTAATCTACATGGGACTGAATTTACTTCCCCAGCGACTAAAGAAATAGATTTCACAGCTGTGCCTAACGCTAGCAGGCCAATAATTTAATTGGAGTCTTCATTTCATCTGTTGACATTCCTAGACTACAGCTCTGCATATGTAATGGCTTCTGGCTCAGTGAACTGGATCATCTCTACTGTGAAGTGAGATTTGCCAATAATGGGTCACAGCTTCAGCTGGGTGCGAATTAGTACAACTCCATGGGTAAAATACAGGTCCACTGAGGTTAATGGGAGACTTCAATGGGCCCAGGATTTCATCACATGACTTCAAACAGGGCTACACCAATTTACACAAGCTGAGGATGGGTCCCAATCTGAGTGATCTCAGATTTGTGAGCTCTGTCAAAGGATGGATGATGCCATGCAAATCTAGCTCAAATCTTGTCTGACAGGCTGAACTGCTGTTGAAATGATCCCAACTGTAGCCCTGTGTCAGGTGACATTGAAAGTGCAAATAAAGAGTTCACATTCTTTGAAGCAAATTACTAACTACCTTTCTCATAGTTGAAAAGTAAAGCTGTTTGTTATGACCTAAGGATCACTCCAATACCTTTGCTTTCAATAGACCACTCTTGTAACTAAACTGGACACTTGGGGAGTTGTTTTGCACACAATGTAGGCAGCAGGAATCATACCTCAGTCCTCTGATTTCTAGAAGATCGGGGAGGGAGTGAAGAGCACTCCTGGCACTAGGGAGAAAAAAAGGCTAATTTCCCCAGCTGCTCCAATCCACTGAACAACTTTGGTTTTGGTCTCAGAGAAAGTCACTTAGGTGGCCAACTAGAGGTAAACCAATGGCTCCCCAACCTTCCAGCCACAAGAGGCTCATGGGGGACAAATCATAGTTCTCATAAAGTATGGGTGGTGGTGTTTGGGATCTCAGCAAGACTGATCTTCATTTGGCTCCAGGCGTATTTGAAGGGATGTTCTAGACCCCCTGACTTCCCTGTCGTCTTGGTGAGGGTTCTATACAGTTAGTCAAAAGGGTAGTAGGTTGCATGGAAATATAAACTGCTCTTAGAAGTGAGATTTTGAACTCCTGGTCTTCACTTTCCCAGCTCAAGGAATTTTCAAACCAGGAAAAAGTCAAATATAACCAAAGTTTATATTCTGTGGTGGGATTGCACCATTTCAATAAGATGGCTACAAAATAAAGGTTGAACGCTCCTGTTAAAACAGAACTCTCAAATGCAACCTTAACTGTGGTGCTTCTATTACCACAGCCTGGGATTTGTTCATTAATCATGAATCAAAAAATAAAAATGAAAAAATATTCTCCCTTTGAGAGAACCATTTTATCTGCCTGTTTTCAGCAGCGCTCTCTCAATAAAACTTAAATTGAGCTCTTGCCTCATATGCAGCAACAGTGTATTTCAAAGACTGTAGGGAAACAACTTTGATCTGTGAAACTTTATATAAAAACCTTCTTCCCTGCTTTCTGAAAAGATGCATCCCTCTTTTCAGCCTTGTATTTCACTTTGAGGTTCCTTTTCTGTAAGACAGATCAGAGACTCCAATTCTCATAAACGAGCCTTTTCTAGCAAGCCGCAGGTTAGAGTGATTTCCAAGGGAATTTGTCCAGAAAGTGCTGTGTCTTTTTGAAATATTACTGTGACCGGGGACTGCTGGATTTAATTTAGCATCAAATATTTTTTAGCTCACCACAGTGCTAGCTTTTGTTACTGCTTTCCCCTCTTATTTCTGTTCCCCACAAAACTGCCCTCTGCATTCCATGTGCAGGGAAGAATTATGCAATTTTGGTCACAGTACATTTGACTTCTACAGGATAAAAAAATTGTTGCACTGCTCAGAAAATAGACTAAGGGCCAACTCATAAGCTGGTGTAAATCTGTATGGCTCCAGCTACACCATTCATACCAGCTAAGAATCTGGCCCGTAATTAATATCTTACTTTTATACGGCACCTTTTGTCCCCCAAAAGCCTAAACACTGCTCTAAAAAGACTATACACTGGGGTAATTTAATTGAGCATGGAAATGCAGCCACCTCTGGGGTGAAATGTGGAAAATGTCCAACAGTCAGTGGATGTAGCGCCATTAACATGAATCCAAATAGAGACACATGGAATAGATTAATGGCGTTATGCCTACTTATTCCAAGGCTGCAGTTAGCCCTAGTACAAGTAGTAGAGAATCAAACTGAAAATTCTAGAACCCTAACCCTACTGAACCCACCAAGGTAATTTTAAGGAGGCAGAATGACTAGACTGCAATAATCATAGGTTCACTTTAAAATAAAAAAACCCCAAGCCTCTCCCGTGGCTGTGCTATTCTGCTAAAGCCAGAGAGGAGGAGGAGCTGGTTGATGGAGCCCTGTACTAGTTCCCTGAGTATTTTGGTTCTATTCCTTTCTCTGTCTCAGGCTTCCTCAAGGACTCCGGGTAAGTCACTAAGGGTCAGATTTTCAAAGATATATGGGCACCCAAAGATGCAAATACCTGCTATCTTCATCTCTAGGGGATAAATCTACTGCTGAAAAATCAGGTTTTTAGTCTCTAGCTCAGCTCCCTATCTGCAGAATGGGGATACATCCCCACCTCAAAGGAAGATTGAGAGCACCTCAGCTAATTGGGGTAATATCTACCCCCAGGTAGCATGTCAGTAGGCTGGAAGAAAGGATAAAGGGGGTCTCTGGGCTCTTGGCTGCTTTTTGTTCTCAGCCTATGGTTGCAACTTCGTAGGATCCTCAGCTGCTTCTGGGTGTTTCGATTGCTTTCTCAGTCTCTCACTGGAGTCTGTTTTTGAAGTTTTTGTTCTAATATTGCAACTTTGAGGTCTGTAATTGAGTGGCCAGGGAGATTGAAGTGTTTTCCAACTGGTTTTTGAATGTTATAATTCTTGATGTCTGATTTGTGTCCATTTATTCTTTTACATAGAGACTGTCTGGTTTGGCCAATGTACATGACAGAGGGGCATTGCTGGCACTTCTGTGTCCATTCACGTGCAGGCAGCACAATCACCACTAGATGGAGTGCAGTCCTGAGGAGTCAGACCGACCTGCTAGATAGAACAAAACATCAGGATACTGTTCAGTCTGATTAAACTAGTGTTTAGATTACAGCAGTATCTGGTCCAATATTTAAAGTGCTATATAATACAGATAGCAGTTATTATAGAGAGACCCCAGGCCACAAAATTCAAATTTTTCATATAAATACCCCAGCCTGGGGGTGCTCAGCTCTGCTGTCGTGGTTTTGGCTATTCATAAAATTCAGATTCCTATCTGGAGCTGGTTTTTCTAACATTCACCATAAAGCTCAAGTTGGGGGGGTTAACTCAGACCTATCACTAATTATAATGGTGTTCAGGATGTTGGTATCCTTCTCTTGCCTTTATTCCATGCAGTTATCTTACTTCATAACTAAAATATTTGCCTGGGGCTCCCTTTTGCCATCTTTAATTTGTATTGGTCACCCAGACTTAGTAGACATGGAAGTTTGATTTCTGATGTACTCTGCTGTTTGACATGCTACGTGTTAGTGCAACTTTTATGCTATACTGATTGTTACTCGTTTGCATGCAATTTTTTAAAATCTTTGAAGACCATTTTAATGCAACAATTTTATTATGATTGTTGAAATGGCAAACAGCCTCCAGAGATATCAAAGGAGCCTTGCAAAATGTAACCGTATCGTCTCACACTGAACTACTAGTGCTGCTTTTCCTATGCAACTATTCTTAAATTATTAATTTCATATCAAGCCTCTCAGCCACTTTGAAATAAACATTATCTGTCAAAAAAGAAAGGTGCAGTTGAGACCTGCACAAAGGGCTAACTTGTGAGCCACTGAACCACCCAACTCAGGAGAGAAAAGCACTGCAAGACATCTCCAGACCTTCTTGCATAATGGATAAAGCAGAGGCCAACAGTTGCACTCCTGTGCCATTAGATGGGGACTAGACAAACCCTTGACTCAGACTTTAAGGCCAGAAGAGACCATCATGATCATCTAGTCTGGCCTCCTGCACATTTCAGGCCACAGAACAACTCCTGTAATAGACCCCTAACCTAGGACTGAGTTACTGAAGTCCTCAAATCATGGTTTAAAGATTTCAAATTATAGAGACTCCACCATTTACACTAGTTTAAACTAGGGGCACCATTTCAGATTGGGGGAGGGGAACTTTAAGCATGATTCCAGGGGCTACTGAAGCACCTGAAAAGTAGCTTTTTTTTTGCAGATAACTTAGATTCAATACTCCTGTCAGCTAATTTTTAATTCCTATATAAAGACAATTAAATATTTGACCTGCTCAGCTCTAATACTAACATGTTCTGACATCTTGTGGCAAGTCCCTTAAGGGACACTGGTTAGGGTTAAAATGTTAAAGTATCTTCTTACTTGATTACTAACTCTTGCATTCAACAATTTAAACAATTTTAGAAAAATGTAGATTCCTTTCTATCATTTAGGCTACTTACATTTTGCAGTTAAACAAGCTTGGAACAGATCATTTACCTTTTGGAAACATCCTACTAGGTCAAGGCCCCATGAGTTGATACTGCATCTGCCTGGGGCTCCCCCTAACAAAGAATAAAAGACAAGAAAGGGTCTTAAAACAGGAATGAAACAGACACTTTCAAGTCACTTTCACTGTTTAAAGGCTAGTTACTTTCCAGCAGGCTCTTAAACACACCACTGCAGTGATTGACTTGCAGTTCTCACAGGGGACTATTTAAAACCAAACACCAAGAACATGCCACCTTTTAAAGTTGAGGAAAAAATTGGGTCTTGCAGCCAGTTAGGTTTTGTGCCCCTGCTGCTCCCCTTGGAATGCCCTTCGGGAACTTCACTTCTCTGAACCTTTGTCTAATTTCAAACCTAAACTTGCTGGTCAGGTTATATCCATTTGTTCTTGTGTCCACATTGGTACTTAATTTAAGTAACTCCTCTCCCTCCCTCATATTTATAGAAATCAATCAATTTACCCTCAGCCTTCTTTGGTTAGGTTAAACAAGCCAAGCTCTTTGAGTCTCTTCTCATAAGGTAGGTTTTCTATTCCTCAGGTCATCCTAGTAGCCCTTCTCTGCACCTCTTCCAGTTTCACTTCACCATGACTAGAACTGCACACAGTATTCCAGATAACATCTCACCAGTGCCTTGCATAATGGCAATTAACACTTCCCTTTCTTCTGGAAATACCTCACTTGATTCATCCTAGGACTTCATTAGCAGCTCATAGTCATCCTATGATCAACCAACACCCCCAGCTCTTTCTCCTCTTCTGTCACTTTTAACTGATAAATCCCCAGTGTATAGCAGAAATTCTTGTTAGTCCCTAAATGCATGACTTTGCACTATTAAAATTTCATCTCATTTCTGTTACTCCAGTTTTCATCATCCAGCTTTTCTTGTGTGATAGTCTCATCCTCTTCCAGCCCCAAGAGCCCCCCTCCCCAGTGCACTAGCCAGCACAGCTGAGTGAGGGGGAAATGCTCAGAGTTTACTGTCCCTTGAACAATGGGGAAGCAGGATTGGGAATTTGACCCTGCTCCTGGGGCAATCAAGCCAGATTAGAAGGTGCCAATCCAGCCCAATGAGAGCTAGATCAGACCTAGAACAACACTCAGTCATTCAGATAGCCACAGGTGAGTTTGTGAAGGTGGTGGTGTGGGGGGGAGAAATCTAACTTTCATGCATGCTGAGAGAAAATGGCAAAGGGCTGAAATGGGGCAATTGTTGTGTCGTGTTACATTGAATAAAGTAGGACAGGCCTCCTTTAATATGGAGAAAGAGGTCTTTATCTGTCATAACACAACGAGTTATTTTTTGACATGGGGGAAACAAGACATTCTTGTGCAACCTTGATTAGAATTAAGGCCCCACATGGAACATTATGCACCTAAATCTTATTGCACGACACCCACCAATTTAGGCAGCAGAGTTAATTATGGCAACAAGGCCACAATTCCAGGAACTCCATATAGCAGCTGTGCTAGCCTCCCATATCCCCACAAATTCTGAAGGGGGGGGTAGCACCACAGTGTTGGCTGCTTTTACCTTACACATAGACAATGGATGCACGTAGCTAATAAGAGTGTTTGTTATGAGCCCCCATAGTCAGGAGAGAAGCATTATCAAGGGTGAAATACTAGTTTACCACAAGAGATGCCATCTCAAAGAAGGCCCATAGACACCAGATGAACCATTGTGGAACATCAGTGGACAAAAGACCAATTGCGCCCTCCACACTTTTGTGCACAAACCGTGGTCCCAGTTTGAACAGTGGGGGAAGGGAATAAAAATCCCTGACCAGAAGGAAATGTGTCACTGTACAGCTTTGAATTTGGAGAGGGCAATATTGCCAAACATAAGAGTCATGGGGCAAGCACACTCCATCCCCTTTTGGGGCAGGGTGAGGATTATTATTTCCCCACAGCTAAGTTTGTGCAATCATTCCTTGCCTCAGGATAGCATAGCCTAGGGGCAAAAGTCAAGGTCTGCAGGGCCCACTGGCCAGGGAAGTGGATTGCCATGGAGTGGGGGAGATGGCAGCCAGATTGGGGGACCCAGGCCCTCCCTGCTCCACCAGTTCGCAGCTCAGGGCCCTGGCAGTGGCAAGTGCACTCACCACTAGGTTAGTGGGGAGCTGGCAAAAATGTCCTGACAGCACCCAGCACAATGAATAATTTCCACTGAGCTACCTCCTACCCTATCCCTGGTGTAGTGGTCCTGGCATCTCCAAGGTCTTTGGGATCTTCTGCCTGTGCAGCTACATCACTCCTGGGATGTCTGCAGGAGTTTGGGTAATCACCTGGCTGTCAACATCTCTGGTTTACACCATCCAGGGCTTCAGCAGTTCCCAGGCTGGAGCCTACAGCATGTATCCTCACTCCTGGACAGTCAAACCAGAATGAACTGAGCTGCTCCCTTTTATACCTGGTCTCCAGCCCGAGCATGCCCAGCAGGGCTGAGGGGGCATGGCTTCCCCGGCTCAAAGGGTGGGATTAACCCTTGCAGTACCAGTGTGGGGCAAGCACGCCCTGCCACAATAATCAAGGGATCCCCATCCTGCTTATTTTGGGTTAGCCCTAAGAGACATATAGAGCTTGCACATTACCGCAGGTTCTATTGCTCTTTGAAACCTAATGCTGTAACTTTTTTGTTTATGTTTACCTGTTTTAACCTTGTAAATAACTCCTATCTTTTTCTTAGTTAATAAACCTGTAGGATTGGCTACAGGCGCTGTCTTTGAGCCAGCTAAGGGGCAATTGACCTGAGGTAAGTGACATCCTTTGGGACTGGGAGTAACCTGAATATCATTGTGATTTTTGTGTAAGGGACAATCTCTCACAAAGGCAGGCTTGCCCAAGGGTACTGTCTATGACTCTATGTTAAGTGCTTGAGTTGTTCACACTTGATATTTGGGTGGTGAAATCTAAGTATAGAACTCACAACTAGTTTGGAGTTTGCACCCTGGTCTGTAATAGTCTGTCCGGAGGTTGGTACCCACGTTCGTGAGACACTCCAGACAGCCTGACACATCCTTCCCTTGACTTCAGTGGTAAACCTCAGAGGAAACTCTCTCTTGGTCTTCCTGCTACCTTTGATCTGGGAGGATCTTCCTCTTATTGCCTTCAACTGAGTTCTTGTAAGGGCAGCAGCACAGGAAATCTACTGCCGTTTCCATTGTTAGGGAGCCATGGAACAAAGGAACAGATTAAGACAGGAAGATAAACTGGCAAAGTGGCTCAGAAGCAGGAGGAAGCAATGTGGATTTGTGCATTAACTCCATGCTACGTATTTGGCACTTTGAAATATGGAACTTCAAAATATCTATGTTCACTGCATTTCTCTGGCATTGTGAAACTATCTGGGCCTGATTTCACCTGCACTACTGTGGTTTTACACCAATGTAACTGCATGGTCCATTAGTGGAATTAAGCCAATTGTTTTTGAAATTCCAATGTCCACAGAGCCATGAGTATTTCAATGACACTTATCAGATACAGTTCTTGGCATTAAAGAATTAGGGGATGCTTGAACTGACTAAGCCAGCTGTAATTCTGTGCCCTTTGTCCTCTGCTCTTGGGTTGTTCTTAATGTCACACACGTATTTCTTATTTTAAATTTTTTAGCAGCTCAGCAATGGTTCTTCAGAAGACTTGGAGAATCTGGACACCGAATGCTCTGAAGGAGCAAATGGATTGGGCCTGATCTGGTATTGCCTAGACCCCAAACCAGATGCTCAACAGGATGCCGAGAGAGAAGAGATGCTTATTCTATAGGCCAGTATGATCTAACATTGAAGAAGAAATACGGCGTCAAGCCTGTGCGAGGCCGTAACCATGAAGTGTGCAATTGTGTGGGTTATCAGGCACTGCCGGAGAGAGATGTAATCTGAGGGCTGCCCAGTTGTGTCATAGATGTCCCCAGATGGAGCAGTCATGACTGTGTGAACTGGACTGTAGATGATGTGAACTGTAAAATCAGAGTAATTAGTGGTAATTTGTGCTTTGGGGATGTTTTAAATATTCTCATCCCACTGGGACACCCACTGCAGTGCCTCTGTTTAACCCAGGAACATTTAGCTCAAGAGGCAGAGCTGGTGGAGCAAGTGACAGAGGCAGAGATCCCAGACAGAGTGTTCAGTGAAATAATCAAACCGACAGAGGGAACAGAGTTACTGTCAGAAATGTGAAGGCCAGAAGTGCCCATTGTGACCATCTACTCTGGCCTCTTGCATTACCCAGGGGACCATTTCATCCAATGACCCACAGCTTGTGGCTGGGCTACAGCCTGTATTTTGGAAAGAGCCAGTCCTGAGGGAAAGCCGGGAAGTGACAGAGAATCCTCTGCATCCCTTGTTCTTGCAGAAGGCTGGTGCAACTGGCTCTGGCATGGGAATGGCTGAGTCCTTCTGGGTCCATGTGTCTGAAAACACCCTGCCCTGCACTTAGGTGCTAAGTTTCCAGGTGCTGGTTTTTCTACATCAGGAATATTCTGCTCCCAGATGAGGCCCCAAAGTTGATAAACATTGAGTTGTCCATTGCAATCCTGATGTTCCCACCCCCCACAAAGCGTATTTACTACATCGGGCCTGAAAATCAGGCTTTGCTCTTGTGCTGGTTCTGTCCAGGGCTAAATTTTCCCTAGCCTGAGCAGCAGGGAGAATTCACCAGCACTGGCCTCAAGCAAACTCCCCAGAGAACCTGTTGTTCAGTCTGAGAGCCAGTCTGCTGCGTGGGGCCAGCAGAGTGGGATGAGATCAGAGGGGTTCCCGATGGACGAGCCTGGACCTTTCAAGGTGGAGGGTGGGTCCCTCTCATGCAGGAGTGGCACTATCCGAGGGCTCTAGCTCCCGAGCCAGGGATCCACTGCCACCCCTGGCAGAGATGGGGAGCAGAGTATTGGTACTGGGCAAGGTCATTCAGGAAACCAGTGGTGGAGGGGATAGTAAGCCCATCTCCATGAATGCCAGGCCCCACCAGATCTCCCAGCTCATCTTCCTTCTCACACTGCCCACTATGTTCCCCAAGGGTGGGCCCTGGCGCATGGTACCCAGCTCCTCCTTGTCTGCCTGGAGCCGCCTAACCCAGAGAGTTCCCCTTCCAGGGAAAGGGCAGACTGGGGGCGACTCGGACGGACAGGAAGTGTCCCAGGCTGTATGGGGCGGGGGGCAGTGGTCTCTGAGCTTAGGGCAGCACTGGAATGTCCAGAAGAAACCCACGGTCCAGGATTGGATTTAGCACAGGACGCTGGGGGAAAGAGCTAAACAATAAAACTAAATACTTGCTTAAAGTGTGTGGGAGGTAACATGACATGGCTTCTACTTTGCTTCCCCAGCTGGGTTCCAACATCCCTGTGGAGAAACGAGCCGGTAGCAGATCGTACCCTCCCAGGCTGAGGCTAGAGAGGGCTCTAAAGGCAAATTTACATTAGGATCACCTACAGAATTTGTCGTCCCTCTGCTGCGAGACTCCCCTGACACACAGACAAATGGAGACTGAAGAGCACGTTGGATGGAGTCATCTGACTCGGCCTGGCCTCAACTGTTACCCATTTAGATTCAGGAACAGTTAAGGCATCTGTTGGTTGTTTCTAAAGCACGGGGATGCTCTCTGGACCGAGTGCAGATGCCAAAAGCCAGCCCGGGGAGCTTGCTGGAAGGACCTCCCCCAGCCAAATGTGGCAGCAGAGAACATACCTGGATAAATGAGGTGGTACAGAAAAGGGAGGGGAACCTGGGACTATCCAAGCGGGAGTCAGGGCTGGGACTGGTAGCAAGGAAGGATTCACCTGAGGAGGGGACATCAGTGAGGAGGAAACTACCTTGCAGGTTAGCTAGAAGCAGTGATAGCTCCACCTTAAGTAAACATGGTCAGAGAGATCCTCTCCCATGGATGATGGCTCTGGGGAAGAATAGGCAGCTTAGAAGTAGTGTGGTGCATAGAAGGGCGCAGCCAGTGCAGGTCATTGCATGCATGAGGATTAGACTGCTCAGGAGACAAGGAGGGCTGGGATAGGCTGGGAAAGTGTGCGCTGAGTGACTAATGCGGAGATGGGACCTGCTAAAGCCCTAGCAGGGAGCAGAGCATGTAACCCACAGGGGGGAGCAACCAGTAGCTGAGCAGGAGGAACAGAAAGTGAGTGGCAAATGGATGGAGGGAATTTTCTACAGGGAGTCCTTAGCCAGAAGGGAAAGGCCAGATGCCCACAAGGAGTACAAGATCTGCCTCTGACAGCCCCTCCAGCACCTGAAAATTGGCTGCAGCCCACCCTCAGAGATTTGCTGCCTATTGATTGGACACATGACTCCAAAACAAGCCCCTTACAAATAAAGCTGGGGGAAGGATGGCTTGTTCAATTTGCTGGCAGTTTTGGCAAACTAAAAACAGGCTTGTTTGGCTAGGCAAAACAAAGTAATGAGTATGAATGTCAGTGAATCAAAAAAACAAACACATTTCACTCAAGTCGAAACAAAATATTTTGCTCTGATGTTTCCAAACAATATCATTGCTGTGTTCTGGATC
Organism: Gopherus flavomarginatus; assembly: GCF_025201925.1. Taxonomy (NCBI): domain Eukaryota; kingdom Metazoa; phylum Chordata; order Testudines; family Testudinidae; genus Gopherus; species Gopherus flavomarginatus. Next base: position 157,808,965 of record NC_066619.1, read on the forward strand.
AGTGGACGGTGTGGAGGAAATAGGACATGAATTCACAAATAGTTTCAGGTTGAACAAAACAGCATTTTTCAATAAAAAAACTACTCAGCAAATATGTGTTTTGCTCATTTGCACTCATCAAACCAAAGCACTCGTTTCCCTGGTAATTAGAACCATAGATCCTGTTGTCCCGCAGAAGGTTGGCAGAAGGCAGGGGAAGGAAAAGCAGCCTCCCTTCTTTTTAGAAGGTGTTTACAGCACCACAATGTAACCAGACAACCGAGCTGGCCCACAAGAAGAGCAAGCGGTTGAGAGCAGCCAGAGAACGCACTCTCCCAGTCCCTGCCACATAATCGGTCTCTCTCTTTTTCTAGTGTTGGCCTTATTGCCCATAGCCAAAAAGCACTGGCCACAGCCTGAAAACGCGTTCCGAGTCTCTGGCTTCAGCTCATGATGTTAGTGTTTGTAACACAAGCCTCTGCCCAGCTGAGCTAAATGGACCACAAAGATTAGCCCTCCACTGCCCCTTTTGGGAAGAAGGAACATACACCACAATGACGTTCAGTGTAAAGCATGATAGAAGAAGGTGATAAGAGTCCCAGTGTAACTGGATTAGCACCAGTGGTAGAGTGCCAGCTTCCTGTGAATGTAATTGGAGTCATCTAGGGTCACAGAACCTTCATTTACAGGACATTTAGGTGATGAAGGGTTCACTGAGGGTACCTATGAAGTCAGTGAGGTCATATGAGTACAAGTAGCATAAGGCTATAATTAAGAAGGGTCATGCGGGGTCATCAAAGAAAAATTTGGAGGCAGTTGGGGTCATCTAGGGTCACAGCATCTGAATTTACAAGCAATTGGGATTATGAGGGGGTCAGTGAGGGTTGGAATGATGTCAGTGAGGTCATATGAGGACAAGGAGCTTAAGCCGCTGATTAAGGTGGGGTCATTTGAGGTCATGAAGGAAAAATTTGGAGGCAGTTGGGATCATCTAGGGTCACAGCAGCAGAATGTACAAGCAATTGGGGTCATGAAGAGGTCAGTGAGGTCACATGAGGACAAGGAGCTTAAGCCTCTGATTAAGGTGGGGTCATTCGAGGTCATGAAGGAAAAACTGGGAGGCAGGTGGGGTCATCTAGGGTCACCACAGCTGAATTTACAGGCAATTGGAGTCATGAAGGGTCAGTGAGGTCTTTTGAGGCTAAGTAGAATAAGCCTTTGGTTATGGTGACGGTCATCTGATGTCATGGAGGAAACATTTGGAGGCAGTTGAGGTCATCTAGGGTCACAGAAGCTGAATTTGCAAGCAATTGGGGTCATGAAGGGGTCAGTGAAGTCATATGAGGACAAGGAGCTTAAGCCTCTGGGTAAGGTGAGGGTCATATGAGGTCTTAAAAGAAAAATTTGGAGGCAGTTGGGATCATCTAGGGTCACAGCAGCTGAATTTACAGGCACTTGGGGTAATGAAGGGGTCAGTGAGGGTTGGAATGATGTCATTAAGGTCATATGAGGACAAGGAGCTTAAGCCTCTAATTGAGGTGGGGTCATTTGAGGTCATGAAGGAAAATTTGGAGGCAGTTGGGGTCATCTAGGGTCACAGCAGCTGAATTTACAAGCAATTGGGGTCATGAAGGGGTCAGTGAAGTCATATGAGGACAAGGAGCTTAAGCCTCTGATTAAGGTGGAGGTTGTATGAGGTCATGCAGGAAAAATGTGAAGGCAGTTGGGGTCATCTAGGGTCATAGCAGCTTTATTTACAAGCAATTGGGGTCATGAAGGGTCAGTGAGGTCATATGAGGACATGGAACTTAAGGCTCTGATTAAGGTGGGGTCATCTGAGGTCATGAAGGAAAATTTGGAGGCAGTTGGGGTCATCTAGGGTCACAGCAGCTGAATTTACAAGCAATGGGGGTCATGAAGTCATATGAGGACAAGGATTGTAAGCCTCTGGGTAAGGTGTGGGTCATACGAGGTCTTAAAGGAAAAATTTGGAGGCAATTGAGGTCATCTAGGGTCACAGAAAATGAATTTACGGGCACTTGGGGTCATGAAAGGGTCAGTGAGGGTTGGAATGATGTCACTGAGGTCATATGAGGACAAGGAGCTTAAGCCTCTGATTAAGGTGGGGTCATTTGAGGTCATGAAGGAAAATTTGGAGGCAGTTGGGGGTCATCTAAGATCATAGCAGCTGAATTTACAAGCAATGAGGATCATGATGGGGTCAGTGAGGTCATATGAGGACAAGGCGCTTAAGCCTCTGGGCAAGGTGGGGGTTATGTGAGGTCATAAAGGAAAAATTTGGAGGCAATTGGGGTCATCTATGGTCACAGCAGCTGAATTTACAAGCAATTGGGGTCATGAAGGGGTCAGTGAGATTTGGAATGATGTCAGTGAGGTCATACGAGGACAAGGAGCTTAAGCCGCTGATTAAGGTGGGGTCATTTGAGGTCATGAAGGAAAAATCTGGAGGAAATTAGGGTCATTTAGGGTCACAGCAGCTGAATTTACAAGCAATTCGGGTCATGAAGGGGGTCAGAGAGGGTTGGAATGATGTCATTGAAATCATATGAGGACAAGGAGCTTAAATCGCTGATTAAGGTGGGGTCATACGAGGTCATGAAGGAAAAACTGGGCGGCAGTTGGGGTTATCTAGGATCACCGTAGCTGAATTTACAGGGAATTGGGGTCATGAAGGGGTCAGTGAGGTCTTTTGAGGATAAGCAGAATAAGCCTTTGATTATGGTGAGAGTCCTCTGATGTCATGGAGGAAACATTTGGAGGCAGTTGGGGTCATCTAGGGTCACATAAGCTGAATTTGCAAGCAATTGGGGTCATGAAGGGGTCAATGAGGTCATATGAGAACATGGAGCTTAAGCTTCTTATTAAGGTGGGGTCATATGAGGTCATGAAGGAAAAACTGGGAGGCAGTTCAGGTCATCTTGGTTACAGCAGTTGAATTTACAAGCAATTGGGGTTATGATGGGTCAGTGAGGGTTGCAATGATGCCAGTGAGGTCATATGAGGACAAGGAGCTTAAGCCTCTGATTAAGGTGGAGTCATTTGAGGTCATGAAGGAATATTTGGAGGTAGTTGGGGGTCATTTGGAGGCACCACAGCTGAATTTACAGGAAATTGGGGTCCTGAAGGGTTAGTGAGGTCTTTTGAGGACAAGTAGAATAAGCTTCTGATTAAGGTGAGGGTCATACGAAGTAATGAAGGAAACATTTGGTGGCAGTTGGGGTCATCTAAGATCATAGCAGCTGAATTTACAAGCAATGAGGATCATGATGGGGTCAGTGAGGTCATATGAGGACAAGGCGCTTAAGCCTCTGGGCAAGGTGGGGGTTATGTGAGGTCATAAAGGAAAAATTTGGAGGCAATTGGGGTCATCTATGGTCACAGCAGCTGAATTTACAAGCAATTGGGGTCATGAAGGGGTCAGTGAGATTTGGAATGATGTCAGTGAGGTCATACGAGGACAAGGAGCTTAAGCCGCTGATTAAGGTGGGGTCATTTGAGGTCATGAAGGAAAAATCTGGGTCATCTAGGGTCACAGCAGCTCAGCTTAGAAGCAATTGGGGTCATGAAGGGGTCAATGAGGTCATATGAGAACATGGAGCTTAAGCCTCTGATTAAGATGGGGGTCATCTGAGGTCATGAAGGAAAATTTGGAGGCAGTTGGGGTCATCTAGGGTCACAGCACCTGAATTTATGAACAACTGGGGTCCTGAAGGAGTCAGTGAAGTCATGTGAGGACAAGGAGCTTAAGCCTCTGGGTAAGGTGGGGGTCGTATGAGGTCATGAAGGAAAAAAATTACAGGAAATTGGGGTCATCTAGGGTCATAGAAGCTGAATTTAGAAGTAGTTGAGGTCATGAAAGGGGCAGTGAGGTCATATGAGGACAAGGAGCTTAAGCCTCTGGGTAAGGTGGGGATCATATGAGGTAATGAGGGAAAAATTTGGAGGCAGTTGGGGTCATCTAGGGTCACAGCAACTGACTTTACAGGCACTTGTGGTCATGAAGAGGTCAGGGAAGGTTGGAATGATGTCATTTAGGTCATATGAGGACAGGCGCTTATGCCTCTGATTAAGGTGTGGTTATTTGAGGCCATGAAGGAAAATTGGGAGGCTGTTCGTGTCATCTAGGGTCACAGCAGCTGAATTTACATGCCATTGGGGTCATGAAGGGGTCAGTGAGGTCATATGAGGACATGGAGCTTAAGCCTCTGATTAAGGTAGGGATTGTACGAGGTCATGAAGGAAAAATGTGAAGGCAGTTGGGGTCATGTAGGGTCACAGTAGTTGAATTTACAAGCAATTAGGTCAATGAGGTCATATGAGGACAAGGAGCTTAAGCCTCTGATTAAGGTGGTGGTCGTACGAGGTCATGAAGGAAAAAATTACAGGCAGTTGGGGTCGTCTAGGGTCACAGCAGCTGAATTTACACTCAGTTGGGGTCATGAAGGGGTCAGTGAGGATTGGAATGAAATCACTGAGGTCCTATGAAGCTAAGGATTACGTAGCTCTGATTTAAGGGGTATCATGCAGGGTCATTGAGGAAGAAGTTGGAGGAAGTTGGTGTCATCTAGGTATTGTCAAGCTGGATCTTGGGAGTGAAGTTACACAGTCATTAGTGAGGGTTAGGCCGATGTCAGTGGAGTCTCACTTTGCTCACTGATGGTTAGCTTGGAGGCAGTGCGGGGTCATGACTTGGGTCCGTGGGGATTATGCTGGGGACAGTGGGATTACACAGGTCTGGAGTCAATGAGTCACGCAGGGACCAGTGAGGCAGGGTATAAAGGCAATGCAATCACATGGGGGGTCATAGCAATCTAGGCTGGAAGTAGTTGGGGGTCACTCAGGCATCAGGAAGGTGAGTGTGTACAGGAGTTGCTAGCACCACGCTTTAGCCAGCTGAGCTAGCAGGGCCACAATCAGCACACCTCCCACAGCTATTTTGTAAAGGAGGTATGGGCCACCCCACGGTCTTTGTGGCTTCTGGCACAACAAGGGCAGATTGGGGCCAGTTTCTCTTTGAGGGATTAGCACTTGCTTTACATTCAAAAGTTTTTGATTTGATGTTCTCATTCTCCATCTCCTGGGCTTGTGGAGCTCACCAGTTCCCTGCGAGATGGTTGGGTCGGCCTCACCACTTCTGTTGTCTTTGGCCCTTTTTTCCCAGCATGGCCCTCCAGGAACCAAGCAAAAAAACCCCACAGGCTGGAGCTTGTGCAGCAGCATTTCACCCAATAACCTACCTCAAGCCTCATCCCCAGCACTGGTGGTGTTAGCACTCTGCTCTACCCACCTCAGTGACCCAGCACAGGACCAGCCCGCCGCTGGATGGCCACTGCTGATATTAGCAACTGGCCGCAACTGGGAACCAGCAGCCTAAGAGCTGACATCAGCAGAGCAGGATATTTTTCTGGTGAAGGGAATTAGCCCAACTCATATAGGGCTCCTTGCACACATCTAAGCTCATGGAGTCGCTGATGGCATTTTCCAGCAGATGGTTGCTGGGTGCCAACTGATTGCTCTTCCTTTTTAATGGGCATTGCCAGCCTGTCGACTGTACATTTCCAGAACCCCGTCCTCTCTCCTTGCAAGAAATGCAGGGTGGGGGGTGGGGGTGGGGGTGGGGGGAATGCTTAGAAAAGCAGCTCAGCCCTGGCCCTTGTCTGCCTGGCTGGTGCCTGGTGGATTCTCTCAAATGGCAAAGCACTCATTTTCCATGGGAGAAGTGATGGGCTCAATGTCTCCATTTTCCAGTCCGCTCTGCTGCAGCTGGGGAGCTGGACCTGGCTGATCACTTTGCTAAAGGCTCCAATGGTAGAGTGTTTGCTTAGTATGGAGCAGAAATGGACCCGATTCCCTCATTCTCCAGCAGAAAATAGGTCATTGCTGGCTGCCTCCCTCTTCTGAGTGCTTCTCACTGAGTATCAACAGGAGAGCAGTAGCTACAAGCTGAGGACTGCTACAAGGAAGCACGGGGAAGCAAACTCTGTTAGCAGCACAGTCTAACCTCCGAGTCAGCCCCTGACTGCCTCCCTCCCTCTTCTTTTGTCCACTGTCCACAGCATTCAGACAAAAGACAGATCCCAAAAGCTACATTCTTGGTGTCATTAGCACCCTGCACAAACCAGCCAACAAGACACGTGCATCCCCCCCCCAACCCTTTCAGTAATGGGGAACAGTCCATGCTGCAAATCTTGCAGCCCCTAGCACAACAGCAGGGGCAGCAGAGATGGTACATAGTGGGGAACCCACACGGTGAGGGAAGGAAATATGTTGCAGAGGAGAGCAGGACACAGAAAGCACTGAGTGGTGGAAGCACCTGTAACACGACTGATCAGCCTGTAACCACTTTGCTTCAACATCTCTCAAACACATGGCATAGCTCTGCCACCCCACATGGGTATTTTAAGTCAGGCAGAGATCCCCATGGCAGACTGCTGGCTGGCACCAGGGGTTTTAACCCACAGATGCTGCTCAAACTCCAAGTCAAGTACTTTGGTGTCCATGCAGTTCTGCACGCGGGGGTGGGGACTGTTCATCTCCCATCCCACACTGGTATGAACGTGACAGCACTGTCAGGATCAGGGACTGTGCCTGGGCAGAACCACCTTCCTCCAGTTAATTTGGAAACACTTGCTCAGTGGAATGCTGCATGCTGGGATTCAGTGAGGGTAGCCGTGTGTGCACCGTTAGTACACGCAGGCTCCAGGTACCCACAGAGCTGGTACCTTGTAACCACTCGTGTCTCTCTTTGAACTGGGGTCAAGAGGCAGCAGGAAGACCCCACAGCCACAAGAGGGGACCGGAATGTGCTGTGCTCTTCTTGCTAGTCGCTGTCTTGCTCTAAGTAATTGAAAACATGAGCAGCTCCCTTATGCTTTCCATTACAATGTGTCATTCGAACTGTGGAGGGGACTGGCTGGCTAGGAAATACAGAGCCTTCCTGAGGTGACTGGTTCACACCCAACCCAAGTCTCATAACCAAAAGGCCACAGTCCCTGATGGCAGTATGGGGGTTGTAGGCCAGTTCCCTTTGAACAAGTGACCATATCACAAAACCACCCCACCATGAGCTCAAAGCAGCTGCCTTGGGGGTCGCTGCAGAGATGCTGTGACACTGGCATGCCAGGTGCCAGCTCATATCGAGGTCCCCATGTCTCAGCGGGACACTGATAGATACACAGCTGGAATGTGTCTGGCTCACTTATGGCTGAGTATTGATGAAATAGGTATAAGAACGTGTTCAGAATCTATTGAATGGTTGTGAGCTGTGGCATGGTTTGGGGAGCAGAGAGTGGGAAACAGAGTCTCATCCCCCCCAATTTAGGCTTAATCAGTTTTGTCTTTATTTAATACAATTTCAGACAGAATTATCACCACTTCTTGTATCTGGCACATACATTCATGCCAGACAAGTAATGACAGAATAGATAAATGGGCTCAGGTTACCACAGTCCAGGGGATGAAGAAATCCATCCTTCTTCCATGACATTCAGCTCCTGTGCTGGTCTTTTAGTCTTGTTCTTCAGTTTTTGATCCAGTGTTTCTCCAGTTTTTAGGGGGCCATTTTACATATATTCTGATACATTTTTACCTTCTCCACTACCTAATTTTCCTCCCATCACATTCAACACATTATCCATTGAATTTTACATAACCTGTGTATTACACATGCACAATCACCTAATATCCACAGTTTTCCTGATGAATTTACAGGTTCTGGGTCCTTTTGCCCTGGGCCATCCAGTTTTTAAGTTTCCCACAAAAAAGCAAGATTTTGTTTATCATTACATGTTGGTATCTTTTACTTACATCTTCTAATATGACACATTAAAATGCTGTTGCTAGCAGGATAACTAAACAAATCAGCCAGTTACATCAAAAAGAAATTAACAAAAATACACTGATGCCCGGGAAAACCTGGGCCTGCCTGTTACTTTATCTCTACTTTCTCAATATCTCTAATTACAATTCATTACAAATAGAGCTAACAAAACTTTTAACTCTGATCATTAACAATCCTTCCTTTGAACGTTTTAGATCAGTTGTGCATGTTATGCTCCCCCTTAGTCTATTAAGGGAATTTTAGAGAGCATACTATGATTCTTTAACGTTAACATCTCTCATTTTCTGCAAATACAAATTTGTCAGGGGATTTTTTATTTTACTCAAAGCCCAAAAAATTTTGTACAGCCAAATCTTATCAGTGCTTCTCCTGTTGCAAAATTTTAGATGCTCTGGGTGTTTTAGACCTTGGTATATAGTTAGTTTTAATGATACCCCAAGAATGCATTAAATCTTACTTGTAATATCTGTGTTCCGTATTGTGAGCCTCTGTGACTATGTAAATCACCATACAGGAGAGGGGAGTTAATTAGTGTGAGGAGTGGCTCTTCTATAGAAATTGTTATGCCCCTCTCCACAGAGAAGACCCGTCAATACCAGATGAGTTAGGGTTGGGTCTTGCAACTGGAAACTCCCTGCATCTGGACTGAAAACCCAACAACAAAAGGATTAAAGACTGTTGTTGTTCTGCTCTCCTCCCCGTGAAGATGAGTCATGCAAGTGGACTCCTCCCATCAGATGAGGTTGCAGCTCAGAGCACAAGGAAGGAGGGGGATAGATCCCCAAATCAAAAGAACTAAGCATCTCTATGCTGCTTAGACTCAGGGTGTGGGGGGCGCAAGGGGCTTCTAGAATAAACAAGAGATCCCCAGCTGCTTAGCTAGGGTTAGTCCTAGAAGACAAATAGAGTTTATTGATTATAGGTTTCAAAAGTTATTATCTTGAAATGAGTCAGAAGTCTCAGAAAACATGTTATGACAGTCATGCTGAAGAAAGATCTTTTGATATAGGGTGATGTGGTGCTAGTGTTGAATCCAGTGAGGAAAAACAAGATGCGAGGAAAAATTATTGGGAGGGACCTCTTGAGGTGATAGAAAGGAGGATGGAGCATGGGATTAATGAGCACCTCATAAGTTTGGGGTCCTAAATTTGCCTTCTGGAAATAGAAAAAAAGGGAAAATCAGAAGTTAGAGCTCAATAGGAAAAAAAAAAGACAAGGACTGACAGTGCTAAAGATCCACAGTGAAGACTGTAAGTAACCTCTGTTGCTTCCTCCATATCTTTCAAACTAAGTGGGTCTAATCACACCAGATGGCACATGGTTTCTTGGAATTATGGCATCCTACCTACTAGGGAGACAGCTAAAACCCTCAGATTCATTTTTAAAGCTATGCTACCTGCCATCCTACAGGGTAATTCCTTTAGCTCCCTAATCAAATCAGTTGCAGAACATCCCTCCTACCTCTGCTGGCTTTCCTGCTTCCAATCTGTGATTGGCTGCAACACTAGCTCCACAGTAGACTTTGTCCATCAACCTGTCAACCTCTGCACAGAAGCCACAAGGGAAAGCAAAGCCAGTCACGAGAATCCAAAGCTAGAAGTGTCAGTGGGGGTAGGAGCCCTGATTGGTGACAGGACAGGGGCCGGGGAGGAGAGAGAAGATGGGAGCAAAATAATGGGGTAAGAGGCAGCCCAATATAAGCTGTTGAAAAACAAAGAAAAAACAAAGAATTCTTGGCTGCCAGGCTACCAGTGAGAGACTTGCTATCATACTTAGCACCAAGTCACTGGGATTCTCCTGTAAGGGATGAGTACTAGGAGAAGATTGAGAAACCTTGCTCTAGACGTTCATCGAGGATAGGTCCATCAGTGGCTATTAGCCCCTATCTTGCTGCTTATGGATGTTACTATTGGCTTTAACCTTTGAGTAACATGAAGTTTTCCACTGACTAACCACAAGGCAATTGTCTGTGAGCATCATCAGTTAACATCAAAATTACACCTCCAATCATGGATGGAAAAAAAAATCGATCATGGAGCAGCACTGGATATAGTACTGATCAAACTCACTGGAGAAAAGAAGATTATGAATAGCCCTAATGCTCAATCAGTTTGATTTTTCTAGACTGTTTTTGCACATTTCCTTTTGTGCTTATTAAAAACAATCCCACTGCAGCAAAAGTAGAATAAAGAACAATTTAGCGCTGTTGATTTTTTTTTTAACTTTTACTCGTGAATAAATGATTACTGGAAAATCAGCTGAAAACATTCCATTTTGCTTTATTAGTATTTTGTTTGAGTGCAACACAAAATATGGCCTCCATCCTGCAAGGATGTCACTCATTTTAATCCCAAACTTCTCATATTCCACATAAATTTGGTGTTTCTTGAGTGTTATTTTTGAAAATTGTTTACATCAGAAATAAAGAAACATAAGAAGATGATCGCAGGCAGTTATCTCCATTAAAAAAAAGGAATTCCACAGCATTTTGTGTTTCCTACATATTCAATTATTGTGTGTCCTTCATTTTGGGTCTTTGTCATACATTTCATCCCATATTTGGACCTTGGCTGGCTGACAAATCTGTTGCTAGCAAGGTTCTGTACTCGTGGATCTAACCACAAGATTGTGGCCTACATCAGTGCAACAGTCTTCATTGCATACCATCCCAGCAAAAATAATAGTCATACATTTTTTAATAGGAAACTGTTTGTATGAATTTGAAGTCACATCCGCTATGTGAACTTTATACTGCATACTGCTCTGTAGACTGTTCAGTAAACACCTACCATATGTACCATTACTAGAAAGAGATGGAAGAATTATCTATAATCATGCAGAAAAGGCAGAAGTGTTCAGAAAAAATTCTGTTTTGTATTTGGAGAACAAAATAGATAATATACTCTCATCATAGGATAACAACACTCTTTCCATCCCACTAGTATCTCTGGGGGATGATAAACAGAGGGTTCTAAAAGCAGACATTTTAAAATCAGCAGGTCCAGGTAACTTATATCCAAGAGTTTTAAAAGAACTGGCTGATGTGCTTACAATCATTGGATTGTAAATGTTGATTTTCAATAAGTCTTGGTGCCCTGGGGAAATTCCAGAAAACTGGAGGAAAGCTAATGTGGTGTCAATTTTTTAAAAGGGAAAATGGGATGACCCTGGGATAATTAAAGGCTTGTCAGCCTAACATTGATCCTGGACAAGATAATGGAGCAGTTGATACAGGACTCAATAATAAATTACTAAAGAAGGGTAATGTAATTAAGGCAAATCAACATGGATTTATGGAAAATAGACCCCGTCAAATTAACGTGATTTTTTTTTCAGTTGAGATTGCAAGATTGGTTGATAAAGACAACAGTGTTGGCATACTATATGTAGACTTCTGTATGGCATTTGATTTGGTACAGCACAAAATTTAGATTAAAAAACTTGAAAGATATAAAATTAACATGAAACACATGTAATGGATGAAAAATTGGCTAATAGGTCTCAAAATATTACTGTACACAGGGAATCATCATTGATTAGTCTGTTTGCAGTGGGATCCCTCATGGATTCATTCTTGGTCCTACGCTATTTAACGTCTTTATCAATGATGTGGAAGAAAACAAAATCATTGGTTGATTGGCAGATTACCCAAAAATTGGAGCAGTGGTAAATAATAAAGAATGATTCAGAGTGAGCTAGATTGTTTCCTTGCACTCGGTTTGCCAAGCAAACGTTTTAATGTGGCAAACTGGAAGCAAAGAATGTAGGCCATATTTACAGGATGGGAAAATCTATCCTGGGAAGCAGGGACTCAGAAGAAAATTTGGGGGGTTGTGGTGGATAATCAGCTGAACATGTGCTCCTAGCTATGCCCAAAAGAACAGATGTGATCTTGGGATGCATGAACAGGGAAATCTTGAGCAGGAATGGAGGGGTTATTTCACTTCTACCTTTGGCACTGGGTGCGACCGCTGCTGGAAGACTGTGTTCAGGTCTGGTGCCCACAATTCAAGAAGGATGTTGGTAAAATGGAGAGTTTTGAAACTGGCATGAAACAGTTCCATTTTTCTACATGAAACAGTTCCATTTTTCAGTTCAAAATGAGATTGTTTCAAAATTTAAGTTAATTTAGAGTAACAAATGTTTTAAAACTAAGAAAAAAATTTAAAAAATTAAACTAAAAATGAACCATTTTGATTGTTCCAACACCCCCCCCCCAACCCCGCAAATATTAGATTCATGAAAAAATTTCCAGATTTTGACTTGTCCTGCTTTGGGATAGGGAAACTTTTTGAAATCTCAGAAATTCTCATTGGATGGAAAACTGTTTAGTGCCAAGCTCGGCCACTCACGTGAGTCAATTTCATTGATATTGATAGGATCAGGCCCTACATCTTCTGGAGAGATATTCCAGGAGCTATTCTTTGCAGGTAATAAAGATGAGCCACTGAACATATGAATAACGTGAACAGCAGTACGTTACCAAGACCGATGGTAATCAGCAAGAGTTCTGAAGGAACTTATGCATGAAGTGGCTGAGCTGCTGACAAAGAATATAAAATTTATCTTAAAATTAGCTACTATAGAAGAGAACTGGAGCACAGTCAATGTTATAGCTATCTTTAAATGAGGATTACTTCAATACCAGATCAATTGGTCTATCAAAAATAGGTTTATTAAACACATTAATTAGCATAACATGATCAGGACAACCCAATATATCCTCTGTCATTGTCCTTATATCATTTCATTCCCAAGGAAAACTGTGCCTCTGATCTGCTAGAATAATTTGAGAGAGGTCAGCCAATTAGTGGAGAAGACAAAATAAAGACAAAAGCCAAGACATTCACAAATTGGTGCCTGAACACCACTGGTGATTACTAAACACTATTGGTGCCTTAAATGTAGCCTTGTAAGCATGAGATATTCAAAAGTGCCTAGGTGACTTTGGAGCATAAGACTCATTGACTTTCAGTGGGACTTATCTGCAATCAGATGTTTTTGAAAATCTTACTCTTTATTTAGTCCGTACTTAGGCACCTAAGTAAGTGTCCTGATTTTGAAAGCTTCTGAGCACGCATCAGCCTCCACTGAAATCCAAGATAAAACTGGTAGCCATTGTCATGTTGGTCCACAGGATGGAACACATTTGTTTTCATTTGATACAATGGCAAATGGAAGTGACTAAAGATGTCAGTATTTGTACTATCTTACAGTAATGTACCAATGCAACAATGTTTGCATGCTAGATATCACTATGTGTTTCAGTTCCATAAGAGCCGAAAACACATTCATGACTATTCTCAGAGTAGCACAGAACTTAAGGATATAAAAGATATCATGTAACCCACTCTCTGCCACTGCTGGATCATTCCCAACAGTCTGATCTACATTGTTTTGTTCTGTCCAGTTTTAAACATCTCAAGTGATGAAACTTCCATTTCAAGAATTCACCAGAGTTAAAAATTCATATACCTAAGCGATATATTAAAATCTGAAAAATAGGATACAAAAGGAGATTTTGTTGTTTCTTTCTTTCTTTCTTTCTAAGCCGATCATCATTTTAAAGATGACATAATAGATGCAATTAACTGGTTAATTCTCTAACGACTCCAAGATCTTTTTCTTGAGTGGTAAGAGCCAATTTAGATCTCATATTTTGTATGGATAATTGGGATTATTTTTCCCATGTGCATTATTTTGAATGTATCAACACTGAATTTCATCTGCCATTTTGTCACCCAGTCATCCAGTTTAGTGAGACCTCTTTGTAACAACTCGTGGTCAGCTTTGGACTAACTATCTTCTCCCTAGTATTAACATTTTCTTTTAAATATTAAAATTAGGGCTGTTTATTCAAAAATATGGATCCTTCTGAGAACTGTTACATGTTATATAAATGTCTATATAAAAACTTTTCATTAACCAAAAATCTAGTTTTTGATTAACCAAAAAAATTCCATAACAATCTCTATAATGTTTTCAGGAAAGATTTTGATGGGTTTTTTAGGGAAGAAAACCTTGCAAAATGGAAATAACTTCAAAAAATTTTGCAGGGTAAGGCACATATAAAGAGAAATAAGGAGCTGTCATATCTATGATCATTTACACAAAAATAACCAATTACCCATATAGTCTGCCTTGTCTGTACTGAGTGCTTGGCTTGGAAATTGAGATATTGAAGTCCTTATTTTTTTCAGAGAAGACTTTTACTCACTCACAATCTATCTGTATATTTTTAATAAACTCACTGCTGTAGTAGCTAAGCTCCATCCCTACTAACCACTGTAAGTGACATAATAAGAACAGTTAACACCTGTAGGATCTCTTAACAGAGACACATCTGACAAACTGTACCAGACTCACTCAGTCGTTTTTTTCCATCAGCATGGGCCAGGTTAGCCACATAACCCTCAAGGTGCCTTTGGAGTTCTTCAAAGGATCCGACAGTCTGCTTGAATGTTCTAAAACATGAATGAATGAACATAGTAAACTGCTGGAACCACATTGCAATATCTGGATTTTTCAGTCTTTGAAGACATCATAGAAAAACATGGATGTCAAACTATTTCCCTTGGTATTAATACTAGCTTCTCCAGATAAATTGTGAAAGTATATGAGGATATGTCTATGCAGCCAAAAAAACATGACACCAAGTTTCAAAGCTTTTGGTCAACTGATTCAAGCTATAGGGCTGGTGCTGGCGAGCTGAGAACAGTAGGGTAGGTGTTTGGACTCAGGCTGGAGTCTTGGCTTTAAAACCCAGCCAGGGAGGTGGGGGGAGGGGAGAGAGAAAGATCTCAAAGCCCTGGCTTCATACCAAAGTAAAATGTCTACATGCCTATTTTTAGCCCTGTGGAACCAGCCCCATAAGCCCAAGTCCTTTGACGCAGGCTCTGGGACATTACCCTTTAGATGGTGCTGGTTCACTGTGAAAGGATGAGTCACCGCTATAAAAAATTAGCCTCTGATGAATGTCTGATTGTTATTTCATTCTACATCTGATTTCTCATTTAGCTACTTCCTCCAGCAGCAATAAACCTAACAGCCTACTACAGCTATTGCTTTGGGTTTACTCCATATATACTCAGAAATTAGCCACACTTAAAATTTAATAACTATCAGTCATTCAGCTAATGGGAAAGAGTTGTATTGGTTTTAGTCTTAATAAATACCAATATATTTATATTGAGCCTTCCATCCCAAAGGAATACAAAATTTAGACAACATACAGAAACTCTGTAGAGGAATCACTTTGCTAGTCACTTAAATGCAGTCGTTTCTGGGGATATCTAACAGCATCCAGAAAAAGAAAAGAAAGCAAACAAAATATATAATTCTATCCAATTGCCACTGCAGACAGTACGTAGGTCAACACTAACTACCTACCTACCCAGGCTGAGTCCACCCCAAACTCTGATAGTAAGTGCTATAGGTTTTTAAAAGGCCACAGCTGTTCAAGATCTTGTGTTTACACTTCAGACAGAAGAACAAACCTTCTGAAGCACAGCGCCCCTCAACACCAAGGTGGTGCATTTGTTCCGTATTAGAGACCAGATTCTGCCACTCTTACTCATGGTCAGAAGTACTCTTCTTCACCCATAGCACTACTCTCAGAATCAGGTAGTGCACAAAGTGAGTAGGGGGACAGAATCTGGCCAACACAAAGAGAAGAGTGTCGTCTACAGCATCACGGGTATGTCTACAAAGCAGCTAGATACCTGTGACTGGCTCGTGCCAGCTGACTCAAGCTCATGGGGTTCGGGCTGTGGGGCTATTTCACTGCTATGTTGACCCTGAGAGGTGGGAGGGGCCCAAAACTTCTTGCCTGAGCCAGGAAGTCTACACTGCAGCAAAACAGTCCTGCAGTCCAAGCCCCATAAGCCCAAGTCAGCTGGCATGGGCCAGCTGTGAGTTTTTCTTTTGCTATGTAGACATATCCGTTGAAATTTCTTGGAGATTGCCAGTCCTATCTGGCACAATTCCTTTTAGCTGGCAAGATCAGTCAGGAGAGTGCAGCGATAGGTATACCCAGCCTTCTTCATGACAATGTTGGATGGCCATTCTTTGAAAATAGCTGCAAATTATAAGCATGCTTTTAGGATACATAAACAAATATTATGAGATACTATACAATATAGATCTCTGGCAGATATGGGCTTTAATAATTTAGAAAAGACTGATATTTTTGTAATAGATTTTAACCCCGCAGTTTGCAAGGTGTGGTCTGTGGACAGCTTGTGGTTTGCAGAACACTTAATGATGGCTTTTGGAAAGTTGGCAGGTCACCTGGTGCTTGGTCTTCCAGCTGTTTCTACAGATGTCCATTCATTTCATTAAAGGAAGCTAAAATACATATTCTCCTAACATTATTTTTCCAGGTAATCCTTTTGCAGTAGTTTGTTATACAATCATGGGTGGGAGAGTAGCTGTCCGTAAAATAATCTCTTCACTGGGACATGGTCTACACCATGGAAAAAGCTGGGAACTCCTGATTTAATCAGTTGTCAGATCTCATAACAGGACTCAAAGTGTAGGGGAGTGAAACAGGACATGTACTCTGTGAGAAAGTTGTTAAAGAAAAGGTTGCTCTTTTGTTCAACAATAATATGGTACTTACTATCTATAACAAGGCACAGCACATCATTTTCCTCTGCATTTATGTTTGCTGATCTGACATCATCGCTATGAACTGAAATAGGTTAGAAAGATTTGAGAAGCACATCAGAGTCGCACATTGTTTTGAAGCACTTCGTGCTTTGCTATGGCAGGGTCACTTTGGCTGGTGCTTAGAAATGAATACTGATAAGTGACTCATCAGCCTACATGCTCGGTGCACAATATTTTCCTTCTGGGTAAATATTATTGAGCCAATTGCAATGCACTTTATTTCCCCCAAGAACACCACATGATTCCAAAAGGGGATATTTTCCCATTCATTGCAATTTATTGTATTTCCTTTAAAATAGCATTTGCTTTAAGTAAGTCACTTGAGTCAAAGCCCATTGAAGTAAATGATAATGACTTTAATAGGCTTTGGATCAGGACCCACAGCAGCAACTTTCCAAGAACCTTGGTGGTATACATAATTAGCCAGAAGCCCCATCCGCTTTTTAATAGAGAATTGTGATCCAGAGACACAAAATGCCCTGCATTCAAGGCTCAATCTTCACCCAATTTTTTACACAAATATCCACAGATGATTAACACAAAGAGGGCTTGGAAGCAAATTTAGCTGACAATTTGAATATTCTGATCTTGAATATTTTGAATTTTTTTATTAAAAATTCTGTGAGAATTCCCACCACATATTTTTGTAAATAAACTTTCACATCCTTTTATAATAACAATGGGATGTCAGAGATTTATTTTTTACACTAACAAATCCTCAAAGCATTCACAGGACCCACTTATAGCCAACCCATAACATCTAATGCACATACGTGAAACTGAACAACAGACATTGGCTTTGAGGAGAAGCGCAGATATTTTCCCATTTCACCTGCCTTTTCATTGATTTTAACTGTGTTATGTCAATATCTCTGAGACTGGTTAGGCAGCAGTTGCACTTATCATGATGACTGGTATTGTCTAATTGTTTACGTGTGCTTCCCTGTTAGTCTGTATGTCTGCAGCCCCCTGTTGTCTTTTATCTTATGCTTAGATTCTAAATTCGTTGGGGCAGGGACAGTTTTTTTGTTCAGTGAATGTACAGCACCTAGCACACTAGGGTTCTAATGCATGACATGAGTTCACCGGTGCTACCCCAGGACAAATAATTAATTACAATAAAGCTATCTTTGCCCTGTTCCTGAGTACAGCGTGTCCACAACTGTGAAGCCAGCCCTCTAAATACAATGGATGCTTTCCTAAGACTGGTTTTATACATTAAGGCCTTAGGGATGGATTCTCCACTACCTCACACTGTATGTTGATGCAAATAGTAGTGTATTAAACCAGGTTTCACAGGTGCAAATGGCTAAGGCATCAGAGAATCAAGCCCTTGGACAGCATCAACTTTGCTCTAGATCCTAATTAATAATGGGTTTTAAACCCTCTTGTCTATGAATTGCACTTCTTGTAAATGCCAGAGATATCACAAACTAACATTTATTTGTAATGCCACTAAGTTGTATTATTTGCTGTCAGCATGGATTTCCCCTCTGACTTCTCTACAAATGCTATATTAGAAACACATTTTCTCCTTTAAAAGAAAAATACTGCCCTCTTTGGTGAATACAAAAAAATCTGAAATTAAGATGAATTATTAATTTGTACCACCTGTGATAGTTTTATATTACAGAGAGAACACACCCAGGGGACAAGGGGCAAGCAATTCTATCCAAAATGACTTCATAACTGAAATCTCGGAAGGCCAGAACAGTGTTATCATTGCATATGCCCAATAAACTACGGGGAAAGGCTTCCATGAATTGTAAGCTGAGCTCTGCTGGGGTGATTTACACTGAAGTAAAAAATAGTCCCTGTGTACTTATCAATGAATTATTACATTGCACAATATTTTATGACTGACAGAAACATGACTTACTATTAGCCAACCTTACAGGAAGGGTTTTCCAGTATATTCTTAATGTGACAGCTCACAGGCACCTTATATTGTACCATGATGCAATTCCTAGGCTCTCCACCTACATAGGCTTTTAAATCAAGTAAATAAACTCAGCAGCACGTTATAGCAGAATTACAGGTATGGTTATATATGAAGTTTGATTCTGGGCTTTTTAACTAAAGTCTCTGAAGTCTTTAACTAAAATCTAAACAGTAGACGTGACAGCGGAGGAATAGCATAGACTACAACTTGGGTCAGAATAAAATTATTTCATTTGCATTTCCCTAATTCCAAATGTGAATTCGTCTTGGACTTTGAAAATCATAAAAATTGGGTTCCATGGTTTATTGTGCCAACAATGGCACTTGTACCTCTCTATGGCTTAATGCTGTAGGTAGTAGGCTAATGTTGCTTATTTTTGAAAATACGTACGTTAGAATCTTTAACTTAGTTTTAAAAACTCTTCTCACTGCAAGCAGTCTATACTCTTGGTTAGTTTATCTTCAAAACAAAACACGTAGTTCTAGTGGTTATCCTGTGTATTTTCCTCCAGATCTTTTCTCCACGCTGTTTTTGTATCAATCGCTTTACTAAGTAAGACAAAATCCTTGTAGTCGTTTACATCAGTGTAATATAGGGGTGAATCATTATCATTCTGCTCTCATAGTATTTAATAAGTATTTAACATTGGCATAAACACCTACAAAGAATGCAAAGTGTACAACCTGTAATCACCACTAACTTTGATAGCTGAAGTGTTTACCCCACATGCATTTCCTGGGATTATACCCTGATCAAACAAAATAAGTTAAAAGCACATGGTACAGTGAAACCCCGCTATACCGCGACCTTTGGGGTCCAAAAATTCCCATTGCGCTAAATGCGGGGTCGCGGTATAGCGGGGTTTCAAATCAGTCAGGTGGTCCCCAAAACGGTGCATTGAGGTGCACCGCCTAGTGACCCTGGTGCCTACTGACCAGCAGGGGAGAGGAGCTGTGGCCCCCTGCCTGCCGGGGACAGAGAACTCTGAGGCTGTGGGCACCGGTGCTCTCTGTCCCCAGCAGGCACGGGGCCGTGGCTTCTCTCCCGCTTCAAGAGGAACCGCTTCAAGAGAGCTCCCCGCCTGCTGGGGACAGAGAGCACCGGCGCCCGCAGCCTGGGAATTCTGTCCCCAGCAGGTGCGGGGCTGCAGGTTCTCTCCCCTGCCATGGTGTTGGGGACCATTGGTACAGCACCATACTGTATTATACTGTACCTTAAAGGGGAGCCAACCTGCGATCACGTTATATGTGATTTCACGTTATGGCGGGGTTTGACTGTATCTTAAAAAAAATCTGTACTTGTAGAGAAAAAAGTTCTAGTAGTAGCATGGACTGATTTGTAGTTTAAAACATGTGCAAAGAATCCAGAGGTTCAATGTCAAATATAAACAAACACACTAGCCCCCAGCGTATTCAAATACATTCAAGACAATGCAGAGTCAAACCAAAGGTAAGATTGTCAGCTCTGCTGTGATTGTTGTTAAAACAGAATCCAACTGCAATGATAACTTACTAGTCTTGCAGACAACACAAAAATAATACACAGAACATAGAATCAGGAGTTGACGCCTCTCTGACAAATGGGTCACAAGAGAAAAAGATCTAGAGAAGCATACCAAATACAGAGATAAGCAATGAAAGAATGAACCCAGAAGACATCTTATACTGGGTCAGATTTGATAGCTCATTTTGGAACTATACCTAAGTGTCCACTTTTTGCAGGAGATTAAAAAAAGAAAAAAAAACTTACAATATTGGCTAATTATGGTCACAAAGCAACTCAATTTTTGAATTGTTTAAAATAATGTTTGCTTTGGCTTTCAATTTCCTATTTTTTAAATATAGATGAATAGGTTTTAAAGCCAGAAAGGACCATTGTGAAGATCTCATCTGACCTCCTGCATAACACAGGTCATAGCATTTCACCTTGTGAGTCCTTCCATTGAGGGAATTATTCTCCCTTGCATCATACGTGAAGACTTTCAAGCCCAATACCTTGTATTTGAAGCAACTAATGTTTTAGAAAGGCATCCAGTCTTGATTTTAAAGTCTCCAGGTGGTGATGAATTTACTACTTCTCTTGATAATCTGTTCCAATAGTTAATTACTTTCTCTGTTAAAAGGTTTTGTCTTACTTCCCATTTGAATTTCTATGAACTTCAACTTCCAGCTATTAGATCTTGTTGTGCATTTTGCCTACTAGCTTAAAAAACATCCAATATCAAATATATTTTGTGTTTTATAACATACAAAAATCAAAATCAGAAAATTGTTTCTGTGAATCCAAAAAATGCAACACAGCTGAATTTATGCTGTTTGACAGTCAGTTATACTGACTGTGTCATTGTATCTGCACAGGTATCTCTTAAGATCTTCAAGAATACTCCAGGTATCTTAAGCTGTAGATCCAGAAAACATTACAATTAGCTTCCAAGGAATTTTCTGCATTGTTTATGGTGCTGTCATTCTCACGATGTTCTGGAACACCTCTCCATCCAATGCCCATGTCTTGACCTTGGTGACGGCTTTAGAAAAAGTAAAAAGCCATTTTATCTAGTGACTCAGTGGAAGATATTGTGGAATGATACTATGAGTATTGTACAGTAAAGAGCCATATTTTCAAGAGAGATCAGGGCCCAGATTTTCAAGTGTTCCGCACCCACCATTGCTGCCAGATTTTCAGGAGAGTTCAGCTCCCATTCAGCCACCTCCTACTTAGATTATCAAAGTTACACTGAGCTACTTTGAAACTGACCATTTCTTTTGGTCTTAAATGGGAGTTGAACTCTTGTGAAATATCTGGCCCTGATTATGGGCATTGACCTCCTTTGAAAATTCTGCCCTATACTGCTAGTGAAAAAGCTCAATTCTAAATAGACAGGCTTGCATTTTCGAATGTGGGGGGGTTAGGTTTTTAGTGTTTTGGCTTGGATCCTTCTGTAATTTAGACTTAGTACAAATGCTGACTATAAAATAGTCAGGTCTGGCTGTTGTACTATAATGATGTTAGACTAGGTTCAGCAGTTTTATATACAATAAAACAAGTTGTTTGATTCGGGGTTAGGGTAACTTCAGAAGAAAACTTCACTTAAGTTATTTTATTACAGGAATACAGAGACATTTTTACTTAGAAAGAACAATGTGTGGAGTGTAATGGAGCACAAAGGGATAAGTTATCTAGAAGGTTCCATCTGCTTCACAGACCCTTTGAAGTCTGTTACAGACTAGAAATAATTGGATTTAGCACAGAGGGATGGGCTAGATTCTCAGCTGGTGTAAATCAGGGTAGCTCTGCTGAAGTTTTTCTTCTGCAGTTACCTGCTACCAGATCTAACAACTTGTTTTGCTTGACGTGTATAAGCATAGCTCCACTGACATCAGCTGGGAACCTAGCCCTAGCTTCTTAATTATGAGTAAAGCAATGTCCATCATTGTAAGGCAATTGTAACCTATGAGAGGAGAGGGAACGATGAATTACATAAAAGGAACAAAGATCAAACGATTCAAGTACAGCTACTGTATCTGCAGATATTCTTGGCTAGTCCTAGCACAGATGCATTAAGCTCTCCGGCTAGGTACACGTCTTGCTTACCTGGGATGAGTTGTTCCTTTTGTTCAAAGACTGGCTAGAAAGGTAGGATTTCACTAGACATAGCTCCAGTAATCCCTGCTCATAGATGGCGCCCAGTTAGGGAGAGCTGCGTGACAGCTTTCACCAGAAGAAACTCAGGTAGACCGTACATCGGAGCTCTTGCAATGATTTAGCTATTCATAAATCCTTTCTGGCTCTCAGTGGGTTTCCTCAAAACTAATTCGTGTTAACAAAGACTCTAAAATAATGTGACAGTTTAACATGTGTAAGCAGAGTCAGGATGAGCTCTACCCTGACATCTGATGGTGAATTATGGGTAGTGTGGAAAGGAATTTCAGGTATTTGCATTGGCACACCCACCCCACCTTGTATAGCCCACGGAAGCCTGGGATGGTTATTTTGACAGCTCTGGGATCCCCAATTTCTTTGCTGTTGGGGCAGGAGGAATAAAGTGTTGTCACCCTGATTATGTGAATGAGGAACTATGAGACTGCTTTATGACAGAGATGTCTCAACATCAATTAAGTAGCACTTGCTAGACAAGGGACATGGGTGCCAAAACCCAGTGAAAGGGGAGAGGTTGGGGGACTGGTGTGTGCGCACCTGAAGGTATGGGCCCCTTTTGGGGCCTGGAACACTAATTGCACATCCTTCTGTCTCCACTGTTGAAGAGCAGAGCTAATTTTTATTCCATTAAGAGTCCATCTAGAGGCTGCTGAGCTGAATTCACATTGGGCCAGTGGTGCACCGGCAACAGAGCTCCCCTACTACAAGCTGAAATCACTAAGAGCTGAAATCACTTAAAGAGCTAAGCTTACTGAGCTGAGATCACTGAGTGCTGTGTTGACTAGTGGGGGAGCCTGAAGATCTATCGCTAAGCAGCTGGCAGAGCGGGAGCAGTTTGCAGCGTGTTGGAGCAGCCCACGGAACAGTGAGCGGAGTGGAGTGGAGCAGTTTGCGGGGATGGCTGGAGCGGCTCACGGGTTGGCTGGAGGAGCGGCACAGCTTGTGGAGTGGAGCTGGTTGTGGTGAAGGCTGCAGCAGAACTCCATGGAGAGGTAGAGCAGTTGGCCCTGGCCCACGTAAGGTGCCCCTTAACACCCTGTGTGTGCCCCCCCATTTCCATCCAAGCTGGGGGGGTAAAACTCTGCAGATAAACTTTTGAACTCTAGGGTGGCACTGACCAGAGACTTTCAGGTTGTTGGACTTTGGGGTGATTGGACTTAAGACTCTAAAGGGGAAAGAACATTGCCAAACGTACTTGGAGGTGGGTTTTTTGCTTATGGTTTGTGTTATAATCCTGTTTGTGGTGTTTCTCCAACGTGATGTCGCATTGTTTCCCTCCTTTATTAAAAGGATTTTGCTACACTCAAGACTCCGTGCTTGCAAGTGAGGAAGTACTGCCTCCTAGCGGCGAGCGGGGTGGTGGTATGTAAGTGTCCCAGGTCATTGGGTGAGGGCTCAAGCCGGTTTTGCATTGTGTTATTAAAACAGAACCCCTGGATACTGAACCCGGCCCTTGTTGCTGCCAGCTCAGAGGGGCAGAAGGGTTACACATGCAAAAAAACTCAAACCCAGAACAAACAAAAAACATAATGTAAATTGTACAAAACATGGAAAGGGGAAGAATGTGGAACACAATCAAATACAGCAGTGAATTAGGACGGAAGAGCAATCACATTATCAGTGCCATTCTGTGTATTATGCAGCTGCAAAGAAGAGAGACTAAATGCAAGAATTTCTTTTTCATAGCCAGCATCTTTTGTGTCAATTGGTGACACAACTTCAAAAAGCCAACAGAAAAAACAAAGAAGGAGAAGGAGCTCAAATGCAAAGTAACACCAAGATCTGATTGTCCTAATTAAGAATTTCGCTAGATCTATATTTGTTTGGTAACTGTGAGACCTTTTAAGGAAGTCCAGAGCATCCGCGTTTTTTCCCTTTTCTCCTAGAGCTGTTTTTATCAAATCCACAAATACCATAGAAGAAGAAGGTTTTTAAACCTAGACAAACCCACTTTTTCTTTCATTTAAATACCAAGATTGCATTCTGAACAAAATCTTACAAACAGAAGACCATCGCTCCTACTAAATCATTCAACCACTAAACATAATCCTTCCTTAACATATATCTTGGTACATGTTTGGCTTGCAAGAACATTTTGGAGATGCCTGACTATTTACCTAATGTCATACTGGAGAAGGAAATATGTTCATGTCTTGGTATTATTATATCTCCAGATAGGAAGAACTCAAAGAGGAAATACTTAAGCTCAGAGGTAGAGTCAGGACATGTATGTATATATTAAAATGATAACTTCAAGATGAACCTGGATACAACGAAAATTTCACTCCAGCACATATTGATTTCATTTTTGGTAGGATTTTAATAATGAGTTATGTGTACCTTTCACAGAAGCTGTCCTCGTGCAGTTATATAAAATGGCTAGTTCACCAAATGTTGTCCACTTGGAGATTGATGACAGTAGCTTGTCCTGCTGGAAGACCTCCACGCTGCCCTCTGTCAAAAGTCACCATGAGAACATGCGGTGAAGTTGGGCTACATCACACAGCTTAAATGAAAAGCAAATTAAGACATTTCTGGTTTCCCCACAGGCTGAGATATCACTGAAATATAAAAACAATGCTTTGAAACAGGAGAGAAAAAGAGAATTTTGATATATACATTCCAATTGGTTAATTTAGGGTTTCAGCATTTTAGAAAACATTTTCCAACATCAAAAAGGATACTGCTAAGGTGAATGTCAAACTCTGAAGCTATAAATAATACATTGTCAAAGAAGAGTTAAGTTGATACATTTTGTTAAATATTATTATGGCCTAGATTGTCTCCTCTTGTGATTAAAAAGTAGGGAGAATTTCTCCACTTCCCTGTAGAGATCCCTCCTCTACACACATAACCCTTTTTGTATGTAGAAGGGAGAGCTCCTCCTTTTAGAAAAGGTCTCTAGGCCTAACTCCAAAGCTGGCAGATCCCATGGATTTAAGGGACACGGACACTTGTACTCCTGTACAGGCTGTGGTCCCACACACTTCCTCTCTGAAGACCCCCTGGAAGCATGGACCCAGTGGCCTAATGCTTCTTAGTAAGTATCTGCCACAGATAGATTAGAACACAAGGGAAACATCATAATCATTGATTAATACATGTAAGCAAATGATACCAACCTGCCAACACAGAAATATAGTTGCCTGGGTCTCCTTTGATAGGGAATGTAACCCCCCCGCCGCCTTGTTAGATAAGCTTTGCTATTATTTTATAGTTAAATGAACTTTGCAATTGTTTTTGCAGGCCCCTGTGTGTAGGATCCGGGCTCTAACTAACAAATGCTAAATAAAACCAGTTTTGTTTGTCTGGATCCCGAGGCCTGCATATGGGTTTATTAGCATACTAAACATTAAGGTATGAAGAAATGGGGTATGACACACTGACAAAAAAGGAACTGGGAGGAGGGCAGAAGGTCTTTTGGGGGCCAGCTCAGCTTTAGGCAAGTATAGTATGGCAAATATTGCTTACTTAGGTAACTGTAAGGAGGGGTCACAAAATGACCAGCGCAATCACTGCCAGAACACATGAAACATGTTGAAATAGCTTGCTGATTTGCAATATTTTATGCCAGTTATGGTAAAATATTAATCTTAATTTGCAGTGTTAGCAATATTAACCCAAATATGGGCATGCTTATATGTGACGTTTTGTGGTTTTAACCTTTATAAGCTTGGTGAAAATTGTAAAGGGCAGAGCAGCCTACCTCTTGCATGGGATTACGCTGTCTCTCCCTGTATGCATACTTGTAATCTTGTAGTCTTGTTATAGCAATAAAGGTGCCTCAGGCTGTCTGACCCAAAATCAACCGTGTGGTCAATTTTCCACAACACCTTGTTTGAGGATATAGCTACCCTGCTGGTTTGTTCTCCTATAATACGTTCCACTATATCTTGGATCTGGTGAGGGTACAATCTCTTCACTGGTATCAACCAAAAAGCTGAGTTAGTTAAACTGGGATTTAGCTGCACTGGAGTACTTTATTCACCTTCTATATCTTCATCTCAAGATACTCAAAGTACGCTACCCATGCAGCAAACACCATGAGGCATGGCCACATCTCATTATCAGCTGTTTCTCCAATAGTCTAAAGCGCATTATATTTTGTCTTCCAACCTCCAATAAATATTTTTTCTGGGGAAGTTAGGCTCGAATACATTTTGACAACACTGAACCTTGAGTGTGAGGTGGAGGAGGGAGTGCAAGGAGCAGAAATACAGGAAAATGTGAACCAGAGGTGCAGTAAGTTGCTGCACAGCATGCTGTCAGGTCCACAAGAAACACCAAGCAGCAAATCTCATGGGAGGTGGTTAAAACCCCACTCCAGCAAGCTTCCCATGTGCCTGTGAACTGACATCTACACTGTATCCCTCCATGCTAATGACAACAACATCCAAACATGACTCAGGAAACTCTTGGAGGTCACCTTGGAGAGGGTCTGCTTAAAGTGCCCTTCAGGAGGGTTATGGTCCTGTAAGAATGGGAGGGGTGAACCCTCCATGATCCACAGAGCCCAGAACTCGTGCAGCAAAGGAAGCTTCAAACTTGTAGATCTAGGGAAATCCATGTTGATTCCTTTCATACTGCTCTCTGCCTTCTACTCACCTGGAAACACAACTCCTCCCATCCTTGCTAAGCCTGACTCCTCCTCCCTCTCCACAGGGAGAGGGCAAGGCAGAATGGTATTTAATGCTGATCCCAGCAGCATTCACTTCCACAGCAAACTCCTACAGAAACACCCTCAATTTAGGAATTCAGCTGCTCCCCAGGTCCACCGACAGCAATTCTGGGCCCGAGGGCAGAACAGTCAATGGACAGCAGCAGCAGCCGGAGCCCTGGGCCCTTTTAAATTGCCCATGCCCTGGGCAATTGCCCCCTTTGCCCCCCACTCTGTCAGCAGGCCTGCTGCTCCCTGTCTGCCTGACACCACCCAGAGAGCAGTACATGGGAAAAATTGGATCTGCTGAGTTTCAGCAAACTCTCTAGGAAGAGATGAGCCTGACGGAAAGACCCTGCTCCTGCCTTTCAGGACACTTGGAGTTGAAAAGCACAGGACGACATAGGGAGGACAAGGAGCCAGCACATATGTAAACCATCATCCATTACTAATACGTCCATTACCATACAGTACACAGGGGTATATAATAACGTGTTTGCATTATGTCACACCCAAATGCAGATGCCTGCCAATAGCAAGTTACTGCTGTCCAGGGATAGTCTGGCGAAATTGGTTTACACAGAGTCTAGAACCATCAAAGGGGAAAAAGCAAAGTGTGCATGATCTGAAGATCTGTGACAAAGGGACAGTGCTCTGAAAGCAACTTCCAATACTAGTAAATGAAGATGGGTGAGTGGAGTCGTTCTGAGGAGAACACAACACAATTCAGACACCTCCAGAAAAGTAGCATTTGGATTTCAGTTGGGAGGGGAGGATAGAAAGAAGTCACCATTGGGTGAATCCATTCAGGGGAGGGGTGGGGAATATACCACCACCCAATCAATGCCACTCCCAAATCAGCTCAAGGGGTGGTTGTCAGTACCCAGCACAAACTCATTCAACCCCTACAGGATCAAGGAATTAAGACTCGGGGGAGAATCAAAACTTGGGCTTACAACATTGCAATGCAGAGAACAACCACTTAGCCTCCAGCCTTCCCAGGCAGCACTAGATTTAAAGCAGATTTGCACACATGCCAGTTGGAATGTGTAATGAACTGAGTGGGGCAATCATATGGATTTTATAGATCCATCACCGAACAGAGCTTAATCCTTCTCTCAACAGAAGGGCAACCTGTGTCCTAAAGTCCCCGTGTTGTCATTATGCATTCATGAGTCTAACAAAATAAATCCCACTCTGTACTCCAAAAGCCTCCAAGGTCCATGCTGGCTTGGATTCATAAAAGGATATAAAGATGTCTCTGGGATAAGGTCATGTCGGAGGATCTTCAGAGGGCAATCTCAGAGTGAATGATCACTTCCCATTAGGAATTTGATTTATCTGCTTCATTATTCATTACTCATTTTCAAGCATGCAATGGCAACTATAAGAGGATAAAAAAATATTAAACAGGCCTGATATGGATCACTGTACTTATGTGCAGATATAGAAATCCTAAGAATGTAGCTTTTCCCTAAAGCAATGCTGTAATATCAAAATACAATCTTTACATTCCATTTTGTGCTAGAAACCTTGTTTGGTAACCATGCACTTCCCTAGATCATGCACATAATAGCTGAGTAAAGAGAGAAGTGGCTGATAAACATATTTCTATGCAAACATTGAGGTTCCTCCAAAGCTATCTGTTTTACTCTGGAATGCAGGTAGAATACACTATTTTGTAAAAGTGATGTTTTCTACTGAGTGTGGGATGCCAGATATATAGTTAACATTTTTCACAAAAACCTGGGACCAGATTCTCAACCAGTGTACATCAGTCGAGCTCCTCTGACTTCAATGTACACCGGCTGAGAATCTGGTCCATAAGAGAATAGGATTTTCTGGGTCATGATTTCTGTGATAGATAAAGTGGCTCAAATGCCTGCAAGTACAGAGGTGTGGCACACCTATCTTGTAGCAATAGCTTCACCTGTAGGATTTTTTCCATGCTAAACAATGTTTTGAGAGATCATATGTTTCACACAGCATCAGTTACAAATCAAGCACAAGGTGGCCTCACTATCCATTGGTTATTTGAGAGATCAAAGTGTTGAGTGTTAAGCTTGATCTCTTACTCCTGATTGGATAAAGACAGTAAGTGAAGTAGGGTCATCGCTGTCAGCCCTCAGTGAAAGGGATAGCTTTTCACTGCTCTTTATCATCCCATTTGGGTAAGGCATGTTAAATGTTGCTGACAGGTTGTGGGAGGACAGTCACTACAAGGTAGAGCCTTCACAAGTGAGGGCGGGGGGGGGGGGGAAATGGAATCCTCTGTGATCCTCCTCTCTCCAAAACGTTGCTCCTCCATCATAGTACATGAATAACTGGAGTGAAAATGCTAGGTAGGGCCAGGAAAAGATTTTCCATCAAACGTGGCTTATGGTTTTTAATTTATTTTTGAGAAAAGTGTCTGCTTTCTGTGAAAAATTTCAGTTTTTCATTCCACAAAACATAATGTCCCCAGACCCAAAAAGTTTTGGTTTTTGGTCAAAGTTTTTTTATATTTAAATTTCCACAAAAAAATTCAATTTTTCCAGAGGAAGGAGAAGACATTTTTTAACTCTCTCTAGTACTAAGGTCTGAAAATCAAAGCCATCACAACCATTCATTTCTGTACATACCTCACACCCAAAATAGTCATTGAAAATTTCCAAACTCTAGAAAAAAGTATTCATACTCAGTCATCACCTACAAAAAATAATCTCTTTTTACTTACAGTACAGTAGGTTGCACTCAAAACTCCTGAAGACTTAATACAAGAACTCTGTAATAATGACTTGTGTTTTTATAGTTTGTTCAGAAGGTGGTTTACATTTTGTAAGAGTCTGAGCTTATTACTGATTTTACATCACATTACTTATGTAGGTCCTACTTCCTTTCCATAATTGGGTAGGAATATTCTGTAAGTATTTGATACAATTGGGACTGCAGGGCCGACGCTTCCATTTAGGCGACCGCTAGATTTGGTGGGGTGGCATTTTGCCACCCTCGGCGGCAATTCAGTGGTGGGGGGTCCTTCTGCTCTCCAGGTCTTCAGTGGCAATTCTGCAATGGGTCCTTCAGTCACTCCGGGACCCGCCGCCGAAGTGCCCCGAAGACTGGGAGCACGGAAGAACCCCCCCGCAGCAGAATTGCCGCCAACGACTGGGAGTGTGGAAGGACACCCACCTAGGGCGCTAAAAACCCTGGCACCACTCCTGTGGGACTGAAGTATGGTACATGGTTCTTAATGAAAAATAATCATTTATATCAGTTTGTCTGTTCATGTTTTTACAACTGCAGCAAAGACCAAGGCACAGCAATATCATTTTACAATTATAATTACAGTGGACGGGACATTCAATGGACAGTCCTTGTCTGTGGATTTTGCTCCTTCCAGGGAGCTACCTGAGTGCTGTCTTTGCCATCTTTAGGCCTGATCCCTAGCCTTCCCCAGAGCTATTGAGTCATTAGGAAATGGTCATACAGAAGGTCATGATCTGAATTTAATCTATTTAAGAAAGCAATTTTGACAGAGTTGTTTCTTGGTTGCTCTAGTCCTTCTAAAGGGTGCCCAGATACGGTGGTACTGCCTTGAGTGCAGGGGACTGGACTAGATGACCTCTCAAGGTCCCTTCCAATTCTCTAATTCTATGATTTTATGGTGATGGGTGCCTTAACAATACATAGAATAAATAATACCAACAGATAATCAATATCCATAACTACATCCTTATGTCTGTAACACAGGTTTTTTGACAGTTGTCATACACCTCCTAACTTTCCAAATTATTTCCCTTGAGGGCTAACACTGACTAGACTTGCCCAAAGATGGGGTGTTGGTTTTTTTAAAACTCCTAGACAGATCGAGAAAAATCTCTTTTGACATTTTCAATTAAGGTAAGAATGAGAAAAAAAAAGTGTACATGTTTTCTTTGTAAAAAAATTCTAAACAAAATAAAAAAGGACACAAACCTAATGTTAGGTTGGTTTTAGGAGAAGAACAACAATTTGAAAGTTGCAAGTGGTAATATGACAGACTCACGTTTTGTCCCCTTGTCCAAACAAAATATGCAAATTGATGTACGTGGCTACCCTGTCTGTAAAATGGAGCTGCTCCCGCACACCCACCTTTAAAGTGCTTTAGACCTGCTACTGAGTCAGCTTTATATAAACACAAAGCATCATTATGAAAAATAGCCGCCCGCAATCCTAACTGTCACCATTGATCGTTATTCCTCTCTAACAACTGGACCGCACTCCACTCCCAGAGCCAGGAAATGAACACAACCGATGTTCTCAAGCTATCTAGTGAATGTGACAGAATAATTTTGATTTTTTCATTCGAAATGAACTTAGGAAACACCATGCAAAAGTATGTTAATAATTATTAAGATTTCAAAAAGTTGAGTATGCAAAAGATAAGATTGCCTCCTGCCCAGGGCAATCAGCTGGTTTGTGGTATTTGGGAGGCAAGGGAGGGAGGTGCACTGTGTCCTCACTCCTCCCCCATCCCTCCTGCCCCCTGAACTTCGCAAGCTAGCTGATTGCTGTGGGCAGGAGGGAGAGGGGAGGAGCGAGGACACAGTGCACCTTCCTCCTCCCTCACCTGCCTCCTTCCTGCGGCAATCAGCTGGCTTGCGGTGTTCAGGAGGCAGGGGGAGCCTGCACGCCATGACCTCGCTCCTCCCCGCTCCCTCCTGAATGCCGCAAGCCAGCTGATTGCCGCAGGCAGGAGGCGGGGGAAGAGGGAGAAGGTGCTGATCCATGGGGTCTGCTGGTGGGCAGGAGGCTGCCAGCTGTGGACAAAGCAGGCAGCCAAACAACGTTATAATGAAGCATTGCATAACTTTAAATGGAGCATGTTCTGTAATTGAGCAGGGACATAAGATCGAAACAACATTAAGCGAGAGGACATTAAGTGGGGAGTTACTTTAAAGGCAAAAATAAAGTAATAAAGCTAAAAGGGGAGAAGGAAGGAAATGAAAGAGCTCAAAAGCAAACAAAAGGCCTTGTCCTACTTCCATTTGAGTCCGTGTCAGAAGGACCACATGACTTCAGCAAAACCGGGATCAAAACGAAAAAAAATAAAGGTCCAATCCCAAACGCATTGAAATAAATGGCAGTCTTTCCATTAACTTCAATGGACTTTGAATCGGAGGTTAAAACAATTGAGGTAGGGGGGAGAGAAAAGGGGAAAGAAAAGACAGAAAAATTGTAGGGAGAGAAAGTAATTTCTGCTCTATTTAGCTGTGTTATACCAAGTCCCTTTAGGAAAAAGAAAACAAGTATCGTGCACTATAAAAATATGAGTATTTTATACATTTATTAACTTCACCTGAACTAGAAAAATGTATATAAATCAACTAAGTTGTACTGAGAACACTTATATATACGTATGCAGGAGCACTACTCTTTTGCATTGAAGTCTCTTACATTCCAGCATCAAAAAACATATTTTTAAATAAGAGAGAAGTGTTACTAAAATATGTAAACACTGTTGGTCAATCTCACTAAATACATACATGTAATAAGTGTGTTTGACTTAGATATTCTTTCTTACCTACTGATTTCACCTGTTCCTTCAAATTAATTCTTTGGGGACATGGTCAAGTCTGGTACACCTAAAAACAGACTTTGTAGGTATGGTCCAGTTCGCAGGTGTACACGTACCTCAGCACTTACTGTGAATAGCACTGAAATTCACAGGAATTCTGCTCTTTGCATGCCCATGATGTCAAACAAATTCAGTCTGTGTTTCTCACCCAATCCAGAATCCTGAGGTGTTAGCCACATAGTCCTTGTTCTGAAGGGCTAATTAAAATTACTGAAGATCAAGAGGAAGGAAATTGACATGACTTAAATGGATTTGTGCAGCTTCTCTGTACTCAGGTTAATTTCACCCTTAACTTGCATATCTGCACACACTTTTCTGGTGCTTATACATGGAAATCAGGTCTGATCCCAGCGCCTCAGTCAGGATTTACCAGGCCTGGGGTGAAAAGAAAAGCAGGATTCTATTATTCTATTTTTTCTCTCCATCAACTGCACAGTATTTCCCCCACACACACCTTCTTCACACACTCCATTGCCATTTTTGTTTTTCACTTGTGTGTTTAGTTAGGAATTTACAGATCCAGGTTTTTAATTGGAGCCAGTTCAGTGATCTGCTTCTCACATCTGTTCCAGGGCTGAAGACCAATTCTTCTAACCACCTGATGGAATAAACCCTAGCCTTCAACTAAACATCCAACTTACCATTTAGGAAATAAATAAAACAAAAGGTTTAAAACAGTTTGAGAGAGGTATATAAATCCTTTAGTTTTAACTTTAAAATTTCAGCTTCTCTCTTCTTTTTTTAAAACCCTACTGTGAGATAGTAAAAATTTAGCCTGTAAACTAATTACAAAGAAACTTTGCACACAAAAGTGATGCAGGCTGAGGGGTTGGGCTGGTGCAGGGAGAGAACTCTCACAGGTATGTCTACACTATGGGATTATTCCAATTTTACAGAAACCGGTATTTGGAAACAGATTATATAAAGTAGAGTGCACGTGGCCTCACTAAGCACATTAATTCGGCGGTGTGCGTCCATGTACCGAGGCTAGCGTCGATTTCCGGAGTGTTGCACTGTGTGTAGCTATCCCATAGTTCCTGCAGTCTCCTCCGCCCCTTGGAATTCTGGGTTGAGATCCCAATGCATGATGGGGCAAAAACGGTGTCAGGGGTGATTCTGGGTAAATGTCGTCACTCAATCCTTCCTCCATGAAAGCAACGGCAGACAATCATTTCACGTCCTTTTTCCCTGGATTACCCTGACAGACGCCATAGCATGGCAACCATGGAGCCCATTTAGCCTTTTTTCACTCTCACCGTATATGTACTGGATGCTGCTAACAGACGCGGTACTGCAGTGCTACTCATTTGCCTTTGCAAGGTAGCAGAGATGGTTACCAGCCCTATTGCACCATCTGCTGCTGTCATGGGTGCTCCTGGCTGGCCTCGCTGAGGTTGACCGGGTGAACATGGACAAAAATAGGAATGATTCCCCAGGTCATTCCTTTCTTTACGTTTTGTCTAAAAGTAGAGTCAGTCCTGCCTAGAATATGGGGCAAGTCTACTAAAGAACCAGAGAGCACAGCTGCTCCGGGTCAGAGCCCCAGACATCTCACAGAAATGATAAGCTGCATGCCATTTTAGGGGGTGCCCCTGCAACAACCCCACCCCTTGCTTCCCTCCTCCCACACCCCTCCTGGGCTACCGTGGCAGTTATCCCCCCATTTGTGTGATGAAGTAATAAAGAATGCAGGAATAAGAAACACTGACATTTTAGTGAGATAAAATGAGGGGGAGGCAGCCTCCAGCTGCTGTGGTATTCCAGCCAGGACTGAATCTCCAGGAGACAAAGCTTAAAGAAGAGAATGACTGGGAGTCATTCCCATTTTTGCCCTGGCGCCCCCGGCCGACCTCATCGAGGCCAGCCAGGAGCACTCACGGGATGATGAGGATGGTTACCAAGCCTATTGCACCATCTGCCATCAGGGAGAGGAGGGGAGAGGATGCTGCTGTTCAGCGCTGCCGCGTCTACCAGCAGCATCCAATAGACATACGATGACATTGAAAAAAGGTGAGAAATGATTTTTTTCTCTTTTCTTTCACGGGGGATGGGGGTGGGAATGGGGGGAAATTGATGACATATACCCTGAACCACCCACGACAATGTGTTTGACCCTACAGGCATTGGGAGCTCAGCCAAGAATGCAAATGCTTTTCGAAGACTGTGGGGACTGCTGGAGCCCTCAGTCCCCCCTCTCTCCCTCCATGAGCATCCATTTGATTCTTTGGCTTTCCGTTATGCTTGTCATGCAGCACTGTGCTGAGTCCCAGCTGTGGCCTCTGTCTATCATATCCTTGGAGATTTTTTCAAATGCTTTGGCATTTCATCT
This sequence comes from Gopherus flavomarginatus, assembly GCF_025201925.1. Lineage (NCBI taxonomy): Eukaryota > Metazoa > Chordata > Testudines > Testudinidae > Gopherus > Gopherus flavomarginatus. Next base: position 157,843,656 of record NC_066619.1, read on the forward strand.
TTTGGAACGGAGCGCTGATAGAACAGATTTGTCTCCTCATACAGTGATCAGATCCAGTATCTCCTGTACGGTCCATGCTGGAGCTCTTTTTGGATTCTGGGACTGCGTGGTCACCCGCGCTGATCGGCGCTCCATGCTGGGCAAAAACGAAATGAAATTCAAAAGTTCATGGGCTTTTCCTGGCATCCAAGTTCAGATAGCTGTCCAGAGCAGTCACAATGGTGCACTGTGGGATAGCGCCTGGAGGCTAATACCATTGATTTGCGGCCACACTAACCCTAATCCTACACAGCAATACCAATTTCAGCGCTACTCCCCTCGTCGAGGAGGATTACAGATACCGGTATTAAGAGCCCTTTATATTGATATAAAGGGCTTCGGTGTGTGGACAGATGCAGGGTTAATTCACTTTAATGCTGCTAAATTTGGTATAAATGTGTAGTGTGGACCAGGCCTCAGCAGAACTAGGTTTTCTTTCAGCTCCTCTACCTGCAAAAGTGGGGAGGAGGGAATCATCTTTAGAAGGTGAAGTAACTCGAAGTAATTCTCATGAATTAGTCTTTAGAAACAAATGCATGCATATCAAACACACTGCTACTGTAATGTTAAGGTTGCAATTTTAAACAATAGAGTCAGAAATGTGGGAAAATGTACCTCTTTGTGAGCCATTAATGCTACAGGATTTTTCATAATACCATATACATCATAGTTCTGCCATGGTTTCTCCTCCTAAAAGATACACTCCTCTGAGACATAGTTCTTCTCTTTGCCTAACAATTCCTGTCAGTACGTAAGGGAAAACGTTGACTTCATTTCCCTGTTCTGCAGCTAGCAGGGGCAGCATGCACACTGGCAGTTAAGTGAGGCATATTGTAAAATAAACAAATAAATATTATTTACCCTTCACTTTTCCCCCCTTCTTTGTCTTATCTAAACTGGCTCATTGCTGTTCTCCAGTATATCCATGTCCTCCGTTCTGCCTGTTGGAGCAACAGCCATACAGAACCATCCCTTCTATAACCAGAACTCAACTTTGCAAAGGAAAAGGCAAGGCTCTTGTTTAATCTGTAACTGGTAGGTGATCATTACCTCTGATTCTATGGCCGGTTCACTTTCACTGCAGTGAAATTAGCAGCGCAACTTAACAGGAATTGCATGGTCAGTTTCCCTCAAATCGTACTGCAAAATCACTCCGAAAGGCTCCCGGCCAGACAAAAAGTGTGATTTCTGGCCATGGAGCCTCATGGCCTCATTGCTACAGAGTATAGGCCTGATGAAGAAGCCAGAAATGTCTTCATCAGTGCAGCTCAGACTCAAATCTTTAGTAACACTCCTCTACGCTCATCTATGACACTTTCATAACTCAATGTATCTATTGAGGACACCGACATAGACATATGGAAGGATTTCAGAAGCCCTCTACAACTTTTAAAAGAAAACTTTCACATTAGAGCAAACTCAGAGAACATGGCCCAGGCCAGATATTTTCCTGCACCTAGATCCACCTGAGTAGGGGGAAGGGGTCAAGGAGCTAGTGAGAGCTGTGAGCCAGTCTCTACCAGTCCCAGTATAAGTAAGAGTAGTCAAGAGGCTGCTCTAGTTCATCCACGCGGCCTCTGTTACCCAAAAGGACTGCACACTCCTTGAGACTCGGTGGAGAGCAGCTGAAATCCGCCTCTGCTCCCAGCACACCCCCTCCAATCTCTACTCTGGGGGCATAGGAGCTGGAGACATGCACTGACACGTCTCCCAGATGGGACCAATGATGGCTATCTTCCATCTGTACTGCTAGTTCAAGGGGGAGACACACCCTGGCCCCTTAGGGTGACTTGAACTGTATTTTGTGTGTTCTATTTGCTGTTACCGGTAATGGATGTGTTTGAGTCAGACCTTCCTTCCATATACCCTAGCTTCCCTGACTCTGAAATTCAGCAGCAAGACTTTACTACCAAGATCAAGATGGGAGAAGAAAAGCAGTGAAGGAGAAAACCCTCTTTCAAAAACACAAATATTTTTGCTAATGGCAAAGGACTGTAAGCTTGATGCTACTCGTGTTAACCTATTCTGAATTATTATCATCAGCTACTGGGGATGACTCATACATCCTTTCTGGCTCATGCACGACCCTCTAACATAGCATCTCAGACATGTTTGAGGGCTAAATCCAGTGTAACTATTTTTAATCACATCTTTTACTGTACAGATTCAAAGAAGAGATGAATTCTTCACAAAATGAAAATCCAGGATGCGGTTACAATTTGGGGCAAAGAGGGAGGACGGACTGCAGCCTGAATGGTGGTAGCTGCCTGCTGTTTAAAGCGCCACATTGCCATTAGACCTCAGCTGGCATGTAAGAATGAGAGAGATATAAACGGGTTTCTCCCCTGCTTGTCCTTGTGCCTTGAGACAGACACAAAGTGGCCGGGGAACAGGTAGTGGTGGCTTCTCTCAAAGTGAGAGCGCGATAGGGCCATGGAAGGAACTGCCTCTTCCCTCTAAGTCTGCAGAGTTTGCTGGACATGGCTGGGACATGTTTAAAGGGTGGCATGTTTACTGTCCCTCTCCAGAGGGCTGGTCCTTTACGGCCTGATCTAAAGCCCAAAGAAGCCAGTGGAAAGACTCCCATTGATTTTGGTGGGCTCTGGATCAGCCTTTAAAGACATAATCTAGCCCTAAGCAGCTCTCATATCCTCTTGTCAAAATTCAGTGTTAATGCTGACAAACAGAGTGGGGCCCAGTGAACTCTATGAAACAGTGAGGCAAAATGAAAGTCCCAAATTGTTTGACTGCACTGCATGGCACAAAGTGTAAACCTAGTCAGCGCTTAGACACTATGGTGAGAAGCATGATGTGAAAATCTAAGAGAGATGGATACACTGAGCCATCACGTATAGCGAAGGAGCCCTGTGCAAAAGTGAGTTAATGGGAAGAGGAAATGCAATGGTAGAAGTGACCAGAGAGTTACAAGTGCCCTGGAACAAGATCACCTGGAGTCTTGCATTTTGAAAGGAAATTTTGGGCTGTTTGCACAGATCCTGCATCCTGGTCTTTGGCTTTGCAGAAATGCCTTCTTTAGCATCTCTCCTGTTAACAGAGAACAAGTCTGAGACAGCTTGGCTGATCCTAACAGCCACTTTATGATGAAGGGAGGGAGTTCCTTGCCCGGGTGTTAACAGCTTGTTCAACTGGTGAAGCTTGCGGTGAAGTTTCTTGGTGAGGTTAGCAATGGCTTTGGTTGGCTTAGTCGGCTGCTCCTAGAGCTCTGCTCTGCGACATCTGCTCTCTCACAACTCTTCCTCTTTTCTTCTCAGCTCCAGCATCTTACTTCTAAGAACATCAGCTCTCCCTGTTGCGTGGACGCCCAGCGCTGGCTCTTCCAACCACTTGCTGTTGCCAGAAGAACTGATGGAGACGTTAGATGCATGCCTATCTGCCCACTTCAGTTGCTTGGGTTACATTGAGCGATTTCCATTTTACCCAGTGACCTAGGAAAGAACACAGTGGTGCTTTTGCTTAATGTTTATTTTCTGGTTGGAGAATTGGATGACAACGGAAGAGTTTACCATTTAGCTGGCTGATGAAAATGATGTACATTGATTTTTTTAAACTTTGTAAGAAGTGGAAATGACATCTGAACTCTTTTCTTCCTTTTTTCAATCCTGCAGGGACGTGTATATAGAGAGAGCATTTCTAAGCATTTCAAACCAAAGGTCTGTGTTAGCTGCTGCTTGTGTTCGACAATCTAAGGGCAACTGCCAAGCAATTCACACATGAAACTGAAATCCTGATATCAGTTTCGCAGAGGTAAAACAAATAGTAACAACAGAAGCATGAAACACTCACTCTTCCCTCTACTGCTCAAGTAAGAAGTGATCTTTTCAGTTAGAAAGGAGATGTTTGTAACTAGAAACAGCCATTTTACTGTTTCCTAACTGTTAACTTATTCAATAGTGTTGCTTAGCTCCCCCTCTTTCCACAATTTGCACATGCTTTGGTGAGAGATGGAAGGAAAGAACATCAAAGTTAATCTCTGTTGTGTGAATCTATGAGGGGAATTAAACCATTCGGATGCAGTGAAAGGATGTTTTGCTTTTTCATCTTTTAAGCCATAAGTGTATTTTTTTGAACAGCTGTTTGTCTTTTATATGAATAGACAGACGTTCAGGGAACCAGACTGATCAAAGTTTGATAGATTCTAAGTTACAGTAATGCAGACAGATCCTCAGGCAGAGAGGAGCAGGAAGCCCTTATCAGCGCGTGCGGCAGACACAGTGTTCATTAGTTCACTATTATTCCCTGTGTTGGTGGAGAGCCCAAAAGGCCCAACACCAAGCAAGAAATCAGTCATCAACTACACCGGACAATGACCTCAATTGTTCCACAAGACCCCACCGCCATCAGCACAGATGAAGTAAAGGAGGGTTTTGTCTCAATGAAGAAAGGGAAGGCAGCTGGTGGAGGTGATTTCCCCTGAAGAATTTCTTCATCATCTGGGCCCCAAGGGACTCCAACAGCTGATGAAGCTGTACACTAAACCATGGAATCCAGATGCATCCCAAAAGCATGAAGGGAGGCAATGGTCACTGCTATACTCAAACTGGACAAGCTGAGTGATAACCCGGAAAGCTATAGGCCAATATCACTCCTGTGCATGACTTACAAACTTCTGGAATGTATCATCCTCCGGAGAATCAGCCCTCTCTTTCAATCAGTGATTCCCAAAGAACAAGCAGGATTCTGACCTAAATGCAGATGCTACGACCAAGTTTTGGCCCTTACAATGCACATTGAGGCTGGATTCCAGAAGAAATCCAAGACTGGTGCAGCTTTTGTAGACTTGTCATTGGCCTACAGTATGAATTAAAGACCTGATACTGAAGCTTGCACGGATCATCTCCTGTCTCAAAACATTCCAGCTGCTATGGATGATGCTGAGCAATAGGCAGCTGTGTGTACATTTGGAGCCAACAGAGTCATCTCACCCTGGTTCCTCAACAACAGACTGCCACACGCCCATGCTCTTCAATATTTATATGAGTAACATCCTGCCAATGAAGTTGCACAAATTTGCATATGACCTTTGCCCTGGCAACACAAGCAACCAGCTTCAACAATATTGAGTCAACTTTGAATGGGGACCTAAACACCATAGAGGAATGTTTCCAAAATGGAGGCTAAAGCCAAACCCCCACAAAACAGTCACTGAATTCCATATTGACACCAGGAATGCCAAACGCAACCTGAAAGTGAGCTTCCTTGGGAACACTGTGACGTGACCCCACTCTAACTTATTGTGGACTGACACTGGACCGCATGCTAAACTTTCACAACCACTTGGAGAAGGTCCCCACCAAGATGAAGACAAGGGTCCATCCGGTCCAGAAAATGGGAAGATGAGGAGGATCAGCATCAGTGTTACAGACTTCAGCAGTGGCACTTGTCTACGGACTGTAGTCCAAGTACTGTGCACCGGTACGAACCAGAAGTAACCACACTCAACTTATTGATGTCCAACTGAACACTGTAATGCAGTGCATTACTGGAGCCCACATGTCGACCCCAACAGCCTGGCTGCCCATGTTGTCACACTTCAATCCCTCACCCATTCTCCATACCATAACTCTCTGGGAAGTCCAGCAAATTGAGGAAAAGGAACATCTCCCCATCCACCAGGACCTCAGTAATGTCCCTCACCAACACTTGAAGTTGCACCAGCCCTTGTGGACGCACACGCTTAACCTTCAACAATGTGACTTCAACCTTGATGAAGCTTGGAAAGCTGACTGGTGTTCACAAGAAGTGACAAACAAATATCTTGTGAAAGACCCAATGCAGAATGAGAGAACAACAGAGTCTATGAGGGTAATGCTGATTTAGACAGGCCTTGTGTTATGGTGTGAAAAGAAACCCCTGTAAACGGCTTCATCTACAACCCTAAGCATAGCTCTAATGTGGTAGAACTTAGTTCAGAAAGCCTCACAACTAAGGTGAAATTTACCCACAGTGAATAAAAGTAGCATTGTAGCCAAGTTAGTGGGACATGTGGCAATTTCCTGCTATATGATGGGCAAACCTTATTGAATTAAGTTCAATCTTACTGAATTAACTTTAAAAGCAGCAAAGAATCCTGTGGCACCTTATAGACTGACAGAGGTTTTGGAGCATGAGCTTTCGTGGGTGAATACCCACTTCCTCAGATGCATGTAATTAACTTTAATACTTTTGGGGTCCATTGTATTAAAAATATAATTGTGTTACTGTGACATTGTATGTAACTTCTCTTGGAGGAAGGGATGTGCTAATGTGATTTCTCATCTTATCAGCCTTTCGAAGATTCGCCTACGCCCTGGGCAGGAGACCCACTGTCTGACAGATTTCCTATTCACGGTCTCTTCAAAGGTTCAGATGGGATTCTCTAGACCAGCGATCGGCAACCTTTCAGAAGTGGTGTGCCAAGTCTTTGGAGGACAGGGTCAAAATTCAAAATGATCTGGACAAATTGGAGAAATGGTCTGAGGTAAACACGATGAAGTTCAATAAAGATAAATGCAAAGTGCTCCACCTAGGAAGGAACAATCAGTTTCACACATACAGAATGGGAAGAGACTGTCTAGGAAGGAGTATGGCAGAAAGAGATCTAGGGGTCATAGTAGACCACAAACTTAATATGAGTCAACAGTGTGATACTGCTGCAAAAAAAGCAAACGTGATTCTGGGATGCATTAACAGGTGTGTTGTAAACAAGACACGAGAAGTCATTCTTCCGCTTTACTCTGCGCTGGTTAGGCCTCAACTGGAATATTGTGTCCAGTTCTGGGCACCACATTTCAAGAAAGATGTGGAGAAATTGGAGAGGGTCCAGAGAAGAGCAACAAGAATGATTAAAGGTCTTGAGAACATGACCTATGAAGGAAGGCTGAAGGAATTGGGTTTGTTTAGTTTGGAAAAGAGAAGACTGAGAGGGGACATGATAGCAGTTTTCAGGTATCTAAAAGGGTGTCATCAGGAGGAGGGAGAAAACTTTTTCACCTTCACCTCCAATGATAGAACAAGAAGCAATGGGCTTAAACTGCGGCAAGGGAGATTTAGGTTGGACATTAGGAAAAAGTTCCTAACTGTCAGGGTAGTTAAACACTGGAATAGATTCCACAACTTCCCTAGGCAATCTCCATCTCTGGAGATATTTAAGAGTAGGTTAGATAAATGTCTATTAGGGATGGTCTAGACAGTATTTGGTCCTGCCATGAGGGCAGGGGACTGGACTCGATGACCTCTTGAGGTCCCTTCCAGTTCTAGAGTCTATGAGTCTTCATTTATGCACTCTAATTTAAGGTTTTGTGTGCCAGTAATACATTTTAATGTTTTTAGAAGGTCTCTTTCTATAATATAACTATATATATAACTATACTATTGTTGTATGTAAAGTAAATAAGGTTTTTAAAATGTTTAAGAAGCTTCATTTAAAATTAAATTAAAATGCAGAGCCCCCTGGACCGGTGGCCAGGACCCGGGCAGTGTGAGTGCCACTGAAAATCAGCTAGTGTGCCGCCTTTGGCATGCGTGCCATAGGTTGCCTACCCCTGCCCTAGACAAAGCAGACAAAGAAAAGATGTTGGGATACATAACCAGTTTATGGCTGAGGGCCTTCTTTCTAATCCAGCAGACAGACAAGATCTAAGGATTGGTGCCCTCTGTGGTTTTCCTCAATTTGCTGGACTTCCCGGAGGATTGCAGCATCACAGCGAATGGATGGGGGAGTGATGTGCAATCCACCACCATATTTAGACTCCCCAGTATGTGGCCTGATTTTCAGAGGTGCTGCACACTTACTGAAGTCTCTTATTTAGGTGGTTATCTACGGTTTACGGGCCTATCTTTAGGCACCCATTTAACTAAGCCTCATAGTCTATTATCTGTAATCATACACTTAGATCAATGGCAGTTACAGTCTCAGATTAAGGACTCAGTACTAAAAGCACTTATGCACTTGCTTAACGTTACTACTGTGAGTAATCCCATTGCTTCCACACATGTAGATGTTTGCAGGACTCAGGCAAAACCCAGCAAAACCAAGATTTTGAGGCCTAGAGATCACATAGGATCAGGAGGTAGGCACTACTTGGAATGGATAAGGTTGGCATATAGACATTTCTGGAAATCTGATTTTGGAATTTTTTTGTATGTCTACTGCATATTTTATTATATGTCTCATGAGTTCCCAACCAAGATCAAGGCTCTATTGTGCGAGGTGCTGTACAGTCACTGTAAGTGACAGATCCTTCCCTAAAGAGTTTATAGTCTAAGGCCTGGTCTACATTACTGGGTCAGGTCAATGTAAGCGGCCATGTATCAACCTAGTTGTGCAAGTGTCTTCACTTAAATTTGGCTCCTGCCAACATAAGTTCCTCTCTACACTGATTTAGTAACATCACCTCCCCAAGTGAAGTAGCGTCACAGTAATTAGGTCGACTCAGTGTATAGTTAGGGTGACCAGATGCCCCAATTTTATAGGGACAATCCTGATGGGTTTTTTTGTTTTTTTTGTTTTAAATATGAGCTCCTATTAACCCGCACCCCCGTCCCAACTTTTCACACTTGCTGTCTGGTCACCCTAGACAGTGCGTTCCTTACATCTACTGTTACTGCCTTTCAGGATCCGTCCCACAATGCTCCACACTGGCAACACAATCGATGCAAGCACTCCTGGTGAGGATGTGCACTGCCAGCACAAAGAACCAAGTGTGCACACACAAGTGATTTTATAACTGTGGTGGCTGTATGCCGATGAAAGTTAGACCAACATGCATACCAATGAAAGTTAGACCAACGTAATCTTAAAGTGCAGACATGGCCTAACTAGACAAGAGAGACAAAGCATGCGTGGGGAAACAGAGAGATAGCATGATTTACCCAGAGAACACACATAGCATGTCAGAGGCCGAGCCAGGAACACAATCTAGGTTCTCTCATACTTTCTGTAATGTGTATTTATCTGTAACCGATCATTAAATAGCGTAATTGCCAGAAAATTCTCCATGTTCTGTTTAAAATGATTACTACCCACAGCAGCAGCTGTGAACTGAAAAGCAATTAATTTAGAGAGACAGAATAATATGGTGCGGAGAGCTAGCCTGGTACAGAATTATTACAGAGCTCTCAAAGACAGTAATATTTCTAGAAATACCAAACTAGACAGTTAAATAAGTTACTGAGGTCTGCTTCAGGCAAAAAATATTTTCAGATCATTTTCTTTAGTTCCCCCAAGATAAGTGGAAACATTTCTGGGTATGCTTTGATTGATGCAGCTTTAGGAAAGAACTTTATCTGGCTCTATTTGATATACAGATTTAGACTTATTACATTTTTCTTGGTTCTAGTTTTATTTCCTTCCCCTTGTCTCATACATCCTTCAGGACAGATTAGTGCACGTGGGTTGCTGTCCACAATTTGGGTCTTCTTTCACAAAGGGTAAGACTGTTCTTTCTAGTTAGCATTCTAATAGATCCATTAAAAACACCTATAGCATTAATCTTCATTATTATTCTTATTAATTAATGACTTGAGTGTTACCCTCTCTCTTTGCTCTGTGGTAATTTGAATTAACCCTGTAATAAAAATATATTAGACTAGCTCTTTTAGAATTAGATTTTCAAAACCATGACATTCTTGTGCATAAATATGCATATAGATGCTGTGGCTGGGTTCATAAATTGGGCGTTTACACTTGGAAATAGCCACCGAGATGCCTAAATAGCTGTCTGTTCATGCAAACATCTGAGTTTGAGCATACAAGCAATCTCACAGCAGCCCAGCTCCAAGTCTCACCATACCCACCCATTGCACTATTGCTCTGTTCTAGTCCTTTTTGAAGTCACCTCTTCCTTGAAGTGAGTCTATCAAAACTGAACACACAACTTCAGATGAGGGTGCATCAGAGAGCTTGGGATTTATCAATAATTTAAGTTACAAAGCAAGGGAAATTTATTTTAAAGTTTAAGGAGAGATTTGGATACAGATGAAATGTGTGATCTTGGTTTCAGTAGTTAATTATTTGAAAAGCAGCTATTAATCACAACTAAAAAAAACTTTCTTCCCCTCCCTAAACAATCTACCAGGCAAGGCAACTGCTCACTAACCTCTGGTGTGTGTTTTATCTTCAGAAAATGGTTTTAGATGGGATGTTGCCCTGGATCGAGGGGTTAATAAGCAGATCTTGGAGACAAAAAAAGGAAGCTGTCTGGACGCAGCAGTGACAGGCTGTCAGCATGATGAGGGGAGGCCAGAGAAGAGACCTGCTTTCTACGCATGTGAGATTGTTCTTTCTTTTCTGTAGCTAAAGCTAAGTGGAATCTGCCACACTGGGATTTGACAAAGTATTCAGCTGAGATATTGTCAGCAGAGATGGACACTGCCTTGTGCAAAGTCCCAGCTCAAATGGCCTGGGTCAATCCTGGACCCAAACAGCAGTGGCTTAAATCAAATCAGAAAAAAGGCAGAGTCCGTAAACATAACAAATACATCAAAAATCCCTTGGTCATCAAGGCTTCCATCTCCGGCTAGCTCCCTTGTACTTCCAGGAGATTATGAGTCTCTCACGGGCAGTCTGGTGCTAGCTCCTCTGGCAGCAAGTGTTGCTTCCTTGCTATCTTAATCCCTTTTGCCCTTCTTTTCCTGTCCCAGCCTCTTTAGTCTTAGGCTTGTCCTCATTAGCTACAGCAGTTGCGGGCCTGTCTTTCCTAATCTACATGCAGACTCTTAGCCCCTTCCTGCCTGTGTTTTGCTTGGGGCTTGTAAACCCCATCACAGCACAGGTATGTTATGCAACCCTTTTTGTTTTAATCCGACTGTCTCTCCATTTTGAATGCATTTTGTTCTTTAAGAAAACTACTATTGTATGGTTGTTTCATGCCATCCGCCCTCAACAAAGCCAAGTGTTTCAAAACTTCCAAGGAGAGAGAGGCAGGGCACATAGATACATCTGAAGCCCCAAACCACACATTATTCTCACTCAAAAGGACATGGACTGAGGTGTCCTCTCCCAGTAGGGTGTGTTGCAGCAGACTATGTATGCATAAGGGGAGAAACTTAAAGGCCAAGGAGGAGATACGAGTTATCCGGAATGCCAATGAGAAAGGAGGTCACTAAAAGATTCTCATCCATTACCTGGGTGTGGCAAAGGCAAGCATTTCCGCATCAGTTATACTGGTTGGGGTTATCCTAATATAAAGCGTATTTTCTGTGGACTGCCATTCATGGAGGCATTGCAACCCTCCATGTTCGACACCACTGTTCTCTTGTTACATGCTCAGCTCAGCTGATTGTGTGACGTGCCAGAGGTGGCCTACCCGAATTTAAAGCCAGGAGAGGAATAGCTTCATGTTCCAGAGCAGAGGGGAAAGGTAGTCAGCACCAGGAGCCAGAGACTGGTATCGGGTGTTAAGGCCTTTGTCTCCTCAGTCGGGGTGAGGGTCTGTACCACTGCCAACACATACAAATCCAAAGAGCCTTTCATAACGGACATCGGTGGAAATCCAATTTCTAGTCAGGAAAGCCTGTTAAGTTAACCTATAGCTGGATTCAGACTCAGCTGCCATCCACTGTGGTAATGAAAATAACCATACTCCAGTTAAGGTGTTCTTGAAGAGAATGAACAAAGATTATAACAAGCACAGATTTTTCCTATAAGGAAACACCAGGAAACCTGACTGTTTTATATCAATAGACAAAAATTGATGATGTGACCTGACTTTCCCACCTATAGTAAGAATTAAAGAACAGTTCCATAAACTTCGGCAAGTGGAAGATTGTACCCTTGGTCCAAATCAATTATATCTTGAATTATGTCCAGTTCTCATGAAGCTGTTCTATGATTTTCACATGAAATAAGGAATTCAGGCTGTTCCTGATGTCCTTGATTTACAAATAGACAGAGGCCAGGATTAAGGAAATTGTCTCTTTTCATAGCAGCACTTAAAAGTAAAGCACATACATAAGTGCTGTCTTGAATTGGGACCAGGCATTCCATTCCTGCAACATCACTTAGTAATCAATGGATGGCACTTCAGTCAAATATGGGCATGAGGGCCACTCCAATCTCAACCCCTGTTTATGACAGCAATAGGCTTATAATGCTGTAGTTAAGGATCTCAAAGAGCTCTCAGCATTTTCACTGTTGTTCTTCAGGGGCATGATCTGTGCCACAAAGTTCCAGGCTTCAATTTTATAGATAAAGTCTCACTGTGATAGTACTGCGGTGCTAAACCATTTTGTCCAGTTTTAGTCACTGGAATTCCACTCCCTGAAATTTTGCTTTGAATATGGGGTGTCCATAGACTCCCAAAATAAACTTCAGGTGAAACCACTAATTTTCTCCAGACTTTGCCTCAAAAATCATGGTGTGATTTTCATGCAAAACCCTAGGCTGCTTTAAGGTCACATGAAACATTTGTGAATCCCTTAGTGAATCTGAGCTAAGTTTTGCATTTGTAAAGCAAAATTGAAACCAAATCAAATTCTATCAAGTTTCAGGGGGTCGCTGTGTTAGTCTATATCCACAAAAACAACAACATGTCTGATGGCACCTCAAAGACTAACAGATTTATTTGGGCACAAGCTTTTGTGGGTAAAAAACCCACTTCTTCAGATGCATGGAATGAAAATTACAGATGCAGGCCTTATTATATTGACACATGAAGAGAAGGGAGTTACCTCACAATTGGAGAACCAGTGTTGACAGGGCCAATTCAATCATAGGGGACTTCTCCTCCTCAATTATTGGGAGTGGACTACATCCACCCTGATCAAATTGGCCCAGTCAACACTGGTTCTCCACTTGTGAGGTAACCCCTTCTCTTCATGTGTCAGTATAATAAGACCTGAATCTGTAATTTTCACTCCATGCATCTGAAGAAGTGGTTTTTTAACCCACAAAAGCTTATGCGCAAATAAATCTGTTAGTCTTTGAGGTGCCACTGGACTCCTTGTTGTTTTTAAGCAAATTCTATGTAATTTCAGATATTGCCACAAACATGTCCTACAGTTCTTTTCCTCTTTTTATGCATTTTCATTGACTTTCCTAAAGACAGACAATCTAGTTCTCAGAAAAAGGCTTTCAGTTGCCATTAAACCTAATCTAAATATAAACAATTGTTTTGAGCAAAAAGGTCAGGCATTTTTATCCATAATACGATCTAATTAATATTGAAGAAAACGTGTTTTTATATGTGAAACTACCGGTGTATTGAAAAAAATTTCTCTGGATTATTTTAAGTCAAACTGGACTATTTATGTCATTTTCACAAAGCTTTGGTGTTTGCATAAAACATCAATAAAAGCAATGTGCATTATACTGGGTTGCAGGAAGAGCCTGGAGGATCATCAGAAACCCACATATACTGTTGGCCAAAACAGCCTTTGCAGTATTAAAGATTTTAACCCTTACATTTTCAAAGCACTGCACAGAGTTTCAGTGATATTTTTCTCAATAAATTAATTGGAATAGTTACCCAGAATGTCAGTGGTAACTGGGCCAGTCATTAAATTAATCAGGATGGTCATTGGAATAGTGTCCCTGGTTAACTGAATGGGAGGCTGGAGGCATCTGAAAGGAAACAAACTTGACCTCGTTGAATATATCATACATGTCGTATTATACATGTATTGTGCACCCAGCGGTTATGTCTGTGCATGGAGCTAGGGGTGTGATTTCCAGCTCACATACATGTTCTCGCACTAGCTATAATCAAGCTAGCATGCTAACATTAGTAGCACGGCTGTGGTTGCATGGGCACTGGCGAGCAGCGGCATGGGCTAGCTGCCCTTTATACAAACCTGTCCAGACTTGGGGCAGCTTGCCAGGGCCACCTGGCTACACCACTATTTGTAGTGTGCTCGCTCAACAAGAGCAGGTCTACTCAAGCTGAGAATGACAAGTTTAGATATAGCCACTGTATAGACTGCTCCTGCAGAGCCACCGTTGAGTGTTCTCAGTAACCTGAACAGCATTAATTGCATGGGAAGGAGCTGAGAGGAAGTGAGGGAGCTGGTGAAGAAGGTTGGGATGGTCATATGCATAGATGAGACACAGAGAAGAACTGCCTGGGGGAAGCTGACAAGAGAAACAGCTCACTACCTTCATTCATGTCCCTGAGTGTATGATCTGGTTTTCAGCCTAAGCTGCCAGCTGTGCTTGGGATAGAGTAAACAGGGCTGCCCAAAGGTGTGGGCAAGTGGGGCAATTTGCCCCGGGCCCTGCAGGGGCCCCCACGAGAGTTTTTTTGGGGCCAGGCCCCTGGGGCTTCACCGACGGGGGGCCCTTCCATTCCAGAACCCGCCGCCGAAGTGCCCCAAAGACCCATGGCAGGGGCCTCCCGCCGCCGAATTACCGCCGAAGACCCAGCTGCACTTTGGCAGCGGGTCCCGCTTCGGCAGTAATTCGGTGGTAGGGGCCCCCACCGTGGGTCTTCGGGGCACTTCGGCGGCGGGTCCCAGAGCGGAAGGACCCCTCGCTGATGACTTCCTGCCAAAGTAGGGGCCCCCCGCCGCCAAAGACCCCAGGACCCATGACTCCTCTGGGCGGCCCTGAGCATACATCCCATGAAGTAAGAGCAGTGAGTAAGGAAGGAGGACAAGTTAAAAACGCAGCAGAAGAAAACAGGGAAGGCACCCAGAAAATGGGATGACACTTACAACCATACTTGAAGGAGCCCTGCTGGTTTCAGTGGCTTCTGCAAAGCTGAAGTTGTCCATGCTAAAAGAGCTGATTGGAGGATTGAGGCCTACATAAGTGAATACAGTCTAAACAGAGTACTCTACAAGCACTGCATGCAAGGCTGTGGGCTATCCCAGCAGCATTCAGATGAATGAAAACCTAAGCAGAGAGGTGTCCCAGAAGATGGTACAGGGAAAAGGTGAAAAGGAGTTCTTGGGTTCAAAAGACACTCACTAGGATCCTCTTGACCCATAATTATTACAGTGATGGGAAAGAAGTAGTATAAAGTTCACATAACTGGCCTTTCAAAAGCAGGCAGACAGAACTGATGTCACTCTGGAAAACCAATATACCTCTAACTCTCCATCAGCCCCTATAAAGATGCAAATAATTAGGGTTTAATACCTAATTTTCATTCTTGTTCTCAAACCACTGTGATGAAAATAAAAACATAAAATACAGTACAACTATCCATGTTTTATCTTTTCCATTGCACTGCTGTCTCTATCAAGAAATTAATCAGAGAAATATTAGCTACACAGCAGGGAAAAGTGGGATCTTGCTTTCCATTGTACTGTTATATAATAAAGTAGAATAAACTCTATGGTATTAAAAATATTGTTTTTCCTTACAGCTGTGAATCAAGCAGCTAGGGATTTATATAATACCAGTACCACTTCCTTCCTGTTTCTGGAAATATTTTTAAGTATCCCTAGGGAACTGGGCTTTTCATTTGGTAGCTAGCCTGCAACTTTAGTAACCTACAAGATGCACTTATCTTAGAAACATGTATACATATAAATATACCTAATTATGCACATGGTATAGTGAATGTCATTTAAAACATAAAAACTGTGGGTGTAGAAAATTAAATGTAGGGCCTGATACAAAGCCTACTGAAATCAATGGAAAGATTCCCATTGAATTAAATAGGCTTGGATCAGACTCAATGATAACTAATGATTTGGGGCCAGATCCTTAGCTGACTTAACTCCATTGACATCAACAGAGAAATGCTGATTATACCAGTTAAGAATCTGGTCTTTAGGGCCAAACTGATCCCTGCTGTAACATCAGTTTCAGTCAGTGTGTGAGTTTAACCCGATATACATTAATGAGCCACGTTTGTGTCTCTTATTCACACCAATAGTCCTAGCAAAGTGCAAGGATTACTCAAGTGAATAAGGCAAGCAGATTTTGACTTTTAGAAAGTGATAATATATCATAATGGTCTAATAGAGTATTAAATAGTTAATTTTTCTATTGTCTTATTTGCCAACTTTTGTTTTAGGAATATATTTGTATGAAGACTTCAAGTTCCATTGGATCATATACACAGTACAGCAAGATATCCTGTCGTGGTTTGACTTGGGGCAAAAAATAACTTGAAATAATGTTGGCTGCTTGAATAGTACTCTTAATCACTAGGCTGAACATCAACGGCTTAGGGGTGCACTTTAAATACCTGATATTCCCATTATGTTTTTGAAGCAAGAAAACAGCCCAAACTGGCAAATAAAATGCTTGCAGCTTGAGCTCTGTGTAGAGACTATGATGCTGGCGTTTTACAAAACTTCCACAAGCAGACTTCTAATCATTGCAAATTATTTATTATCTGACTGTGACGAGTCCCATTCTCCCAAATACTCTGAACTCTTATGGCGGTCATTTTCCTCAAGGCACATATCACACTCGTAGTGGGTGATCACATGACTGTTATGTGAACAGATTCATTGACATCAACGGGTTATTTTAGTGAGTAGGAGCCGTAGAATTAGACACCTGGATAACAAGAAAGCAAGCGGAAGGGAGAAAATGACAACCTAAAAGTGGTTTTGAAAAAATAAAATGAGATTTCCATAATTCTGCCTAGAAGCTCTAGAAAGAGTAGGTGAGGTAATCTCTTTTATTGGATCACCTTCTATTGGTGAAAGAGACATGCTTTTGAGCTATGCAATTGAAATTGGTCCAATAAAAGAGATTACCTCACCCACCTTCTCTCTCTAATATCCTGGGACCAACCCAGCTACAACACCACCACAAACAACAACAGAAAGCTGTAGAATAGACTGAGTATATCTACATTTCAATGTAAGCCTAGGGTTCAAACTCGGGCTCAGCCCTAACCTACCACTTCTGTCTACACGCAAATCAGGCTAATCCAAGGCTCAGTCCCAGGTGGGGGGTCCAAGCCTGAGTTAAGCAGAGACACAGGATTCAAACTCTACTGCTCTGCAGTATAGACACAGCCCCTCGAGACTTGTGCTCTGGAAGTCTGCCCAAAGTACCCCGTGAGCCGACTTTCTTTGTCCTCTGGGCAGCCAAGTTTGATGGACAGTCCAGTTTTCCCACACTGCGCCACAAAAAAGGTGCCAAAGCAGCCACATTTGAGGAGGGTGCTACAAACTCTTGGACGTGGGTGGCTGGACTCGGGCCTGCATAGTGCAGCGCATATACTGGAACCCCAGACTGGGACCCGTGGTTCAACAATTCCTAACTCAGGGTTACAAAGGCTGCTCAAATCCTAGGTTAACAAAGCCACAGTCTGCTAAATTCAGTTCTAACAACACAGAGCATATATTGCAGTGCAGTCAGACCCACAGCTACTCTACTCGTTGCATTTGTCTTGAAGAGGCAGCAAAGTTTTAATTTTATTTTTCTGATCTTTCCTGCTCCTTTCGAAAGCAGCATGGTTTCCTGTGTAGGGAGAACCATCCTCAGTGGCCATTCCTTTTCTACGTCTGGAGGGCTGTCTCTGAAAAGGGGAAGCACTGGCACTTATGATCTCTGTTATCATGAAGATTGATGGTTCAAGGACTCCACTGAGTCAGGCTTTAAAGGGTTTGAAGTTGCGGGCCAGGCTGGAGCTCAGGCTCTGACATCCACAGGCTTCAGTTTAGAGCCCATGCTCCAGCCCAAGCTGAAGCTTCAAAGTGCTATCTATACAGCTGTTTTACACTACAGCTACCAGCAATGTTCCTTCAGACCCTGATGCTGCACACCTATTCAGGAAAATACGGTAGTGTTTTTATATTTATAATAAGGGAATCCTCAAAGGCCTAACCCAGCAGGATTTGCCTCTGGGGCTCTTGCCTCATGGAAAGTTTATGGCCTCCTGGACTAATCTTTGCTCTAAGGATGTGTTAATAGGGAACATCATCTTGCAGCTGTGAAGTACCTTAATTCAGCCTTCCGTAACGACTCTACATCCGACAATCAGATTTTGGGTAGGCCATAGGAAGATTCCACTGAACATAGTTAAAAGTCCTGCTGCGCAATTCTTCCTCAACTGATCACATGGCAAGAACCCGAGGAAGAAATTTCTATTCTGATTTAGCAAGGCACTTAAATGAGAGTATCGTCCCACTGAAGCCAATGGGGCTATTCTCCAGCTTAAAAGTTTGGCATGTGCTTATGTACCTTGCTGAACTGGGCTTTAAAGCAGCTGTTGAGCAAAACTACTGGTGTTTTCCTCGGTTGACAACTTCATTCTGGAAATATGAGCAAGAAAAGGGCTATGCGCAGCCAGATCTATTTATACCCTTTAAAACTGGTCAGGGTAGGAATGGAGCAGTTACTCCTGTCATTTCCATTTTATCTTAAGTAACATTGTTCCCCCTGCCAAGAAGTCTATATGCAGTCTAGCAGCAGATGAATACAGGAACTGCCATCCTAAATCAGACTCGTGGACCATCTAGTCCAGTATTATCTCTCTAACAGTGGCCAGTACTGTCTTCTCCAGAGCAAAGGCCATGAAACGCTGCAGGAGCCAGCTGAGGAATAATCTGCACCCATGAAAGTCTCATCTTAACTCTGTCTATACATTCCCATAAGGGCAGGCAGCCACGCAGTGGAGTTAGACACAGAAATAGAAACTAACGATGGCAAAGGCCTAAGCCTAGAGTTGAAGCATTTTGCTGTAGCAGCAGCGAGGAGTTTAAAAGTCTGAAAATCAGGAGCAGACGACCATGGGAGTCAGAGAACTAATATTTACATGACCTCAAGGCAGCTGCACAACTGTCTTCTGTGTAGGTCAGTATTGGTTTATTCTGTTTGGGGCTTTTGCTTTGTGCTGAGTAAATCACACTGCAGCAGAGCCAGAATCCACAGCCTTGCAGTGCTTGCTCAGATAAGAAGAAGCAGAATATTTTCTGCTCTTTCAGGCCCTTAGTGAAACGATATACATTTCACTGATCCATTCAAGTTGCCTCTACATTGTCCATTATCACTTCCATAGCTTTCTGAACCCACTCCCTCCCCCTTTTTATTTTATACTAGGTTAAGAACATACATAAAAACGTAGCTTTACAGTCATGTTAGATTCTAATCTCGCATATACTGGTTTTACTCTGTGTAACTCCAGTCACTTCCACGGGTTTACTTTGGATTTACACCAGTGTGAGTGAGGGATGAATGAGACCATTGGTGGTTAGTCCTGTAGTTGTTTCCTGCTAGAGAGTCATCTCTTCAATATTTTCCCTCCCTCCTTTTTGCTACTTTTCTCTTATATCTACTGAACTTTGTTTTTGTTGATTGGGACACCTGCTCTCTTCCCATCTATACCTGAGGCACATCCTCATTCCTTTAAACCCTTCCCCTCATGAGACAGCGGTTATGAAGTTATTTTGCTACCCAGACAGACTTGGGTGAAAGGCTCTGGCCAGCTTAAGTAGCAACAACTCATCATCCTTCCCCACTTGTACTTAGATTTCCAAACCCAGGGAGGGAAGCACCCAAACTCATTTACAAAGCTTGGATCTTCCATGCTGCAGCTAGCAGAGCTTCTGCCAAGCCACTGGGCTGGCCCTATTTTAATGTAAGTTGGATACAGTATTCTCCCCCTATAGACATTAAAATCCCAGCACTGTCATTAAGTAGTAAAGAGTGCATCACGGATATGTCATGTAAATGTAGCGTGTTGTCCAATTTCTTGCTTACTCTTTATTATAAGAAAGGAATACATCTGTCTGAATAACTAAAGTCATGTTCTTCCTTTGCAAACATTCACACAACTCCTATTGAAATAAATGAAATCTTGGAATCTGTGCGCATCAACCCAAGGGAAACATTTAGCCCTAATAATTTTTTCCATATCCAAATTTGCCACCTGTTAACGATTTCACATCACGATTTACAGTAGGCCAGATTCAACCTCACAGTACAGAACTACAAGTTTCACCTCTCTGTACCAGCAGGTGCCACTGCTCGCTGGGATGGAGGGATTCAAACTAGAGGATGACAAGTACAGTTTCCACTGCACCCCTTTTCTCTCAGGAATTTACATCGGGGAGGGCAGCATTAAATTCCACTGAGTGCTACACTGCAGCCCCAGCAGGAGATACTGCCCTGAGAATGAGCTTGCCCTGTTGAGAGGAAGGATTGTATCATGGTTAGGATATTAACTTGTGACCTGGGTTCCAGTCCTTGCATTGCTCCATGCTTCCATGAACTTTGTGCCTCAATTCCCCACCTGTAAAATGGGAATAATCATACTTCTCTACCCTATTCATATGAGTGTTGTGAGAAGAAATGCCTTAAAAGATTGTGAGGCGCTCAGAAGGGCCATATAAATTGTCCCAGTTCCCTAGTTAATGGCACCTCTGACCAGGACCACCCCCTCATCTCCTAGTGGGGACCCGACTTAAATCACTGCGATCGCTTCAGCAGTTCTGACTTCAGTTTGGCACCTGCATTTCTGCTCTGTCAATGGCAATGACTACCCAGTCACCATCCAACATATAGCAAAGTTGGCTATTACTTATCTCCAAGTTTGAACAAACTGATGGTTTAATAATTGGTTTCAGTACTTTTCCAGGTATCGAAGTTAGGCTGACTGGTCAATAATCCCCCAGGTCTTCCTTTCCCCCCTTTTCGACAACAGTTACTATGTTTGCCCTTCTCTGGCACCTCGCCCATCCTCCATGATTCACAAAGATAATTGCTGATGGTTCAGAAATTGCTTCAGCTACTTCCTTAAGTACGCTAGGGCGAGTATCATCCAGCCCAGCTAACTTGAATACATCTAATTTATCTGAAGTACTCTTTAATCTGTTCTTTCCCAAGATCCTTCTCCCTTGTTAATATTAATTCTGTTAAGCACCAGGTCACAATTTCCCTGGTTAGTGAAGATTGATGTAAAAAAAAAGGCAGTAAACACTTCACTCACTTACAGATTAGCAAGAAGTGTTCTGCTCAGTTCAGCCTCTTTAGCATCAAGGAGGCAAACAAGAAAACTAAGGGACTTCATTCAGTTACCAGAGCGCACACTCGGTAAAGTTTTAGGCAGAAGTGAAGGGAGAGTTGGGTCCTCTATATCCATCACCATAAAGCCGGTAATACAGACAGTGGAACAGATGGAGCTCCTCATTCCTGTATCAGGGTTGTCTTTAGAGCCCAATACATTCTGTGGAGCCCAATACAGTAAGTGAGTATCAGCTGTCTGACAGCTCATCTGAAAGGATTTTGCTCTCATGTCTCTCCTCACTAACCAATCATTCAAACTCTGACTTGACTCTGTGTCTGATCCCTAAAAGCTGTCCTGCCACATCACTTATACTGCCTGAGTTTTACCCAAGAGGAGGCACATATACTTTCCTCTTTCCAAGACAGCGTCCTGTTTCCAGCAATCTGTTTCTATGGGCCACAAGGGATGCCCATTGATTTCTATGACAAACAGATGTAAAACACAGATTTTCCAAGCAATATGCTGAATTACAGGGAAGAGAGTTTTCTTCTCTCTCTCTTTTTTGTTTTGTTTTAATTTGAAATCTTCTATATCCAGTTTCCAAAGCTGAATATCAGCGATGCTGGATACAGAGAGGCATTCACTAATACTACTTATTGACTGGTCTTGTATTCAAATACATCTCCTTTCTTTAAAACCCCTTTCATCCTGTCAAAAACCACATGCACACTGTGTTTTGGCAGCCACCACACTTCTCCTTGTCCCAGGCAAGGGCCTAATTCTGAAGGTCCTATTTCCATTACTCCCACTGAATTTAGTGAAAGTGTAATGGCCCAACTACTAATGTAGGCGCTGGGTTCCCAGTTTTTGCTCAACTTGACATAGGAACTGACACACACACCCCAACTGTTCCTGTTAAAGAGCAGATTTCATGCTCTCCTCTGGAGTGTGGAGTTGCAGCCCTAAAGAGTACAGGTCCCAGCATGCAGTAGTCTCTCTTGACCCAAATAGACTCTTGCTTAGATCAAGAACAAAGACTGTGTGCCAAGACTTGAGAGTCACGCTTCATAACTCAAAATGAGGTCAGCAATGGGCAACATTTGGTCTTCAGGTTACATTTCAGGCAAATGTGGCACATACCATTCAAGGACACCTGCTCTGCGTGTAGGTGTCTGGAGTTGTCTTCTTTGCTAGAACTTTCCATACCAGTAATCTCCCTCCAAGGCTGTACTATTGGATACCAAGATTTGAAAAACTCGCACTCTGGTAAATCAGGATTTTTTTTTTTAAATCACCGATGTGAGGAGCCATGGGGCATCAGAGAATTGCAACAATCTGGAAACACAACACATGGCCTCCTCTCCCACAACATATGACTTTCCACAATTCTTTTTAAATTCTTAAAATAAGCTAAACTATACAAGTGCTAGTAACTCATTGCACCACTGACAACTGCATGGGCTATTGTCCATATCTTAGAACAGATATCGATTGACCTATGAACTCATCTTTCTTTTGGTCAGAAGATTGCGCTGTTGATCCTGCCTTGAGGTGCAGTTGTTCTGATATTAGCTGAGAGAAAATGAGAGATTTTGCCTGTTTATTCTTTTACTAGCATATGCCAGTAAGCCTCTCTTCTGCCAGCTTTCAGCAATGGCAGCTTCTAATCACCTTGTTTTTATTACATGTGAATTTTTAAATATTTCACTAATTAGAGCACTGGGCAAATTTCATCACAGTTTATTGCCCTGCCTTCACATTTCATCAATCAGTTGACTGGCATTTCAGCGTCCTGAGCAGTTTACTCCTCTTGCTAAAGAGAATAAAAAAGTTTATAACCTTAAGAGGCTTTTATGCAAGAGGAAATTGAATTTCATCCTTATTTCCAAAACAGAAAACATTGGGAAACCAATGGGACTCTTTACAGAATGGGAAGCGACTCTATGAGGAAGGGTGGCAGAATCAAGTCCTTTGTGAGTGGCTTGATGATTACCAAATGCTCTTATTTATTTAGTATACAACACATCTTTCTGTAATTTATACCCTACATTGTCTACTGTTTTATATTGTAGAACTCTGAAGTATTTTTGGATACAAGCTTGAGTCTCTTCTTTCTTATCCTAGTATAAGTAGTGAGTCACTCCATTGAAGGTACACTGGTGCCAAACTAATGTGAGAGCAAAGCCCACCCTACCGTTTGTAAGAAAGATGGAATATAAAACTTCGTTAAATCTATTTGCTCCCTTTTTTTAAAAAAATGTACTATCTCTACTGTGCATAGAGAAATGAAAGAATATACAGTGATGCATAAAGCAGAACATGGTAGCCTTTGTAGATAGGCGCACTGCATCATGATTTACATGTTACGTAGAGTGGAACTGTGATTACCTCCCTCACTTAGCCAACATCAAATATGTTGAGATAATCAGTTGTCCGGATGCTATGTAGTACATAAAACAGGAAGAAACCCTGACAGTTTGTTGAACAAGGAAGTTTAAGTAGTGGAGAGTTTGACAACTGAGATCAGATCATCAGTAAGTTGAATTTAAAAAAATACACAAAAAAGAATATTTTCAACAATAAAAAGGAACTTCACAAAAAAGTTGTCAACATTTTTGAAATTTGTCATTTTTCATGTTTTATTATATTTTGTCTCAATTTTTTATCAAAATCCCATTCAATAAAAAAGTATGC
Source organism: Gopherus flavomarginatus (assembly GCF_025201925.1). Classification (NCBI taxonomy): domain Eukaryota; kingdom Metazoa; phylum Chordata; order Testudines; family Testudinidae; genus Gopherus; species Gopherus flavomarginatus. The sequence goes on from NC_066619.1 coordinate 157,867,244, forward strand.
TGTTCTGCGTCAATGAAAATTTTTGTTACTGATTTAGAATGTGATTTTGATAAAAACTTCAGTTAAAAATATTAAAAGGTCTCAAACTCTCAGAAAAAAAGAAAAGAAAAGAAAAGAAAAGAAAAGAAAAAGAAAATGGGTTTAATCCAAACCCTCCAAGGCAGTTTCAAAATTTCTCCCAAATTTTGACAGGCTGAAATAATAGAATAATAATTCTAATTCTACTATCCTTTAATAGTGCAGTTTAATACATTATTCAACTGCTGTGAAAAATGATACTTTCTGAGAACTTGGGTCCTTTCCTGAAAAGCTGTACTTACACACATATAGTCCTTACTTACATAAATAAGTAATTGCATATTTAGGACCCATTGTACGCTGTGTGCGCTACTCTCATTTACACTAGCTGAGGATCTGGCCCAATGGATTTAATTTCACAAGTACCAACACAGTTCTTGTGATCAGCACAAATGATTGTGTAGTTGTGCTGCAGTTAGACATCTTAGTGCTTGGTCAATGGCTCTCAGCCTTACACTGCCACCTGTGTGCTGTGTTAATTTAGTGCTAAAGCTATAAACCATGTGACAATGCTGGCCGACTCCATGCTCATGAAAGGTCCCCCACCCGATTGCACATCTGTGTCTCTTTATCTAGGAATATTTCTCTCCAGCTGGTTTCATGACAAGCAGCAATATTTTCTCCTTGAACATGGGATAAACAGGTTTCACTCAGGTAGTTCTGAACCTGCATTGCTCTCATGCATCAAACAAGTGCATTGCCAACATGGGACAGGTGTCCAGCACAAGAGCCGGTGAAACAAATTGGGCAGAGAGGGTCCTTGTTTCACAATGCAGCCATTCCACCATGCACATCTGTCCGAGCTGTTTGTTTTATCTGCAGTGTTAAAGGTGCTTTAGCAGGCACTTTTCCTCCCCACTTAATGACCATAAAAAGGAAAACAAATTAAAAAGAGGGGAGGAAGGTGGCAGGACAAGGATGAAGGGCTTTGGCTCACTCTAGAGAAAGATACCCGGCACTGCCAAAAAGTCTACAAATGGAATGAGGAGTCGACAGGTCTTTTTGTGCAATAGACTGGACACAACGGACCAGTGGGGCTGATCCAGTATTGCTGTTCCTAGCCTGATACTTCAGGCCTGCGTGCCAGCCTCTTTCAAAGATTTAAATGGGAGTAATTTGTATGCAGTAAACTAGAGAAGAGAGTCCAGCAATGAGCCCGATTTGCCATTCCCATGCTTCCATTTTATAGTGGTATTAGTCTATTGATGTTGGGGAGGAAACAGTCATAAGAATACATTATTATATAGACTAGCTATGAGCCCAACATGAAGGTAAGAGGTGCCATTATGCCTATTTTATGGCTGGGGAAAACTAAGGCCCAGAGAGGTTAAGTGACGTGCCCAAGATCACATGGAAAGTATGTGAAAGAGCAAGGAATTAAACCCAGGTCTTCCAAAACTCCAGCTAGTACCCTAACAACTGGATCAGCTTTCTGCTCTGGTCTAAGTTCAGTTCCAGGTGGTTTGAAAACTCCGTAGAATTTTTAAAATTGGGCAATTTTCTCTACTATAGATCAGGCTGACATGTTTAAACTAATTAGAAAAGCAGTATCTCCCTCCCTCCAGTAGGAGATACTTTGTGGGCAATCTGATCCGCAGTTCTGGGATATTGCAACAGTCTATATGTCTTAATTAAACTAGGGCGTTTAGGGTGTCAGATAGCTGACTCCGTTTTCTTTTGGACAACCAGTACCAAAATAGATTTTCTTCACTGGCACTATTATGGGCCACAGTCTGTTCAGTAAAAATCTGGATTAATTCCAATGACTTTGCAAAAGGAAGGCGTATGGTAACAGTGATAAAAACATACAATTACACAGACTAGTCTGAGAACTTCATGGTACTAAGACACACAAAATCATGAATGGCGTCGAAAAAGTACCTAGAGAAATGTTATTGACCCTTTCCCACAATTTAAAAACCAGGGGTCACCTGATAAAATGAATAGGTTGAAGTATAGCAGGTTGAAGTACTTTTTCACACAAATGCACAGCCAACCCATAGGACATTGTGAAGGCCCAAAGTATCACTGGGTTAAAAAAAGAGCTAGCTAAGTCATGGAGGATAATGGCTACTCAACAAGATAGTCAGGGATGCAACCCTAAACCTCTGACTGCAAGAAGCTGGGAGGGGAAGATGCGGTGGATCACTCCAGCTGCCTTGTTTTGTAAACTCCCCCTGAAACTCTGGTATTGGCCATTGTCAGAGACAGGATGCTGGCCTGGAAGGACCACTGGTCTGACCCAGTAAGGAATTCTTATGTTCGTACATAAAGACCCCACCCCATCCCAAGATATAAACCGGTAAATAAATAATCACCAATGTCCACTCATCCTCTGCTTCATGACAGGACTGTGTACAGGTTTGGGCAGTGGCACCGCACTTTAAGAAAGAGGTGGACAAACTGGAGAGAGTCAGAGAGCAACAAAAGCGATACAAGGTTTAGAACCCCTGACCAATAATGAAAAATTAAAAAAACTGGGCATGTTTAGCCTGAGAAAATAAGACTTGGGGGGTGGGGGGAATGATAGTCTTTCAACAGCCTGGAATTATTTAGTCTGTAGAAGAGAAGAATGAGGGGGGATTTAATAGCTGCTTTCAACTACCTGAAAGGGGGTTCCAAAGATGATGGTCTAGTCTGTTTTCAATGGTAACAAATGACAGAACAAGGAGTAATGGTCTCAAGTTGCAGTGTGGGAGGTTTAGATTAGATATTAGGAAAAAAAATTTCACTAGGAGGGTGGTGAAGCACTGGAATGGGTTACCTAGGGAGGTGGTGGAATCTCCTTCCTAAGAGGTTTTTAAGGTCAGGCTTGACAAAACCCTGGCTGGGATGATTTAGTTGGGTCCTTTAGTTGTAGACCTTTTGACAGTGCCAGCTATCTTTCTCTAGGGGATTGGACTAGATGACCTCCTGAGGTCCCTTCCAACCCTGATATTCTATGATTCTACGTTAATGGGTGTTATAGAGAGGACATGATCGATTGTTCTCCATGTGCTTGAAGGCAGGACAAAAAAATAATCAGCTTAATTTGCTATTAGGAAAATACTTTCTAACTGTAAGGATAGCCAAGATCTGGAATAGGCTTCCAAGGGAGATTGTGGAATCCCCATCATCACAGGTTAGACAGATACCTGTCAGGGATGGTCTAGGTTTACTTGGTTGGGGGGGTGGGGGAAGGGGAAGACACGGCTGACTAGATGACTTCTCAAGGTCCCTTCCAGTCCGTACATTTCTATGATTCTATAATTGTCACAATTTCTGGCCTTCGGGTTCCCTTCCAGTTTTTGGATTCCATCCAGAACCAAAACAGTAAAGGGAAGTTTGGAACCAGGCACTTAGAGCCAATTCTGTCTCAGAATTCAGGGAGGCTCAAGTCTGGCCCTAGACTGTAGATATTTGTGTTTGGCCTCTCTCTCTAACAACCATCTTCTCCTATTCCATCCCACAGTGAAGATAAAATGTTGAATTACCAATATAACAATTATTTCCCTGGCAACAGATGGATGTCATAAGTGCCCTATAATGAGTACATTGCAGAGTCAAGGAAGAGGAGAAACTGTGTTGTGAGCAAGAACAGGAAGACAACATTTGCACACACAGGGGCAGTATTGAAAGTCACAGAGAAAGCACAGTGCTTTTAGGTTAGTATACACACAGGGCACTGTTTCGACATTCCTCTTCAAGGCGTTTTCAGTGTCAAGGGTTCCTGGTTAGTCAGAGGATATGTTTCCACCCAGGGCAAGATTGTGCCCTTGTCCGACATTGTGGTTGGTCCAGAGAGCGTAAAGGAGGAACAACGGACTCCTGAAGCTCCCGGATGCATACTGTGAGCCTGGCTATTGCTAATCCCCACTAGACAGTATGGCATTTGTACTTCTCCTTGGGCAGCCACAGCAGAGCACAAGGAAATGCCTACCCCCACCAGGTTGAGCTGCTATTGCCTATATGGTAGATCCCAGGATTGGGACTCAGGAGACCTGGGTTCTGTTCACAGTTCTGCCAATGGCTGCTAGTGGGGCCTTGAACAAGTCCTTTTATTTCTCTCCGTTCCTCCATGTGTATTTTGGGAATGATGATCCTTCCCTCCTTTTGTAACTCACTTTGAGATCTACGGATGAAAGTGCTGTCTAAGAGCTAAGTGGGATCCTTATGATAGCCTCAATATTACTATATCATAATAGCCTCTTGCAATCCTTGTGTGCAACTGAGTTCAAGGACTATTGTGTCCAGCCTCTCCATAGCCACGCAAAGGGAGGAAGGAAAGATGCCTGGTACCTGCACTTCCTCCTTCCTTATGCACACGTGCAAAAGCTTGGCACAATATGGCCCCAAAATTGTATCCGCATGTGAGCAGGTCCAGTTAGAGAGGGTGATTTCCTCCTCTGGCACAGCTCTTCCGGGTATTGGAAACAAGAATGTGAAACTAGACCTGAACTAGACACAGCCCCAAGCACTCCCAGTTTGAAGGAAATTTGGCAGGGGATCCAGACCTTGCACATCTGTTTAATGTTTTCCTTGCTACATCTTTGTTCTCCTTCCCGTTCAGGAACGCTCTTGTTTTTCCTGGCACTATATTTTTATTCTTCTGTGCAGTGCTGACATCTGGTGGCTAAGATGGTGAAGGCAACATCTGCCGCTTCAGAGATAGAAGGAGCCAATAGTTTAGTTCTCCGCTATAACTCTCACTCTCAAAATAGAACAGCGTTTTTCGAAGTTCAGGTCGCAGCCCAGTTCTGGGTCGTGGCATAGAAGGCACTGGGTTGCTCTGGTCAACACAGCCCTGGAAGTGGTCAGCAGCGGGTCTGGCTTATAGGCAGGGGGGCCCCAGAGCTCAGTGTGCTGCCCCTGCCCCAAGCACTGTTCAGTCGTGGGCATCAATAATTTTCTTCAACTGGGTCCCCAGAAAAAAAGTTTGAAAACCACTGAACTAGAGGGTGCTTCCCAAATTTAAAGAATTAAAAAATGAGGCACATATGCAAGCAGAAATGACATGTATTGATCATTTTGAATTGTCAGTGCAGGTAGCAAAGGATGCTTGACTTCATTCCCTCTTTTCCTGGCCTAGCAGGTGAAGATTGTGACCCATGGCATATATCAGACCTTTTGTTGGACCCCTTCCCCGACCTAAGCCTCTCAGGCTCTTGTCCTTCTTTAGGACATGAGCTCCTCATGGCAGGGAACATCTCTTCTTGTATGCCTGGAAATCACACACAGCTCCTTGTGGGGCCAGCTACAAACACATCCTGGTCAATAACTAACAGCATAATCACAGGGGGGTGCTCCTGAACTCTGCTTGCAAAAACATGGCTTCTCTTGGTTTACCATATGTATGCTAGACAGGGCTTGATTGTCCATTGCCTTATGCCTTGCATAGCCATTTACACCTGTGTGACATGAGCATCAAATGCCACTAAATCAAAATGGGAGCATTTTAAACCATTTTTAAAACCAGGGTTACTGGCCTAGAAGCTGTAGCTGTGATACATCTCCATTTTAGTAAGGCTTTTGGCTCAGTCCCACATGACATTCTGATAAGCAAACTAGGGAAACATAGTCTAGGTGAAATTACTAGAAGGTGGATGCACAACTGGTTGAAAGACTGCACTCAAAGAGTAGCTAATCAATGGTTCACTGTCAGACTGGGAAGTGTATCTACTGGAGTCCTGCAGGGGTCAGCTGCATGGGTCTGGTGCTATTCACTATTTCCCATTAATGACTTGGATCATTGAGTAGAGAGTATGTTTATAAAATGTGCAGATGACTAAAATGGGAGGGCTTGAAAGCACTTCGTAGGATAGGATTAGAATTCAAAAGGACAAATTAGAGAATTGGTCTGAAATTAACAAGATGAAATTCAATAAAAACAAGGGCAAAGCTACGCTTAAGAAGGAAAAATCAAATGCACGACTACAATATAGGAAATAGCGGGTTGGGAAGTAGAGCTGCTGAGGAGGATCTGGAGGTTACAGTGGATCACAGGTTAAGCCAACAACGTGATGCAGTTCTGAAACAGGCTAGTATCATTTCGGGGTGTATTAATAAGAGTGCCATATGTAAGACAAGGGAGGTAAATGCCTCCCTTTACTTGGTACTGGTGAGGCCTCAGCTGGAGAACTGCATCCAATGCTGAGTGCAGCACGTTAGGGAAGATGTGGATGAATTGCAGAGCATCCAGAGGAGAGCAACAAAAATGACAAAAGGTTTAGGACACCTGCCTATATAAGAAAATATTTTAAAAGCTGGGCATGATTATTCTTGAGAAGAGAAGACTGAGGGGGAACCTGGTAACAGTCTTCAAATATGGTACGGGGTGTCATAAAGAGGATGGGGACCAACTGTTCTCTGTGTCCGCTGAAGGAAGGGCAAGTCCATCCTCAGCTTAATATGCAGCAAGGGAGATTTAGACTAGATACTTGGAAAAACTTTCTAACTATCAGGGTAGTTAAGCTCTGGAACAGGCTTCCAAGGGAGGTTGTGGAATTGGAGGTTTTTAAGAACAGGTTGGACAAACACCTGGCATGACCAGAGATGGTCATAGTTTACTTGTTCCTGCTTCAGTGTAATCTTTTGAGACATCTTCCAGCCTTACATTTCGATGAATACGAGAAAATGATCACTCAAGGTGCAAGGCATGGAAGGATCAGACACTGTATCTGTGAACTTTGCCTGCCACCTAAACACTTATCCTCTTCCCTCCTACCCCCTAACCCCGAATATTACTATAGTAGATTCTCTATATTGCCAAGAATAGGCTAGCTCAATCCTGCCTGGTGTGGAGAGATGTGTTTTGCTCCTCCCCATGACAGCGAGGATCAGTTTCCACCGCCATCGCTCATGAACAGCTTTAGTTGCTACAGAGAGCCCACGGGAGCTTGGTCAGGAGAAACCTCTAAAAGGATTGGAGGAGTTATGCACTCTGATTTATGCCAGTACAAGTCAATGTAAAGCAGAGGTGGATCTGCCTACAAAAACATAGGAAGCAGAGGAATTATGCATTCATGTTGAGTAGTGCAGATAAAATTACCTAAGATATTGACCTTAGAGCTCCTGCCTCCCCTGCGAACGTTGAAAGCTGTTAGACACTTAGTAACAAGCAAAAAACAACGTTATATAACTAAGTCAACCCTTTAGCTCTCTCTAAGTTTAGTCCTGGTCCACACCTAAAAAACTTAGGTCAACCTAGCTACATAACTCAGGGGTGTGAATTCCTCTGTTGACCTATCTACTGCTTCCCAAGGAGGTGATTTACTACAGTGATGGGGAAACCCGCTCCATCATTGCAGCAAGTGTCTACAATGCTGTGCCTGCAGCTCTTACTGTAGCACTTATAACAGATACACTCTTCATTTTGCTAATGCTGCCTCTATCATTTCTTTCTTCTTTTTTCTTCATCTTGTTCTTCCTTTCGAACAACTTTCCTCCCTTCAGGAACAGGTGTAACATCCCACAAGATTTTCATTGTTCCCAAATGCAGAGCATACCGGTAAAATTCCACCGCACCTGTATCCGCCGTTAACATGTTTAAGGGTCTCTCTCTCTAATAAATTCCAGAACAACAAGCTACCTCACTGATCGTTAGTTTTGTGCTATTTTTACTAAGTTGGATATCTAGTGACATAGCTGTGCCTGATACTTTATAGGCAAGCAAGAAAACAAGATCCCCGACCAAAAGAGGTTGTCATTTAATCACATATCGACTATGTGCATTAACACTGAGACTGCGTTTGTTAAAAGGAGTGGGGGGGGAGCTGAAAAGAACAAAGGCAAAACACAACCTATGGTACCATCTCATAACTAGGAAATAACTGGGGCAGATTCCATCAAAGTCTATGAGCAGAGATTATTTCACTGAAATCTCGATAATAAAATATTTTACTCTAAATCTTTAGCCCTCAAAGATCTGAGTTATATAATGCTTCTGTAGCTATCTCCTAAGCAGGTTTTCTGGTTATAATTTATGACGGCTGACCTTTTCTAACATTTCTTTTTATGAAATAGAACCCAAAATAAAGAAAGCTCAGCTAAGAAATATTTCACAATCAACAACTCCTTTACAGAAGGCTCATAGCCTTTAAGGTCAAAAGGGACCATCCTGATCATCTAGTCCAGGGATGGGCAAACTTTTTGGCCTGAGAGCCACATCTGGGAATAGAAATTGTATGGTGGGCCATGAATGCTCACAAAACTGGGGTTGGGGTGTGGAAGGGGGTAAGGGCTATGGAGGTGCAGGCTCAGGGGTGGTGACAGAGATTAGGAGGTCAGGATGTGGGAGGAGGTTCAGGGCTGGGGAAGGGGGTTGGAGTGCAGGGGCAAGGATGAGGGCTGCGGCTGGGGGTGCGAGCTCTGGGGTGGGGCTGGGGATGAGGGGCTTAGGGTGCAGGAGGGTGCTCCAGGTTGGGACCAAGGGCTTTGGAGGGGGGATCAGGGTTGCAGCAGGGGGTTGGGGTGAGAGGGGGTGTCTCAGGGGTACAGGTCACCTCAAGCAGCTCCCGGAAGCAGCGGCATGTCCCCCCCTCTGGCGGCTTTGCTGCATGCTGCCCCTACAGCACCATTGGCTGTGGTTTCTGGCCAATGGGAGCTGTAGGGGCGGTGCTTGGAGTGGGGGCAGTGTGTGGAGCCCCCTGGCTGCCCGTATACATAGGAGGCAGAGATGGGACATCCCGCTGCTTCTGGAAGCCGTGCAGAGTGGCCTATGGCCCTGCTCCCCGGCTGGAGCCAAGCAAGCCCCTGACCTCACTCCCCAGCAGGAACACGAGGGCCAGATTAAAACAGCTGGTGGGACGGATCCAGCCCACAGGCCATAGTTTGCCCAACCCTGATCTAGTCTGACCTCCTTCCCATTGCAGGCTATTGAACTTTGTCCACTAACTCCGGTAATAGACCCATAACCTCTGGCTGAGTTACAGAAATCCTTCAGTCATGATTTAAAGACTTCACTGTGTATGAAACCTAGCAGTTCTTTCTAAGAATTTTTTTTCATGTTAGTCCTTTCAGCATTTAATTCCATTCTTATTTACTGGTGACTACATTACAGTATTTCCAATCATTTTTAAAAATATATTACGCACAGGCAGGGGAGTGAGATCAGAAGGCTCCAGAGCAGACACTGTTGATAGAAGGCCAACCTAGCAAAACAATTATTCAACGGACTATAAATTCCTAATTCCAGTTCATCCTCTTAATTTTGATGAGGATCATCCCATTTCTCCATAAAGTTTCTGTTTGTTTTCAAAGATAACTAAGAGAATTTTGTAAATTAAATGTTTCAGAGATAAAATTCCATAGATTACCTTTCTCAAATAGCTTCCTGAAAGATTATTTTGGCTTAACCTCCCTTCCCACCCAAACTAACATATTTTATTTCTTAGATCTATTATTCGATAGTATTTAAGCCAAACTTCTATGGCACACAGACCAGTAGCTTAAAACAGAATAATATGAAGTCCAAATTGATCTATTTAAAGATGATCTATTTACTGTAGATCCTTCAGATATTCTAGGTTAAAATGATTAATTTTATTTCAACAGTACTGGCAACATGAAGTGACTAAGCAACATATGCTGGTCTAACCCAAAGATCAAAGACTTTTCAAACGGAGTACATGATTTATGTGCAGGGGTAATTGATGTTTATGTGTTAGATTGGGCACAGTGCAAAGCATGGGGTGGTGCTAGGAGGCTTTCTGACTCAGACAGTGCCCTGAGCAGTCCTCCTTCCCTGCTTCCCTCCTTGCTCTGAGATGCTGCTGGGTATTAATTTGTTGTTGTTCTTAGATGAGCAGCAAATTACTGTGTTGAGCTGCACGAGCGAGAGGGTCAGCAAAGAGGATCCAGTGATTAGGGTACCAGACTGGAAATCAGTGGATCTAGGTTCAATTTTCTGCTCTAGCACAGACTGCTTGTGAGAGTTTGGGTAAGTCATGTCATCTCTCTGTGCCTCATTTCCAGTAAAATGGACATAATGCTCGTTTACCTTCATGTCTGTGAAATGAGCATAATGCCCCTACCTCACAGGAGGGCTGAGAGGATGGAGACATTCAAGATGGTCTGGTGCTCCAGTACCACACAAACAGGAGCCATATAAGCACTACAGACAGAAAGGGACTTGCTCATTCTGTGCCCTTACAGGAGTAAGCAGTGAAGCAGGACCAGCTTATTCTTAGACACCTGAACCCAAATTCCAAGCCTGCATAGGGACTTGGGGGGATCTTTACTCCCTGGCATAGCATGCAGTCTGTGTAGACACAAATTTATCCCTTCACTAGAAAGCTGAATCTAGGGCTTTGCCATATGCAAAATTAAATGCTCTTTAAGGCCCAGTAGATTCAAGGCTTCAAGAGTAAAATCCAGGCCCTCCTGGAGTCATTGAGAGCTTTTCCATTGACTTCAGTACACTGGGATTTCACCCCAAGACTCTGCATCTGGATTTTGGCTGCCTCCTCCACACCTTTTTTGGGGGAGGATGGGGGAAGAATTGGTTGAAATTACTGAAATGGATGAACCTGGGTCATTCCTCCAAGAATGAGAGAAGAATTTCCAAGATCATCTTTAGTATTATTTTTTCCCAACAAACCAACATAATACTTGCCTCAGCCACACACCCCTTCTGTACGAATTAAGGCAGGCAGACCTCAGAGATCCACATTCTTCCTCCTCACCTCTACAAAACAAGTTCACCATGTACCTCCAAAACTTCTCCTTTAGGAGGCTCTGTCTGAATGGCTGGTTAGCTGCATTTGGGCCTTGGTGTCCTCTCAGCCATGAGTCAACCCAGGCTGGAGTTGTGAGCTGCTAAAAGAGAACCCCCCCACAGCAGCCATTAGGGCAGCCTTTAATCTTAATGCTGTCTCTCTATGATCAGTTTTCTTTATGGTCTTTAATACCCATTTGTGATACACAAACTCTCTCGCTAAGAAAAGCTTTACATAAACATATTGAACTATACAAATAGTGCAAAATTAGTGTGTTCTGCTAAAACTAATGCTGGGGTCTGTTCAAGCCTTTTGTAATTAAACCAGGCCCTTTGGGGGTTAACACCCCCCCACTGTAGATTTTAAAACATTTTCCCTGCTTGCCTGGTGTCCCGTCGCCCCCGGCCTTCACACACCATCACAGTTCTTATTTAGTGTTTCTGAAAGGAGCTGGTTTGACAGTTCTGATTCCTTCTTTAGCCTCAGAAACATTGCGAGCTGCCCCCAGCATGCCTCAACCCTGACACAGCAACCAGTGCTAAGGACCAGGGGATAGCTTTGCCTCCGTGTCCCTTAAATCCTTGACTCCTTTGAGGGTTAATATTATGGGGAAGCAGCACCATCACCCATAATTAAACCATACTCTCTGCTGCACTGAAAGCCACTGAGAGCAGCAGGGAGCAGGCTATAGCTCATCAATTCTCAAGCTGGTTCTGCATCAATCCTGGCCCTAGAATATTTTAGAGCAGACCCTGAGCTGCTCTAAACTCCACCAGTTGGTCATGATCCCTAAAAATAGCCAGAGTATGGCCACACCCCATCTCCACGTCTGACATATCCCTTCCACTGGGGCTGGGTACACTGCTGAGCAACTCCTCATGCCAGGAGAATTCTCACCTGGCTGTTTCTTCACATGGTCAGAGTGCCCTAAACAGGCCAGGAATGCACCAACTTTGCCACTCCCCCCACCTCCAAAATCCACAAGCAATGGAATTGAGGCTAGCAAATTGGCAAGGGTGGTCTATGGCCCTTGGAGAACAGCTCCATCGTCAACACTGACATTTTAATAAGACAAGCAGATTGTAAATTATTACGAATGTATAAAGTAGATGTTCATAAGAGTTAGAGAACTCTTATTGTTTTGGCTGCATCCTAACTGGAAAGGGGGAGAGAATTTCTTTTGAATTCTTTTGGTTTCTTTTGAATTCATCTAGTTGAGAAACAGTACACAGGATCAAAAGTTTACAACTGCATTTTAGAGATGATTAAAAGCTGCAGTTGCAAGTCAGAAAGGCAATTGGCATATGGGGACCTGAATTTTCTGGTCTTCTAATGTTTTTTGATAACCACAATTTTTTTGTTTCCCCGTCTTTACTGACATGGTGTCAACCTTAACTCCAGTTTACTGGAAAGTCTGAGAATACAATATATTCACAAATATAGTCTCACTCCCTTCCCTTGCTCTGAGTTACACCCTTTGGAACTCCATTGCCTCTCTGACTACGTATACTGGTGATATGAGTTAATTTCGGAAGTATTACATATCTTGCTAGAACTAATGGCGAGCTCAATCTGTAAAATTCAGATCTGGATTTTTAGCGCCCCATCTACTCTTTCCACTGCAAGGGTATTTGAATTCTGGGGTGGCCTATCAAAGAGAGAGGGGCTAAGCTATGAAAAAGATAAGTCCAGATCTGGGTTTGGCTTCACATCTATCCTTCTTTGCAAGGGATATTCTGTGCTGGTGCGTTAGTTTCAGCCCATCTGTAGATATAACCCATTTTCTTAACAGTTACTGTGAGACATTCACAATATGATATCTTGTGATCTATCATGAGATAATTCAACAAACTTATACCACCTATGTACGTCATTGCAACAAGTTATGTTATTACTCTTGTACTGAAGAATAACTTAACTGCTGTGCTATGTAACAGCTACTCTCTGCTCTTAGTGTTACACAAATTAGCTTAGTGTCAGCTCTTATATAGCCGACATAATACTGTGAGCTTCTGAATAGCTCTTCACTGATCACTTGTGCCAGTGCCGTGAAGCAGATCTGAGCTAGGAGAAGTTGACAACAGCTTCTACTGCCTCCTTACCTTTTGTCCGAGTTCCATTTACCATATCCTCACATATAGATTCTGAGCCATTAAAGTCAATAGGAGTTTCACCATTGACTCCAATAAGCATAGGACCAAGTCCATAGAGCTTTGTGTTTTTCTGTGTGCAAGGTGGTGGAAAGGTGGGGGCTAGAGGGGAAGAATGTTTATCTTCAATATACTTTGGATAGGAGAAAATTGGTTGCAGATGTCGCACAGCTGTGCAGGATCCCTGTTTCATTTGAAGCTTGTTGTAAATCTGTTGTTTAAACGTACCTGCTCCAATGACTTTTAATTTAGCGGATGTTGGGAACATCCCTGCCTATGACTCTCATATATTACCGTAAAAGAGGCGGTTTGGGTTTGGGTTTGAGGCCTGGCAGGGAATGCCGCAGATTTATGGACTGGCTATGTTACCACAGGTACTCTGGGGAGCTAGACCAAAAAAATCTTTCACTGATTATCAAAGCTGTAAAAAAGAAATCAGTGAGAATGGGGGGCCTTCAAATCTCTCTTCAGGGCCACAATAAAAACGCTAAATTAGAATTATTGTTTTATATACATATATGCATATATTCTCCAAGAGTATTTGGGGAAGTAGAACTTTAATTCCATGCAGCAGAAGATGAGCTTAACTCACGCATGGAATGGCCCAACAGTCTAGGAAGTAGGTTCAAATGCTCCATTTTAACAGATTACCCACAGTTGGTTTATCATTTTTATGAACACCACTGGCATAGCAATAGAATGGTCCATGGAACGTATCAAAGGATAATATTGTTCAAGGCTATTACGTAAAGGAAAAGGGCAACCCAGAGCCTCACAAATAGGGTTAGATCACGACAGGAAAGTACCTGCTTGCACAAGGGAATAACCTCCTGTTTCCTCTCTGCATAGGATAACGGGACTTTTGATCCAGGGACCCAGGAACAAATGACACTGCTCCCTTGTTGACACCATCCCCAGAACAAGCAGGTTGGGGTTATATAGGGAGGGGCAGGGAGAGCTTTGGCTCCACCCTTCCGCTTCACACAGAGACGGACAAGATTCAATGGGATTCCTATTGGACACCTGACTCCCTAAGGCACTTAAAGTCCCAGCCTAAAAAAAAATAAATGAAAGGCCCAAGTACAAAATCAATGGGGCTTGTTTTTAAAATTCTTAAGAGTGGTAGTTCAGACCGATTATGTTTAGTAAACTAGTTGCTAATTTGTCTCTAATTTACCCATCACTATGATATCTGGCAACAGGCTGGTGAATGACTAATGAAATTCCATACAACTCTACATCACAGGTGAGAAACATACCTTCTGAGTGGACATGAAGCTTCCCTTGTGTTATTATTTGTCTATAACACATCACCTACACTGTGCCACAGTCCTTTAGCATAATTAAAGAACTATTGGTAGCATGCACAGAACAACATAATAGAGTGTGGAAGCCTGTAACTATGCCAAAGACCACAGTAGCCCAGTGCAGGTGGGTTGGCCCAAGATGACAAAAGGAGTCTGTGGCCGAGCCAGGAATAGAATCCAGATCTCCTGACTCCGGCCATATGCTTTAATCACAAGGCCTATCCCAGAGCTGCTGTCATGTGAGGGCACGGCTATGGGCCCTGATGTGCCATCGTTCATCTGAGAAACCACAGATGTAAGTAGTCTCTTCTGGAGGTGGGCATATCTTCTTGTAGGAAATGTGTGTGGCCTGTTTGCACCTATTGGGACCATTATATGCCGTGGTTGTTTTCATCAGTCATAGCTTCCCATGAAGTTTTAGGGACTATGGCATAATGGGATAAGAAGACAAGCATGCTGCTGAATTTCAGAAGCCCTATCTTGCATCCACCTGTTTGCAACTTGGGACAGATCCTGGCATAGCTTACCAAGCTGCTAACTGAAACAGCCAAAGTGGCTGCGACAATGCAGAAATTTGGAAAAGTCCAACCTTCCCAGTGTGACTGCAGGGCAGTGATGCAGCCAGTCAAACATGTGGTGGAAGAGGGCACAATCAGAAGATTGAAGGGTGGACTGCAAGCTCTTGCTACCGTTGACGATGCAGCAATTAGTGGGCTCAACAATCTAGATATTGATTGTGACACATACAAAAGATGACCCACGAGACCATCCTAATTATGCAATGTGCAGGTGCATATGTGAGAAAGAATGAGCCTGATAATAGAAAAAAAATCTCTTTGGATCCTGAGTGGGTGAGAAGTCTACTATATGCAACATGGCGGATAAGGGACTTAAATATGGGCAGAGTAGAGCCTGGCGGAGGCACTCTAGGAGGTTGTACCAAATATAGGGGGCCACGCAGAAGAACATACAGAGGTAATGGTGCAAGACAAGTACACTAACACAAGACATCAGATACCTCCCATGCAAAGTTTTAGAGTCAGTCCAAAATCCTTAACCATTAAAAAAAAAAAAAAAAAAAAAGAAGGACCATTGGGCTTATTTTAAATAATCAGGGGACTAACATGCAAAAAACCTGCCAAGTCATGCTCATTTGGAGGGAGGCTCCTTCACTATTCTGGGACAGTTTTAAAATCGGTCTCCCAGGACTGTGTGCACGCACACATACATTTCAGGGACACAGTTAAAACTCAACTCATTCTGTCGTTTAAACGTCCATCAGCCAGACGGTAACAGTTTCACTGCAACCTTTCACAGCAACTAGCTGCAGTGACAAATGTCCAACCTGTGTGACTCACAAGAGGCCCAAAGTTTTTTTCTGTAGGACATGATCATGATGTGTACTCTTCTGTGTATTTGATACGTTATATTTTGGAGTTGGGTTATAATTTAGTTAGAGCTGGATTCATAGTAATACACCTCATTCAAGACTAGATGTTCTCTGGAGTAGGGATCATGTTCTTCTTGTGTACGTGAGTAGTGTCTAGTTAGAACTCACAACAATTTTCATGAATCCTAAAAGTTTCATCAACTTTAACACAAATGGCTTGTGAGAGAATTCCTCTGGGAAGTGTTTGGTTTGTTATTGAAATTTGTTAATGAGAGATTGACCAGTCAGGGAGCAGAAACAATATTATGCGGTTAAGGTGATCAACCACATAACATGAATATTAAATAGCAAATAGTCAAAGGGAATGGATTTCAAACAATACCAAAGCAAAAATTTATGCTGCAAAACTATTCAGTGAGTTAGGATCAGTTTGTGAATGATTCATTAATTCAAAAAGGGGTAACTGGTAACTAGCATTATCAGTACTGCCAACTCTTATGATGTTATCACAAATCTCATAGTATTTGGTAGTTTTCTTAATACCCCTGCCCCTGGAATTCTGCGATTAGCAGAGAATCTCTGTGTTCATTTAAAAAGTACATTTTTAAAACCTCATGGCTACAGAGAAAAAATCTTAAAAACCATAACTCTACTGGCTCAAAAACCAGAAGGCAAACAAAAACTACCCAGAATGTATTTTTTTTTTAAATCTCATGGTTTTTTAAGTCAGTCTCATGGTTCGGGGTGGGGGGGGGCTGATGAATGATTTTTGAATGCTTATGCTTGGTAATACTGCATTATTCATAGTAAACAGCAGAACCCGTTCTATTATAGTCCTATTTCACTATCAAATGCTGCCTTTCACATTGGCCCACAGGCAGTCTGGGCCAGATTCTCAGCAGATATAAATTGGCATAGCTCCATTGACTTCAAAGAAGCTATGCCGAGAAGCTTTCATCTGAGGCTTAAAAAAAAAAAAAGAAGTTTACAAACATTAAAGAGAATTTACCCCTTGTGACGCACCTGTGAGGAAGATTGTTCTAGCAGATTTCAGTTAATTCTGTCTCATTTCTCTACAATGGCTTTAGACCAGGCACGTGCCATGTCTGTGCAGTCCTACGCGATCTACAGATGCCTACAGAATCCAGTGATCTTACCACAGCTCTATGGCCATATGCTGCATTTTCCCCTTTAAACCAAATCCGTGAGAAAAGACTCCACAAGGCAAACCAGACAAGACAATGGATTTTAGAAAAAAACAGCAGCAGAAAGTGGAAAACCCACAGCAAGGTGAAGCCATGCAGGGTCTGTGCAGTTATACACATTTGATTATTCTCCTGCCGAGTGGCCCAAAGGGTTAAAGGAGATTACCGCCCCTATGCCAATCAGATTCAATAGCTGGATTCCCCTTGCCACATTCTTTAAATTCATCATTAAAAATTCTCATAAGGGCCAGTAACACACTTCGTTAGTGATATAAAGCAAGACTAAAGCTCCAGCAGCTGAGCAAATAAATGATTTTTTTCAGTTTAGTGGCAGAACCAAAACCATATATATATATGGGGAAGAGGGGGAAATGGGCTTGTTTTGAATCTAAACTGAATCTGTTCAGGTTCTCCTGCCAAACAATAAACAGGAAACATTTTGTTGGGGTCTAACAAAACATTTTCAACACCGTTCAACGAAATGTTGATGTGAAACGTGTTTTGAATGTGTCATTTTGAAACAAAATATGGCAAAACATTGTTTCAAAAACATGAAACAAAACATTGACATTTCAGAATTTTTCCCCATTTTTCCCCCCTGCCAAAATGATTTGCTGAACAAGACCTGAATTTGTAAGTTATTTTTGGTGCCCTGAGAAGAGTATTTTTTAGTGAAATTACTATTTGCTGACAGCGTTTCCCTCTGCTCTAATCACCCCCCAGAACAGAAAAGTCTGGCTTTCAAATCTGATGGGTAATGAATACGGGAACATTATTTAAAGATATGGGTAATGTTTTCAAAAGTGCTTAAGTGATTTAGGGTTTGTCTACACTTAAAATGCTACAGCAGCGCAGTGAGATTTCAGATTTTTCACACCCCTAACATAGTTAAACCAACTTAATTTTCTAACGGAGACAAGGCTTTAGAAGTAGAAGCCAGAGCCAGGTATACAAAGGTGATCAGGCACCTTAAGGTTTAGATAGTTGCCTCATGGGTTTTACAAAAGCACAAGTGACTTGGGAGTTAGGCACCTAACTTTATAAATCAATTCTAAATACCTTTCTAAACCCGACTTAAGGCTCTAAGACACTCAAGCACTTTTGAAACTATTGCCCATGTTCAAGTCCCCTTCTTGCCCACTACCTACCCTGTCATTGGTGGTAGCTCTGGCGTGCGTTCTGAAAGAAAAAAGAAAAGAAAAGAAAAGAAAAGAAAGAAAGAAAAAGGAAATGTTTGTATTTGAGGGACTGTTTTGTTTTCCATAGATGAAAGGGCAACTGGATCAGAAATCTGGCGAAAGAAAAAAGTGCACATTGCCCTTACCAGACACAGACAGAAAGCACTGCAAAGGGATATCCTGAAGCTTTGCTCACTCTGGCTTTTAAACATGTTCTCTGGGTTTTGTATATTGATTACATTTGGGTTTCGTCTTTTAGATTATTTATTATATTTTGGTTGTGCAGCACCAATCTGAGACTGAAGGTGTATTGCTCTAGGCATCGTACATACACATAGTAAAAGACAACCCCCGCCTTGGAGAGCGGAAATACTACTTGTAAAATGGAGATGAGGGACTGAAACACAGAGGAATTAAGTGACTTGCTCAAAGTCACTCATGAAGTCTTACAGAAACATGAACAGATCTCCTGAGTCCCAGACCCGTGCTTTATCATCAGACCAGGGGCGGCTCCAGGCCCCAGCACGCCAAGCGCGAGCTTGGGGTGGCAAGCCGCGGGGGGCGCTCTGCTGGTGCTGCGAGGGCGGAAGGCATGCTGCCCTCTGTGGCTTGCCTGCGGAGGGTCCGCTGGTCCCGTGGCTTCAGTGGACCTCCTGCAGGCGTGCCGAAGCCGCAGAACCAGCGGACCCTCCGCAGGCAAATTGCCGGAGGCAGCCTGCCTGCCGTGCTTGAGGTGGCAAAATCCCTAGAGCTGCCCCTGCATCAGACCATCTGTCCTTTTAAATAAAATGGTTAATGATGAAACAATTTACAAATATAACCAAATCTCTGCTTCAAAAAGCACGTAGGCCCTATACTGCAACCCCTTACTCAAGTGAGTAGCCCCACCGAAGCCATTGAGCCTATTCTTGTAATTAAGGGCTGTGGGAGAGGGCCAATATGGTACCTATGGAAACAGATGCCTTTCTGGATGTAGTAGAAATCAGCCAAGTTTCTTCTTGTTTCAGAAAATAATTTCAGGAACAAGCATGTAATGACAATTCTTTGGATCAAGCTCAAAAAGCTGTCACCCCAGTGATCCTGCTGTTTGCTACTATTTTTATTTGATAAGCAGAACCTTATATTCAGGTCTCGATTTGAGACGCAATCATCAGTGATTCATAGTTTCGAGGCGAGGGGCCCTCTTAGCCAGGTTGGCTCATGCTAGCATCTCTTTGGCAGGCGTACTGTAGATGTTTTCAATTAGCTGAAAAACAAAACCTCCAGAGAGCATGGCTCGAACCCAAATAAAACCTCTCCTGAATATCATTTTTTTTCTGTCAGGAAAGTGGCTGAGACAGCTGCATCACACAGGTGGTATTGCAAGCAGTAAATTATACTGTTTTTATAGATGGCTTGAGACACATGGTCTCAGAACAATTAATTTTACCACTGCAGCTTTGACCTGGGAGCATTTTTTATCACTGCAGGAATTTCTTATCAAATTCTCATGTGCAGGTGCAACATAAACACTTCGGGGAGAGCCATGGCAGGTATGGTTGGGAACGAACTATAGAGGGGACAGGGGAATGGAAGCAGAGGCAGCAGGAAAGGCAAAGCTCACCTGAGCTTTTTTTTGTTTTTTCAAAAATACATCAGTCCCTCGCAATGAGTTTATGTCCCATTACACACACCCCCGAAATGCACCCTAGGAAAATTTCAGGTGCTTGCCTAATCGGTCACTGATGAGAAAAGCTTTACAGATATATCACTAATGCAGTTACAAGAGCAGCTGCTTTTAGAACTTGGATGTTCTTACCAAAGAGAGAACTGCACAGCCAACCCGGCTGTCCAACATTCACTGGCAGACTCACCTAAAGAGCTAGATAGCAAAGGAGGAGAACATAGCAAAGAGTAAACAGTTCCATCTAAAGCCCCAGTTCTGCAGTAAGCTCCAGGCAAGTAGGACCTCACTGACTTCACCAAAGGTCTGTACAGGCACAGGGGTCTGCCTGCATTAAGCTCATTGCATGATCAAGGCCACAAAGCAGCATTTAAAGAGTAAGATGCTCTTTATAAGAGAGAGGGACCTCTTCTTCAACTTGCAAATTCCCAAATAAAAAGCAGCTTTTGTTGTGTGGTAGGCAGGAAGGTGTGTTCAGGATTCTATTATGGAATAGATCCAACAGAAACTCAAGCCTCCTACCTCTCAAACCTTTGGGAATTAAGTTAAATTTAAGATTATTATTATTGGTATTAATTAGTACCTTGAGTGCATGTAATATAATATGAGAATCTCAGTGTGCTTTACAATTAGTTACTTAAACCCCACCACCACCCCATGAGAAAAGTATTATTGCCTCCCCCTTTTTAAAAAAAAAACAGGTAAACTGAGGCACAGGCCACAACTCTGCAATGACTCGTGGATATGTTTAGCTTTATGCACTGTTAGCAGTCCCTCTGAAGTCAACAGGCATACGCACACTGCGTAAAGTTAAGCATGTGGGTAAGTCTTTGCGGGTTGGGATCCTAAGTGACTTACCAAGGGTCAAATAAGTCATTTTCAGAGTCAGGAATCACTGCTCTGGCCACTTGTCATTCTGCCCCTTTAAAACATATTGTCAAGTTTGATTTCATTGATTTGACAAATCAGCTACCTCTTGTAAAGAAATTGTGGTTGCCCTTTCTGTTAAAATTCCAGTTTAACAACATATTAACCATTTAATAAATGTCATGAGAATTTTACAGTCATGATCACGATGTATTATCAATAGTCACAGGCACATCAGAAGACATTACCTAGCTACCTTCCCCCCAAACATGTGGGAAAATGCTATTTTCCCCAGGGCATTTCATCCTTTTTAGAAAAAAGACTAGAAAATACCTTTAATAATGACCAACCAGTCATGAAATGTTACAAAAGACATTTTGTGTGTGTTCAGTGCTGGGCTTTGCAATGAATGAACACTTTCGTGGTTCTGGCCATTCCCAATAAGCAACATTGTCATAAATACGGCCATGTTTTAATCAATCTAATTTTGATCGAAGGCCAAAAGTGCTTGTGTGTCTATAATATAAAGAAAACTGGCCAAAGATTTCAGACTCTTAGATTTACAGTTAAACTTCACAGCTGTTAGAAGGAGAAATAAACCACTCTCTGATGAACCATGAAGTCATGTGAACACACTATAAAAAAATTAAATCAAGAGATGACTATATTACAGGGCTCTTCGGAATTAACATGTGCAAAGCCAACCAAAATCAGGGCCCCCTCAGCAGCGACGGATGGACTTTAAACAGTTCCGAGTTTCAGCGCAGCCCTCAGGGATTCAGATCCTAACCTGAATCTTTATATTCAGCATCAGAAATATGCAGAAATATGTTGGATCTGCAGAATCGAACAAGGGGTCTCACAAAAACCCTTCAGGGGATTACAAGTGCTACCTGCTTCTCGTTGTGCCATAAACACCACCAGAAAAGTTATTCTTGTGGCATTTTGGCTCTTTGGTTCTTTTTGGGACCAGGAAGTACAATGAGTATGTTTTTAAGTTTACTAAACTTTTTTGAACATCCAAGGGGGAAAAAAATCACTTTCAGTCTTTGGCTGTGGATCTAGGTTGTTCTTATTTGATGCTAGAGATGGAGTCAAGCTATAAAGTCTGGATTTAGACTCAGATTCAAATTTCCCCAAAGTCTGGGAGGTAGGAAGGTGAGGTAGAGGGAAACGTCATCTTTGGATCCACAGTTCCAATTCAGGACCCTACCTAAATTTTTTAAAAAATTATTCTATCCTCCTTAACTTTCACACCAGTAGAGGGAGGTGAAACATTGGAGTAATGAGGGTGGAAGAAGACAACTACTGGATATTCAGAGAAGCTCCATTGAAAGATTCAGAGGAAATCAGAGCTTTTTATGGCAAGTACAGCTCTGCCTGCACCAGAAGTTTCTGTGACAGTTTTAAGTCTTATTGCAATGAAATTCTGTCCAGCCTCTCAAGCTAAGGTTATGGAGTCTGTATATTCATCCCTACCCTTCACTTCCACCCAGCCAGCGTAACAAATTTGGAGGATCCACCGAGGTTACTCATTTTACAAAAGATTTGGGAGATAGTCACCTATAAAAGAGTTGATGTGACTCAGCAAAAAGAATAATGGCAGATGAACACGAGATAGTGAGAGATCTTTTAACCACTCAGAATGAATGATCAGCATAAAGTAGTGAAACAGCTGGGAGTAGCAGCAGGAGAAAAACAAAAAGGAATCGTGTTCTGATCAGATGGGAGGACATTGATTGCAGAGAGGGTGCAGACATCACTGACTCGGAAGGTAATGAAGTATCCCTACACCTGAGCTTAGGTGACCAGCTGCAAATCCATATGACCGACCCAGAGCACAGTTGCCAAGATGGGTCCCTTATTTCAGAGACAACACAGCCACAACTCCAAGGCAATGCAGAACTTGGAGATATACCAGCAGTTCCTGCTCACGCAGCTGAAAATTAAAGTGAAGTGACAGGTACTAAGGTATCAGAAGCTAACATCGCCAGCCAACAGAGAGGGATTTCCTCTTTTATCAATATACATAACTTAACTGATAGATCTCTCTATTTCTGCTCTTACTTTTGCTTGCCCAGGTGGCCAATGCAACTCTTATATCTCCCTGACAGTTGGCTTCCTGTGCATGTGTTCAGCCCAGTGGCTATGCAGGTCCTGTCTCATCAGTGAGTGAGAGTGTTACAAACATGGACCAGCATTCCCTTGTCATCTCCTATTAACTCACAGCAGGTGTATGTAGAGCAGGAGCAGCGCCTATGGTTTATATTCCTCTATATAATTTTAAGTCTACACACAAGTCTATACCCATTCCCCATTGGTATCAAATAAATATACCTATGTATACACAGTGGAGCCCTTGCACAGGAGAGACTCGCTAGAAACACAATTGCAATTCACACCATAGCACAGGGGTGGGCAAACTACAGATTGCCACCCCCGTGGCGCAAAAGCAGCCGGTACCACGTCCCTGCAGCCCCTGCGGGATGGGTGGGCAGAGGGCTCCGTGCGCTGCCCTCACCTGCAAGCACCGCCCCTGCCGCAGCTGCCGTTGGTGGGGAACGGGGAACCACGGCCAATGGGAGCTTCTGGGGGAGTACCTGCAGGCAAGGGCAGTGCACAGACCTCTCTGCCCCCCACCCCGGGGCCTCAGGGACGTGGCATTGGCCATTTCCAAGACAGGCTGGGAGCCAGTCTTAGCTCCACTGTGCACCGCTGCCACCCCAGAACTGCTCCAGGTAAGTGGCGCCAGGCCAGAGCCCACATCCTGAACCCCTCCCGTACCTCACACCCCAATCCCTGACCTGAGCCCCCTCCCACACTCTGCACCCCCTTCTGCATCCCAACTCCCCATCCTGAGCCCCCTCGTACATTCCACACCCCTCCTGCGCCCCAACCCCTTGCCCCGAGACCCTTACTGCACCCCCTCCTAGTCCTACATTCATGGCCCTGCATGCAATTTCCCCACCCAGCTGTGGCTCTCAGGCCAAAAAATTTGCCCACCCCTGCCACAGCATCACTCTCCTCTTCCATTGCATTACTTTTCACAACTGCTTGCTCTAGTTTAACATTTTCAGGGAAGACCGAGAGCAAGGCCTTCTGATGCGTCATATTTCTCTTTGTGCTATTGTTAGAGCAGGGTATACACCCAACTGCCGTACAGTCAAACAATTTTACTTTTCCTTCAGCCAGCCAGTGGATTCAGCACTGCAGCAATGATCTGTTTGCCATTATTTATTATTGAGCGATTCTCAAGTGGTGGGCTAGAGGGGTGGCAGTCAACCTCCAATGGAGGAGGCAGCATGTTTCCATCTCACCAAGAGTCAAAGATGTATTCCAGGCTTGCAGAGTTCTGCTTACGTCAGGCAAGAAATTCTGGTAATTAATGATGGTTACATTCATCAGAACAGCTAAATAAAGGGCTAGAATCTGAGCCAGAACCCACACAAACCTGACAGGTCATATAATCCAGCTGGCTACCAGCACAAGCACAGATTTGCATAGGACAGTGGGGTCTGATTCTCCTCTCACACCAATACAGCTACATACTTTGACGGAGTTACTCCTGGTTGAGATCCAAGTCAGGCTGCAATAGGGTGTACTGGCCCTTTGGGGTTCAGGACCCACCACGACATTCTCACTAAATTTAGTCCCTGGGCAAAAATCTGCTATTCCAATCTCTATGGCACAGATCCATCCAAGAGTGGCAGAGGCTGAGCAAGTGAGCCTCTCTACCCTGCTAATAAAGGACCTCCTCATAAGTTGCTGACCTTCCCTGCGTGTGGCCTGGGAGCTCAGACCAATCAAGGAGCAGGCAGGAAGGACTTGTATGGGAAGAGAGGCTGTTCTGATTTTACTGCTCTGTTTCTCTTCATAGCATTGTTGCTATTAAAGGCAGTGAGCTCGGCCTGAGACCGAGCAGCCTGTTCTGCTACCTGGGCCCATGTCACTTTGTCCTGTCCTCTCCCTCCCCTCCATGCAACCATTGTATTACTGTCTGGATTTCAAGCAATGCCTCACTCAGACCCTCCAAGAGGGCGACACACAGGGCTACACGTCACTCCAGAGCTTCAGGTTTAGTATCCCAGGATTAAGACATTAATGATCCTCAGTTTTGCCTTGTGTCACTAGTTATAGGAATTGCCGCACTGGATCTGACTGGGGGGTACATCTAGCCCAGCAACCTGTACCAGATACTTCAGAGGAAGGTGCAAGAAACCCTGCAACTATAGTTATGGGCTAACCTGCCTCTAGAGAATCTCTCTTTCTATAAACCTCCAAGAGACAGACCAATCATGGGGGGGAGGGGAATGGGGGGGGGGGCTGGCCAACCATTTTATTCTAAGTAACATGATACTACAGAGTCTAACTTCTTCCCCCCACCCCCTTCAACCAGAGATGGACCATCTTCCCTATTCAGATTCTGCACCCATACCGCTCAGCACAGATACTGGACAATCGAAAATGGTTCTAGGACCTAGAGGGCTCAGACTGCTAACAAGGTTGTGATGGTAGGGACACTAGGAACTAGATTACAGCCATTAAGATTCATTTCTTGTCGATCAGGCTTCTCAGAGCAATGACTTTCAGACACTGCCAACCTAGGCCCGGTTCGAATCAATGACAGAGGCAAAAGGCTCTGTAACCCATTACAAATCCCTGGTCTTTCTGTCTCCGCTCCCTCGCCCCCGCCCCACGCGCACTTTTTTACATGCCAGATTCTGCTGCAGTCGACCATATCCTGTGCTAATGGGAAGTACCAGGCTGTAATATGATGTGACACAATGAGGTAGGGAGAGAGCTTTCAATGCAGGCACTTCCCAACATGCTATTTATGTTCAAAATTACAGCTCTGCTATCGATTTGCAATCAAATGTGCCTAACTAGAAGATTTGCAGGTACCCAGATGCCCTATAGGCTAAAAAGTGAGCAGAGGGAGGTAGAATGGGTTTGATCCATTATTTGGGAAAATGGGCAATTCCTGACTTGTGCTGCTTTAATTGGCTCATGACTGACTGGCAACTGGGTCTGTGGTTACCTGCATCAGTGCGCACAACACACTAATCTGTAGAGAAGCCACTCTCGGAAGTTTACTGGCTAAGAGGCTGTTTCCTCTGCAGGGCTGCTGTCCCAGATGAAATCAATGAAATATTATCCATTGCTGCCTCCACAGCCCAAAGGCAATCCCCAGATCTTTTCCCTCTGCAGAATAATGCAAATAATAATAATTGTAGAAGATGATGAGCTAAAGAGAACGTGCTTTGGTTCTGCTCCTGCCCATCGGGCACTGGCCTTCTGCGAACGCTAGGGCAATCAAGGCTTGCCAGTGCAAATGCACGTGCAAAGCCGCATTTTAAGGGCTCACGTTAGTTCTCACAGCTGACCAATTTTAAAACACACGTAGGAGGCATCACGTGCCTGAACATAGTAGGCTACAGAATAAGTGTCCGCCTTGCACCTTTCTCTGCAGCATCTGGTCCCAGTTGCTGTCAATGTAGACGAGCCAGTGGTCTGAGCTGCTATGACAAACCTTGAGTTTCTCTGAGTGCAGAGGAAAGAGTAAGAGAAAGAACCTGATGAAAGGCCTGCAACAGCTGAAGGAAGAATGTCTCCTAGTGCAGGAGCTGCCCCAAACCTGGCTCTGCACTCCCCTCGCTCCATTTATTCCAGCCCCTGATGCTGGAAGATGCACGCCAGGGCAGGAGGAGGAGTCGGCACTATAGCTGGGCTTCTGGGCTGCAGAGCAGCCTATAGGCAGAAGCAGAGAGAGAGTCATAAAATGGAGCAGCACTGGAACTCCTAACTTATGCCAGTGGCCAAATCAGCCCTTGGTGCTTGCAGAAGCCAGATGGCCCAATGGGAGTTTAAAGCCACTTTGGCCCTGCTCGTCTCAGGAAATGCAGCACCTCCCGTGGGGACACAGTGATTTACTGGGATTGTAGCTACCTGACAAGTGGGGAACCGAGGCACAGAGACACTAAGGGGCCTGCCTGAGGCCAGACAGGAAGTTGACAGCAGAGCAGGGAGCTGAACCCAGATCTTGGCCAAGAAACCGCAGCAATTTGAACCCTTGTCTACCAAACCCTAGGCTGACACTCTAACCTCTGGACCCACCTCCCTCTTCCAGACGCCTGAACTGAGTATATAAAAATACTGAAGAGCGGGAGGAATGACATAGCATTCTATAATCTCTGTGTGTTCTCCTAGCACCTCAGAGAGCCAGTCGCGGACCAGAACCCCATGGTGCCAGGCACTGTACACACACCAAGCATTCCTGGCCTCCCAAAACTTACCCTCTAAGTTCTCCTCGGGATTGCTGTGTATTTAAACAAGACGATAACAAGACTTGGTGATGTTCTGGATCCCCTGTTGCAGACTAGAAAGCATAAGGCTCAGTACTGGTGGCCTCTGCATGTCATTATCTTACAACAATGTGGGGAGTCCAAAATTTCAGGGGCTGGTCTTCCAAAGATTAAGCACTCTAGAGGGCTGGCGCCATTATTTCCCCACCCTCTCCTGACAGAACCTCCAGCTCTCTCTTTCAAGGATTCGTCGAGTGGCATTTCAAAAGAGAAGGGGTCACTGGAAGTCACCGCTTCCCCAAAATGCCTCTTTGGAGTTTCTCTTCCTCACCTCCATCTTTCAAGTGGTGAGATCCAGGGCACACGTAAAAATCCCTCCACTTTACGTGCTAGTATTAACTGAAGAGCCTGTGACTGATGCATGGGCTCTGCACACTAGAGACGGCCTATGGTCCAGTCTTTATGCAAGGAACAGTCAGGGCTCAAAGCTTTCCTTGAGTGAGTAGTGCCACTGAAAACAATGAGACTTCTTGCACGAATAAAAATTACCCACGTGTGACAGGGTCAGGCCAGATGACTACAGGAGAGTGATAGAAGGCAGATATATTAGCCCCAGGTTAAGTAGGTCCCCTTTCCCTTGGTAAGGCAACAGGGAAGGTTCCAGAACAATCAAGAACTTTCTGGAAACAATTAAGGCAGATAAACTGATTAAAACACCTGCAGCCAATCAGGAAACTGCTAGAATCAATTAAGGCAGGCTAATCAGGGCACCTGGGTTTAAAAAGGAGCTCACTTCAGTTTGTGGGGCGTGTGTGAGGAGCTAGGAGCAAGAAGTACAAGGAGCTGGGAGTGAGCGGGTGTGCTGGAGGAGGACTGAGGAGTACAAGCATTAGCAGACACCAGGAGGAGGGTCCTGTGGTGAGGATACAGAAGATGTTGGGAGGAGGCCATGGGGAAGTAGCCCAGGGAGTTGTAGCTGTTGTGTAGCTGTTCCAGAAGGCATTCTAGACAGCTACAGTCCACGGGGCCCTGGACTGGAACCTGAGGTAGAGGGTGGGCCTGGGTTTCCCCCCAAAAAACCTCCCAACTCCTGATCTAACGCAGGAAGATCTCTGAGGCTAGCAAAATCCGCCAATAAGCGGAGGACCTACCAAGGTAGAGGAGGAACTTTGTCACACCACGTGAATAAGGCTTGCAGGATCAAGTCAATGGCCCAAACACAAAGATCTGCCAGCAGCAGTCATCACTACTGCTACCGGTATCACAGCTACCTCTTCCCCTCAGAAAACAAACCTTCCCAACCTTTCCCCTCGCACACGCCACCAGCGCTGACTGATGCAGAGCCAAGCATTGCAGCTTGCATCACTGGGAGCTTTAGTTAACGTCCCTTACCATAGAGGTGCTGCAAATTTATACGTGAACAGAACAGCAGCATCACCATTGCATGGACAGGGCATCCGGGCTGCCTGTTTTGCAAAGCCAAAACCTGATCAGTCACACTGTGTCCTGTTAAGCGAGGAAAGCTGTTTCCCGCAGACTGCAGGGAATCCACAGTCCCCACTACAGATCAGCAAAGCCTAGAACATAAATAATGGTAATTCCATGGAAAAATGGATCCACTTCTGTTCACCCATTGGCAGATCTCACGTGCATATAAATAAGCAGTTGAGCCAGGCTATGTACAGCCTCTCATTGGAGAAAGGCAAATAATCCAACTGTAGAGGAATGGTGCAAATCACACACACTGGGAGGTTCTTATAGAAAAATTAGTGCATCGATTACATGCCCAGCAAAATAGACAAAGGACAAATAGACGCTTAGCTATTTGGTTCTTATTTATTCACTGCTCAGCTGCAGTACATTCACATGCCCAAAAAAGCACGCAGAGGCATTTAAAAAATATTAACGTTTGAGAGACATGCCTGGTTACACAGAGATTTCAGTTTAAGAAAAGTCACTGAAAATGACATGTCATGGGTATTGCAATGTTTCTCACCCCGTAATATGGCAACACTCTCTTTAACACAGAGCTCTGATTACTATATTCCCGGATAGCCTCTCTTTAAAGAAGCTTATTGTTGTAATGATTATGGTTTTTGTTTCTGGCGAGGATTTATAAACCAAATAAAGAGTTACCAACACACTACAACTGAATACAACTGCTAACAGTAGGCATTTGAGAGAGAGAGAGACACACACACCCCTAAATAGTTCTGACACATCGCTTGGTGTTTTTCAGTGTTTCTTTCTGCTGTCAGCCAAGTGCCAATTCCCAAATATAATAGCACTCTCAGGTGACATCTAGAGCCTAGCAGGAGCCTACAGTTCACCACGACCAGCTAACTCATATATAAGATGACTTGCCAAGTCCACACCAGGCACAAAGCCCTGTGAAATTATATTGGGTTACATATCAACTTATTTTCCTGTCCACGATAGCCAAAGTCCCACTAGCTGTCAGTCTAAGTGTACTGAGAAGTGGTCTCTAGAAGAAAGACAGCATGTGCGCTCTATGGAAATAAGAATTTTGGCTGGAGGATATTTCCATTAAAAGTTCCTCCATGTTCTCCTTTATGAGCTGTGTAACTACGCGCCTTCATTACTGCTGCTTTTCTGTTTTCCTTCCTCCATCTTTTCATTTGTTTCTCATTTTCATCACAAGAGGGCACCATTTGTCCGCATACACTAATAATTCCTCTCATGAAGTTGATGAGGAGAATATGAGCTGGGAAGGCTAGTGAGTGAGAGCCCAAGAACCAGTACATGCAATTAAACTTGATAGAAGGGGTGGGTGGGGATAGAGAGGAACAGGTCTCATCTGGAAGAAGCAAACCAGATGAGGATGAGGATGGATTTCCTTTTGTCTTTGGAGAGGTAACTGTTCCATGATAGGTAGAATGTAGGGAAGAATCATTGCAGTTATAGCTGCAGGGTATTATACTTCATTGCACTTGATCTCATCTTCCACGATCTCAAAGATCTCCGGAAACATTTAGGAAGTTATTACCCCTCTGAAGAAGGTAAGCAACAGAACCCAGGAGACCCGACTCCTGCTTCAACCATCGGTGACTCACTCGTATCTTCCTACTGTATTTTCCACTCCATGCATCTGATGAAGTGAGTTTTAGCTCACAAAATAAATAAATTTGTTAGTCTCTAAGGTGCCACAAGGACTTCTCGTTGTTTTTGCTGATACAGGCTAACACGGCTACCACTCTGAAAACTCTCTTACAGTCACTACTCTATGTGCAAGACCATTTTCCAACATGAAGTTTGTGAAATTCACACTACACTGGGCAACATTTTGTCACAAAGGGACATGGAGTGTGAGACTATAGGTGCCTGACATTCATTTCGCATTCACACTAATGTCTATCTCAAACCAGAGTTTGTAACTTGCTCCTGTAATGCTTTGGGATGGATTCTCACCTGGTGTAATCTGTTGTAATTCTGGGGGGATTTATTTAGGAATAGGAATATTCTTCTCACTTTAGTAGAATGTTTGGAGGTGCTTTATAATTGCAGAGTATTTTATTATTATATAAAGGTGTAACCCTTGTGCTCCTCTGAATTGGCAGCAACAAGGGCCGGGTTCAGTATCCAGGGGTTCCGTTTCAATAACACAATGCCAAACCAGCTCAAGCCCCCACCCAGTGACCTGGGAAAATCTTACACACACCCCTAGGCGCCTCAAAGAGGCAATACTTCCCCTCTCGCAAGCACAGAGTCTCGGTGTAGCAGAAAAGGTTTAATTACATGAGATAAACAACAAGCATTAAATTGGGAAAACACCTCAGCTAGAGTTTCTAGACCAAACCGTGAGCAAAGACCCACCCCAGGAAATTGGGCCGTGTCCTTTTCCCTGGGTTCTTGAGTCCAGCAATCCCCAAATCACCCACAGTCCCAAAAGTCCCACAATCCAAAAGTCTCTGTCCTGGGTCAGAGCAGCTCCAAAGTTCAAGAGTCTATCTGCAGAGGTCCCTGCCCCAAGCCTGGGTAGAAGGGGCACCTTACGTGGTACAGGGCCAACTGTCCTGCCTCTCCGTGGGGTTCTGCTTCCGCCTTCTCCACGAACTGCTCCGCTTTACCAGCCACTCCACTCTGCTCCTCCAGCCATCCTCACAAACTGCTCCACTCCGCCAGCTGCTCTGCTCCACCAGCTGTCCCGTGATCCGGTCCAGCCGTCCCCACAAACTGCTCCACTCCACTCTGCCAGCTGCTGTGTTCCACAGTATAGCTTCAGGCTCCCCCACTAGTTAGCACAGTACTCAGTGCTCTTAGCTCAGTAATTCCAGCTCTTTAGTGATTTCATCTTTTAGTGAGCTCAGCTCATAGTAGGGGAGCCCCAGTGCTAGTGCACCATTAACCCAAAGTGAGTTCAGCTCAGTAACCTGTATCTAGATTCTTAATGGAATAAAAAAATCAACTCTGACATTCCACAGTGGAGAGAGGAGTGGGTGGAACCGGTGCTTCTGGCTCCACAAGGCACCTACATCACCAAACACAGATACCTGTCCCCAGCCTCTCTCAATTCACTGGGTTTTGGAACCCATGTCCCTTATCTAGCAAGTACCACCCAACTGAGGTTGAGTCATTTCTGTCACAAAGCAGTCTCACAGCTCCCCATTCACACAATCAGGGTGACAAACTCCACTCCTCCTGCCCCAACAGCAAAGAAACTGGGGATCCCAGAGCTGTCAAAACCACCATCCCAGGCTGCTGTGGGCCACACCAAATGGGGTAGGTGTGCCTATGCAAATACACTCTCTGAAATTCTTTCCACCAGATGTCAGGGTAGAGCTCATCCTGACTCTGCTTATAATGGAAACAAGCTAAAATAAGATTAATTGGGCAGATCATACTGGAATATGTACAAAACAGCTAAGAATAACCTATACATTTCAACAAACTTATACTGGACCTCAAAATGCCATCAAATACATGTTGTAGCTGAGTGAAACGTAACATTTTATTTTTTAAACTCTTCAGCTCTCCCAGAAGCCCAATAGCTACTTCTTCAGGAGTGCAGTTTTAATGCAGTACTATTACATTTAGCTTGGCAAAGGGTGCTGTTCTAGTACCAACTGTTGGACTTTCACAACTATAAGAAAAATCTGAATCTTTAAGAATCTTCTTACCTGAAGTGTTTGCGTTTTTCCAACTCACAACCACCAGGTGGCTCTAATGATTCTTTGCAAGAAACACGCTAGCTTTTGCTCTACTTCGCATCCTCTCTCCCCTACTGCTGCAGCAGATAATATCTATGCTGCCTGATTTACAGGTCCCTGGGAACACTTGCAAATTGTTTTTTTTATGTTGTCACATCTGCTGAATCAACCAAAGAAGAGCAACGGTGCCGTAAACATGGAAATAAAAACAGCAATACAGTTGACAGCATTACTACAAGATCTTCTCCTTCCTCTCTGCTCTCTTTTAAATTGTTAAATTGCAAACCTTGTTTTCTTTCCTTACTGTAGTTTAGGTAATTGTGCTATGTCATTTCTCGTGCACACAGACAGACACAGGATTTCAAGACACAAATGTATTACATGTTTTCATGGCATGGGAACCATCATAATGATAAGAAACATTATATAAGCTTCTGGAAAACTGCAGAAATGTTTTTCCAAAACCAAGGCCAGTCAGAGAGAAACTTGTCTCTTTCTTGCCAATGGACAAATTGCTGTTGAACATGGAAAACCCTATAGAATACTTTCCACTAGTGCATATAGTCCCTTTCATCCCAAAGTACTCTACAAACTGTGGGCTGTGACACATCTGCTTCTGTTGTCAGTTCCCAGCTGGGAACAGCCAGCAAGTTTAGGCTTTTGGGACAATAATCCCTTTAACCACTAGTGAAATGCAGTCACCTCTGGGATAGAATGCAGAAGCTGTTTAACATCACGTAACACTACAAAACAGTTTAAGAGAGGAAGTGAAGCAAGAGAGCATAATACCTCATCCAGTTAAATTGCATGAGGAATATAGGAAGTTAGTTAGGGCAACTGAGTTTTTAATGTAGTCAGAAATCCCATCCATGACTGCTTATTTGAGTCCAGGACTTGGAGGAACCTTGTGTGAAGATACACAGCAGCACAGGAAACGCAGAGAGAACTAGAGAGTCTGTGTCCAGCAACCTCACTAAAGAGGTTAGTGCTCATTGCTACTGAGACCTGCCTTTACCATGATGAATTTTAGAGTATTAAATACCCTTTATCTTGCAAAGAACCCCCAAAGTATTTCCTGTAATGGTTGGTCACAAATAGTCATTGACAGTCTCCTTTGAAACACAGCAACAACCCACACCTGCAACGCCAGGCGGTGCTATTAGACCTCTCACAGGAAATACTTTGTGTGTGATCAGAATATGCTTCTGCTAGTAATGCCAGGTATGGTGGAACAGACTGATAGCCATCCAAGAGAGAATTCTGCTCTGCTCTTCAATCCTCCGGCCTGATTTCTAGGGGCAGAGCAGAAGTGATCCCATTCAGAAACCCAGACTAAGACATGGGGGACCAGTTCCTCAGGTGATATAAACTGTCACCCCACCATTGACTTCCAAAGACTCTGTTACAATTTCAAGCAGCACAACTAGTGTCAACTGGAAGTGACAGGCAGGTAAAGCCTCTACAGATTTCTGCTTCCACTTAGGGTGACCAGACAGCAAATGTGAAACATCAGGACAGGGAGTGAGAGTAATTGCAGCCTATATAAGAAAAAGACCCCAAAATCAGGACTGTCCCTATAAAATCAGGACATCTGGTCACCCTACTTCCACTGCAGCTTGAACTTGAGGGATTTCATATAAGGTTTTCCATTATGAAAGAGAAAGGGCAGGCCACAAATTTCAGCAGTAAAAGACAAGGAAAATCTTTTCCTTGGGGATGATTAAAAAATAAAAATAGAAAGCCAAGATATTGAAAAAAAAAAAAAAAAAAAAGCTGCCTCAAACCACCATTACTCACCCGCCCATTTGTGAAGTACTAAGCACCCAGCTGCTCCCACTGAAGACAATGACACTGTGAAATCAATGGGAGCTACTAGGTGCACAGACCCATGTCTGGTTTTAAGCAGTGCTAAGTATGAATTTATGAGCCTTTCACTTTTTCCAAGCCTTGACCCAACACAACGAGCACACATTTAGAGATTCAAAGACATTCCGTATTTATCAAGGGGAAAGTACTCTTCACTGCTGCTCTTCCTTTATGATGATTAAAAATGGATCCAAAGTCCAGACGCAAACATTATGTCAGAGTGTTTGGATCTCTCTGGCTGGTAAGAGCCGCGAAGGACTAGTCAGAACATGTGCCAGTCCCTCCCGTCCCCACCATTTTTTATTAATACAAACAATTTTCATTTTCGTTACGTTTTCAATAGAAAATATTGTTAAAATGCAAAAGTTGTTTTTTCCCCCCAGTTTTTGGCAAATAAAATCTGAATATTTTCAGATGTTTCCCACTCTCACCCCCCATCACCCAGTTTTAAGGGGGGTTGTTTTCTGGGATGGGAAACCACATCTTTTTGAGAAAAGTAGACAGTTTCCACACAAAATAATTTGTTTAGTCAAAAACACAATGTTTCATCAAAAAGGAGGTACAGAAATTTTTCAAGTAACCCTAGAGCTGGGTTTTGAATTGGAGCCATCTGTTCTTCAAGTCTTTATTTTCAAGATGGAGACACCACTGGTGGCATTATTACTAGCCCTTTGCCTTCCCCCCACTATGTTCAATTATTGAAGATTTTTTCTATTGTTATTTGTGCAACAGTACAACTTAGGGTGACCAGAAAGCAAGTGTGAAAAACTGGGACGGGGGTGAGGTTTGTGTGGGGGATAATAGGAGCCTATATAAGAAAAAGCCCCAAATATCAGGACTGTCCCTATAAAATCGGGACATCTGGTCACCCTAGCCCAAATGTACCATATCATCTCTTTGGTACAAACGCTTGGTTTCAAGAAGCAATAAAAAGAAAGAGTTACATATGGCAACATACATTCATTTTTGTATCAGCTTCTTGGAAATTACCAAAACATTTGGTCAAAGCTGTGGGCAAAGTGCTAGAAATGGTCTCATTTCCTTCAAGCAGAGGCCAGGGCTCGAATACATATAATATATTTATAATAAAGCCTGTGTAGTGTTCAGGAAAAAGGTTCCATGGCCCCAGTATCTTTAATGTACTCACTATACCCTTGCGAGACAGGGAAGTGCTATTATCCACATTTTAAAGATGGAGAACAGACACAGAGAGGAAGTGATTTTCCTGAAATCAAACAGGAACCCTGATTGAGAAGGATCCCAAACGCAGGTCTCCAAACACCTTTTAGTGGCCTAGCCTCTGGGTCACTCCTCCTCAGACTCAGGTGGATGTCTGTAGTCCGCAGTGTATCTACAGAGCACATAGTGGCAGTGCCCAATTCCTCACATTAGGGCTTATGGGCTTGGGCGTGAAGCACTGAAATAATCCTAATCAGATTTAATTAATTTTAAACAAACAGGTGCATGTGAGGAGATGGATCTTTGAGCTGCTACCCACTTCCTTGGCTTCAGAGCATGGCCACCAACAGTAAAGTCAGTTTTGCACAGGCAGTTTTCCAAACAAACAGCTAGGTTTCCATCTGCTGGAACATTTGCTTTAATTTTAGGTTCCTTTCCATTTTTCTGCAGTTATTTATCAACAGGCCCCAGGCAGATGACTCTATCATTATTTCTAGAGTCTATTGATAAATAACTGCAGAAAAAGGCAATCCATCCCTTGCCCCAACATGTGCAGATACCAGATATCTGCAAAGAAAATACCATCAGAGAAGTGTAAAGAACATTTGCTAACCTAGAAGTCTTGCTTTCCTTACTCTATTTCTTTAGCCCAGTCTTTTCCCCCCTCTCCTTTTAGTTCTAAATCATCATCTCCCTGCCATTTTCTTTTCCCTCCATTCTTTATAGCGATTTTTAAAAATTATTATTCTCTTTTCAAAGAAAGGAAAGTAGAAACATAGGAAGAAAAAAGCAGCAAGTCCCTCCTCTTATACTGAGTCTGAGATGTTTATCCCCTTTGCACTCTCCCACAATGCATGGTCTCTTCCCACCTTCTTTGCTCTGTGTAGACTTAGCTCTCTGTTTCCAGAATGTTTCGATCATTCCTTCCCTAGAGTCCATCTCAGTCTCTCCTGAATTCCATCCTCTTCCTCCTTGCTCTAATAATATATGGAATCTGAGACCCTTAAACAAGATGCATTTATTATAGAAAAATGCAAGAACAGAGACAAACAAGCTCCTTGCTTGCAACCAAACAACAGAACTTTACTAGGACAATATAACATACTTCCATTTGTAAAGCACCTTCTCTCTAAGGATCAACCATGCTTTCCAGGCATCCAGTCTCATAATAGTTTTGTAGGGGATAGAGAAATATTAACCCCATTTTATAGGCTGGGAAAATAAGGTACAGCCAAGTTCAATGACCTGCCTATAATCACATAGGAACCTGCAGCAGGACAGAGGGAGAACACATATCCACTGGTTTCCTACCATGTACTTTAAACATAAGATGATCTTTACTTCTATTCTTAAGTTACTCCTCATTGTTCTGAGCCCTTAACTCAGTGATTCTCAAACTGTGGGTCAATACCCCAAAGCAGGTCATGATCCCATTTTCCTGGGCTGGTGCTAGATTTGCTGGGGCCCAGGGCCAAAGCCTGAGCCCCACCATGTGAAACCAAAGCCCACAGGCTTCAGCCCTGGGCAGTGGGGCTCAGGTTACAGGTCCCCCACCTGGAGCTGAAGCCCTTTGACTTTGCCCTCCCACCCCCACCGGGTGGCAGAGCTCAGGGGCAGGCTCAGGCTTCAGTCCCCCCCTCCTGAGGTCACGTAGTGATTTTTGTTGTTAGAAGGAAATCACGCTGCAATGAAGGCTTTCCCAAGCATAGTCCCAAAACATCCCCTACATTGAAGGGAACACAACCTTACCCTAATTGCTTCTCCATCCACCTTACAGACAACAGGAAGGGGGAGGGAGGCAGGCAGGCAGCAGAGAAGAGAAAAGCAAAGAAGGCTACAATCACACCAGATAAACAGACCAGATTTCCTGTTATCAATCCAGAGTTACAGAAAAAAAAAGTTTCCTTAACAGATAACAACTCTTTCCCTTCCCTCCTCAGGGGGGAGGAGGAGGTCTTCTCTAACCCACCTGCTCCTTTCAGGGCTCCACAGACAACACAAGGGCTTCCACAGCTACAGGGTGTCAATACTCAGGCTTGACATTAACACCCCAGGTCTAGACAATCCTGTGCTCAGCACCTACCCCTGGGGCTAGCTTTTCAAGAGAGCTCAGTGCATGATGCGAGTGATGGGTGCTGATTGCTTTTGAAAAATCTGGGACTAAACATCCCTAGAAGATAACTCTAATCCTGCCTTGCCAAGTAATAACTGGAGAAAGGAAGGATAGTCCTGCCCAGCTCACAGATGTTTATGCTGTCCTGTCCCCACTCCTTTTCTTCATCTTCTGTTCCTTCTTTTTCACCAGCTTCTTCCACGTTGGCCAGAGCTGTCAGAAAACTGCAGGGAAGTTCTAAGGAAACCCTCATTCAGCCTGAAGAAACAAACCTGCTACCAGCTTTAATTCACATTTTCCACATTCCGTGGTCTCCTGCTGATCAGGGGACCACATAGCAAGTGTGAAAAATCAGCCAAGGAGTGGAGGGGTAATAGGCAGCTATAAGACAAAGCCCCACATATTGGGAACTGTCCCTATAAAATTGGGACATCTGGTCACCCTACCTGCTGAAGAACAGTTTCAGCATAATCATTGAAACAAACAGCAGTGTCACCTTTATTTTTGTATGCAGTAGACTGCGTTCTGCTTTGCTTTATACCACATATAACTATCCAAGGGGCTGAATCATTTCAGAATTTTGACTCTCTGTGAAGGAGATATGCTAGCATATTTTGGAGTGTCCTTGAGAAAAAGTAAACCCTCCTCCAGCAAAATAAAGCCCAACGAACCAGACTTTGGCCAGGTGTGTCTGTTTGCCTATTTCTCACACACACACACACACACACACACACACTCATCCTGTGGTTCAATTCAATACGACAAAAAGAGCATACAGGTGGTGAATAGAATGCCTCCCCCACACACTTTTGAAAACCTCTCTGTGCATTTAGTGCAAGCTTTAGAAAGAGTCAAGTCACGCAGGTGTAGCATGGCCCTACTTGTCTGGCTGAGGCAAAGTGAGTTCCTTTGAACTCCCTTTCCCACATGAGTCACCCAGTTCTGGCTCATTTTCCCCTCATTTAAGAAAGGGAGGAGGAGGGTAAAGAGAGGAAGATCATGCTGTGAACCTCTGCAGTGGAGTGTTTCGAAAGCAATATAGCAGGCCCCACCATTGGAAAAGAGCTTTGGCCAACAATTTTGATAACCTAGTGTATTTGGCTTTTGTTCACTAATGCTTTCCAAGGGAGAGCAGTATTTTCACCTGGT
This sequence comes from Gopherus flavomarginatus, assembly GCF_025201925.1. Classification (NCBI taxonomy): domain Eukaryota; kingdom Metazoa; phylum Chordata; order Testudines; family Testudinidae; genus Gopherus; species Gopherus flavomarginatus. The sequence continues at coordinate 157,905,553 of NC_066619.1, forward strand.
TTTGCCCTAGAAATTAAGAGTGGGCTTTTCAAACGCACTCAACCTTGGCCTAACTGAGCTCTGCTCCCACTTAAGTCAATATGCCTTTTAGCACTGACCTTGAGTGGGGCCCCGCTCCCTTTGTACAGCTGTGTCACAATAGAGTAGCTGTATAGCTCTTTTCATTCTCCATGGACATGTACTTTACCAGGGTCACTAGCCTCTGGCTATGCTGTGTCAGAAGATAGCAGAAGAGGGTGAGCGCTCTTCCCTACCTCTCAGGGCCTTTGGGAGAATTGGTAGATTAGAGTGTGTTAGGTAGATAGCAGCTGTCTGGTTTTGTTCTTGGTTAACTTAAACATTTCAGTTATATTCCATTTTGAAAATAACCCATTAAAGGTGAGGGAGGCATCAGGGGATCACATATATGAATCCATCTGTCCTGTACCTTGAATAATTTTTTTAAGGGAGATAGTTTCATTAAGTGCTTCATTCTGCATACATTGAAGTCAGTGGGAAAACTTCCAGTGACATCTCACAATACAGCTTCAGCCACTAAGGCCCAGCTCCGCAGAGGTACTCAGCTGTTGGGTTTAGGGGCCTAAATCCCAGTTTTGGCTCCACTGTGATCCACAAAACTCCTGGAAGTTTGTGCTTCTGCCTCTGGGTGTGTGCACTGCCACCTCCTTCTTGGCATCCAGCCCCCTATCTCCCACTTAAGGCCCACAGCAAGTCACAACCAGGAGAGATTGGCATTTGGTCACCTCCGGCCCCACATGTGACTTATCTGGTAGGCACAGGTAGAGACTGCCTACCAGTAGCAGAAGGTGGAGGTGGAACAGCTCACCTATGGAACAGTTTCATCAGGAGAGGATGAGGGAGCCCCACCTCAGACTATCCCAGAGCTCAGCAGTGCTCCTGGGAGGTGGGAGACCCCTGTTCAAATTCTTTCTCGGCAGAGGGCAGGGCCTTGAACCTAAGTCTCCAGCCAAGTACTCTAATCACTGGCTTTTAAAGGCATAAGGTGAGTGCCTCCTCCTCCAGATAAGCTGCCTAACTCCAAGCACCTATCTCAGAGAGGGGGCAGGGCTAAGCACTCACCTCTGTCCTCAGCATCTCCCACTGGCTGATTTAGGCCACTCCCTGCCTTGCCAGCTGGCTTTTATGGATTGCCTACTTGGGCATCTACTTCTCTCCATTCAGTGTACAGCAAGTCTAGGTGCCTAGTTCAGGCTTGGTGAAGGATCCAAGTGTTGGGCCTCTGGTTTTTTAAGTATCTCAGGCCTTTTGGTGAAACCCAATGAACTCAGTGGGCTCGCTTTCATTGACATCAAAGAGCTTTGGATTAGGCTGCAAGGCCCTGCTTCAGTCAGGTTTGGAAGCATTGCCCTCACTGTGCCCATGCCTACGCTTCAAGATACGTGTGCGCTTATGCGCCTTGTTGAATCAGGGCCTAAACTCTTGAACTGCTTTGAAAATATTTGTTTTTTTTTAACCCCGTGTTAATCAAGAGGAAATTTGGAGTCTGCAGCTACTCTCAATTAGAAGCAAAGTATTGATTTTAATGAGAGCTGAGTTGAGCCTCTTACGATCAAAATATGAAAAGAAGGTGAGATCCACAGAGGAAATAAAAATCAGATTGGTTGGTTTAAAACCACATGGCTGTAAACGGAAGCAATCCAGAGCCAACGAGTGAGTGCTGCTAGAGACAGGTCAGGGTCTGGAATGAGCTCTTTGGCAGCAGCCTAACCCAGTGTCTTGACTCCCTTCTGCCCCATTGCAAGGCCCTCTTGTGTGAGAAGACTTTTCCTCCGTAACCAGGAAGAATGATTGGGAGGAGGCGAGGGGGAACTAACTGGGCATGGTCTAACTGCTTCAACCCAAGGAATTTTCTTCTATGAGGGGAAGGAAGAGAGCAGACCTCTCTGTGAGGTACACTAGCAAGCTCACTCTGCATCACTAATTCATTTAGAAAGCATTTAGATGCTACAGTCCTGGGTAGTAGAGAAAACCCTACTGAGTGTTCTCGCAAGGCTGATAGCATTTTGACTCTTATCTAAAAATGATGCATCTTTTAATTCTCGGTGGAATCTTAGTTCACTCGTTGTCAAGATTAGATGTCTTGGGAGTCACAAGAGAAACAGTGGTGCATGATCTTATCCCACATGCTGATCAAAGATATATTTTCTCTTGCTGGCTTGATCACAGATGGCAACTGTAAAACAAGCTTCTCACCATTACACACAACAGAAGATGCCTACATTCATGTCAATGCTGAGTCTGCATCCAAAGCAAGGGACTTAGCTTTACCTTTGTTTTTTTCAGTCACCATGTGCTCCATCAGCCAAATGACAAGCTCCTTTTTGGAGAAACTACTGTCCATGGATCCTGAAGGCCCTGGTAATCATCTTGTCCCAACGGGCACTACTGGAGAATGGATACCCAGTTTCCAGATAAATCACCCCTGTAATTTCACTGTAAGTTGTGTGCTGCTCTCACTTCCTTTCCACACTGAACCTCTGCTCTTTTGAGCTGGTGCACTGCTCAATGAACATAAAGCCACTGAATCCAGAGGAACTGAGTGAGAGTTTTGAGAACTATTCACCTTTCAGAGGTGTGTAGCATTTCATTTCAGAGGCTTGAGTAGTCTGATGACTTGAAAACTCCTGCTCTGCTGGCCAAGCGCCATAAGATCAGGATGATCCACCTGTTCCTGAAGTATCAGGAGTTGGCCACTGCCAGAGGAAGATTCTCTGTCTCTATCTTCCCCCTCCAGCCACTAGCCAGTATTCGTTAGCCAAGTGTGCAATGCTTGACCAGAGGTGAGCATCCCTTTGAAAGACTCAATATTTTAAGGATGGGGCAAACCTTAGCTTGGCATGTCAGGGCTTTCCATGCCTCAGTCAATCCAATTGTATTGGATTTGGGAACATTAAAATGCCAGTGGATGAAATTCAGCTGGGGCATAAGTGAGCACAACTCCTGTGAAAGCTGATGAAGTTGTGACCACAGAGCCCAGGCTGCATTTAGAGCCCAACTCCTCAGCTGCCTCCTCCTATTACCATTTTTTAAGAGTAGCATTCACTCCACCTCCCCTTTCTGTTGCATCCAGGGCATTCTCTGCCTTTCGCATGGGAACAGCAGAGCTGCATGAGAGGAGAAGGGAAAGCGATGAGACTCCCATCCCTATCATCAAAAACTAAAGTTTACTAACATTCACAATAAGCAGCCTCCAGTTTGCCTGGGACGGTGGAACTTGCGTCCACTTTTACATCAGAGTCCCAGGCTGCTGCACCTGCTGTTCTGCCATCAGGGCAGTGAGGCCCAGTCTCCTGGTTAACAACGTCTGCCTTTCTGCAATAGGAAAACCACACATACACAACACGGAGCCCACACTTCAGGCTGACATTGCTTAATGCTATTTCTTCTCTTATTTTCAAAGGCTTCATTCCAACTACATAAATTAGAAATGCATATCTAAGCCAGCCCAGGAGTCTAGCTGTGTTACACAATAAAGGAGGGGAACGTATCAATTATTTTCACAGTTAAGTTAGCCCCTCATTCCTCTCTGCCTTTTCCTGCAATCAAAATCAAAAAAAGAGTGGGTGTCTGCAGGCAGCAAGTGGTTCAAAATGGAAACTTCCTTCCTTGAATCATCTTATGATCACATCGTCATGTCATTGTATTTAAAAAGGGAAGACTGTAACAGTGTTCCCAATATTCTAACATTAGAAATATAAAATGCCTTGGACGTTTCAAGGTTCCTCACAAGTCCTGACAAGACGTCAGCTGATGATGGCTGGAAGCTGTTTGCTAGTCTCAGAGGAGATCGCCCCTGCTTGAAGGAATGAACAAAAGGAGAAAAAAGAGACAGACTAATAGGAAAGCTCCAATATCTTCCTCCCTCCTCCCACCAACTCTCTCAAAAAACCCTCCCTTCACCACCTAAGTTCCTTGCATTTTAATATCTGGCCCCATTAAAATATACCAATCAGTCCTTTCCAACACCTTGTACCATTCAGCAGCTGGCAATTCAGGACAGCTTCCCTATCCAGAAACGGGGCTTATACATGTGCTTATCCTTGTGCATGTGTTTCATTGCTTGTCTGAATCAGGATGGACTGAAGCACATATTTCAATGTTGTCCCAAGCCAGGTCCTACATTGGTAGCTTAGAAGGGCACACTGTAGGCACATCTGAAAGTCTAGAGAGATGCAGTGCAACATAAATACAGGATTTTATTTTTTTCCATTTTTTAAATAGTGGCATGGTATTTACAAACCTGTCCCTTTGTTTAGCATGTGACTTCCCATCCAGGGCAGACTAAATCTACGGTTTATCTTTATTCCCCAGGATTTTTCCTAGGATAAATACAGTGACTAAGTACTTGAAGTGACAACAGACATATTAGATGTGTAACAAAGTGAGCTATTTCACAGTCATAACAATGATAATTCAGGAAGCAAACACAAAGAAGATTGTTTTTGTTCACAGCTGTAGTCAAAGAGAAATCTTTTTTTGTTTCTTGGCATCTTATCATTTCAGTCAAACTGGATTACATACTCCAGTTGTTATACAAAAAAAAGCAATTGTAAAAATGACGACTTAAATAACACGGAATTTGATATTATTTGTAATGCAGCCTGTGCAGTGGTTTCACAAGTAGAATTCAAGAAAACAAAAGCAATCAGATTGCTCAATTTAATACAGGAAGTAGCCATCAAGTATGGAAATGTAGAGTAATAAAAGGCTACAGTAAAAATATAAGAATGTTTAGAAAAAGGTGGCAAACAGTTGAAAGAAAAAACCAAAACACCTTACTAGAAGATGCAAGATAGTCCAGCTACATAGTTACTGTATTTTTCTAGTGCCTGAATTTCCTACCACAGCACTGATTCTATTATTAATTTTTTAAAATATAACTTAGAATCACAATGAGTTTGCCAACCAGCAGCCAACTCAAAAACTTTATGGAAAAACAAACAAAAAAATAACTATCATTAAAATGGGAGGTGGGGGGAGTCTCCCCAGCAGCCAGGTTTTTTGCTTTTTTTAATCCAGTCCTATCCCTTCTTGGCAATGCTGACTCAGGCGGAGCTCCTGGCTATATTCAGCATATTGGGAGTGGAAGTTCTTCTAATGCAGATTCGGGATTCAGCTGGAGGAATGGAAAGCCCTATAATCCAGTACCAAACCATGAAAGTCTTAGTAGCAGCAAGCTCCAACAAAACAAGAAGAAAAATCCCATCGAAGTGTTATGAAATGATTCATACAAGGAATTTGAGATCTTCAAAGGATTCTGCCATTCTTGTCCTCAATCAATAGCCAAATGAGTTGTGATTTAACCTGATCTGTCCGATCTGAGAAGGTGCCTGTTTGTTCTTGAGTTAACTTGTTTTTATCTTTGCTGACATGTCTTCTCAATTGGCTGCACAGTTTCCATCACTTCAATGCCATTCAGTACACAAACAAAATAAATCAAAGCGGGTCCCTTCCTAGTCCACATCACACAGTAGCGGTAGGTGCAGCAGGCATCTCACACGTTAAACTCTGCCTAAAAGTGTTGACCTAAAAGAGGGAGGGAGGAGAAGGAGAGAGAGAAGAGAAAGAGTAAATAGCAGCATTCATTATAACGATGCAACTATCCTCAGATACGCTCAGACTGCCTCCCATAACGCTGATCTCAGTTTTCTGCATTCTCATCACGTGTTCTGGCAGGTTTTCAAGGCCAGACTCTTTCTCTGTTGTTTTGTCTGAGTATAATCAGCATTGGGTATGTGCATGCCCAGCCATCCATTTGCAGAGTAAGAGCTTTCCCTCCCCAGTGGGTTGGCACTAGTCGCACTGAACTGTTAAGTCTCCCATGATGCACAAGTGAGAAGAAAAACGTGCCTACAGCAGAAGCCAGCTGAACAGCAACCATCTGCTTACGTCGGAAACAAAACCATAAAGAACTCTACGCTGCAGAACACTCTCTAGTACGCCCACTGGGACCCTAAGAGTGGACAAGAGCAGTAAATGTATTACACCAGAGATGGCCTTATTCTCTGTGGGACCACAAGTGAGGAAGGCAGGTACTGCCAGGGGACATACTGGAGAAAATTGAGTCCTGGGTTCTTTCACTGCCGGAAAGAATTGGGGGTGGGGTGATGAGACTAGAAACAAAAAAAATACAAACCCGCCCACCCCACAACAGGCTTTGTGAGCTTTCCCCTCTGCTTCTACTACCAGAGAAACTAGCGTGAGCTACGAGTTGCTGAAGCTGCCAAGCAGTTGCTTATCCTTAAGGTTGGCCCTGTGTGTAATGTTACAATAAGGTTATTGCCTAGATCAATGGTTCTCAAACAGTGGGTTGCAAGCCTGTTTTATTGGGGTCACTACAGCTGGTGTCATACTGGCCCAGGCCGAACCCCAAGCCTCACTGCCTGGGGCCGAAGCCCAAGATCTTTAGTCCTGGGCAGCTGGGCTCAGGTTACAGGCCCACACCCCCACCCAGGGTTGAAGCCCCTAGGCTTCAGCTTTTGGCTTTGGCCCCCTTGCTTGGGTGGGCTCAGGCTTCAGTCTCCCCTCCTGGGGTGACTTAGTAATTTTTGTTGTCAGAAGAGGGTCCCGGTGCAATAAGTTTGAGAACTGTTGGCCCAGTTTAAAGCAGCTGCCAAAATGCTACAGCCCTGTCCATCCCTTGCTCCATGAATAAGCATATGAAAGGGAATGAACACACTACATGTATTATAACAGCAGCAGAGGAGCAGCTATGTAGAAGACATCCCAAATTCTGTTTTCCTACCTAAATTAACTTATCCATCTTCCCACGGAGTTACTCAAAAACTCTCTCTAGGTTTGAGAGCCCAGGTTCAGAATGGGACTCAGGCACCTAACTCAGGCACCTCTGTTTGAGAAACAGAGCTCACACTATCAGCGAGAAAAGCTTTTTCAAACTTCAGAGAGGTTTTTCTAAACTGAGTTGGGGCAGGATATCCTAATTTAAAATTATGCTGCGCTCCAAATCCCTCTGGGGCAAGATAAATAAGAAGAGGTTGTACTAATTCTTCCAGAAAATCCAGAAGCTCAGAGATGGTTTCAAGTTGATACTCTGTCCCATCTGTTGAAGCATATAATGTGTCATGTGGCTTTTAACTGTCCGATGCTAGAATTACATCTCACTGTATTGATTTATTGATGCCAATAACCTTTGACACAAACCTTAGAGTCTTCCATCTGTCTTTTTCAATGTGATTCTCAGGACCTTCGCTCTCATAGGAAGCCATGTAAAGTGCTGCAGTCAGAGGGATGAATGATGTATTAGTGCTATTGGCATTTTTAAAATTTACCACTCTCCTACAGTGTCCTGCAGCAAAATAAAATCTCTTCATATTATGGCTTCATCAGATTATGGCTCCATAGTTCCATTACCAAGTACATCATCACTCACAATTGCATTCAGTCAATATTAACAAATAGTACATGAGAAAAAAAGACTATCCTCAGGGAAAAGAAGAATTGCTAAGGAAACTTAAAACATAGGAAGATAGGAGCGAACACTTGCAAAAGAAAGGTTTAAGCTCAGAGCAATATTGCTTTTTGAACTAAAGGCAGAGTTCCAAATTGTTTTTCTAGCAGCATCCCCTAGGTCAAAGCCTTCGTAAAGGCAAAGCAAATAAATACACTTTGGATTATGTTTTTGTGCACTTGCTTCGCAATTCTTATTTGTTTTTCCATTACTTATAATCTTTTATCTTAAAGCAGGGAAAGGGGCCAAAGCCACTTTTCAGAGAACAAACACACTTTCAAAAGGTAACTTTTATTCCCCATGTTTCTGTGGGTCCACTTTAACTTATAGATCATGTTTAGATTTGTGTTGAAGGACAACCTAGTCCTGGAACAATGGGATAACTTAATACAGGAAGAGAGTGAGCAATATTTGGCACAATCATTTGAAAAGCAGAGCACAGTGTATTCCTTACCATCTTCACTAAAGACTGGGGCAGTGAGCAAGTACTGCAGGATCTTCCGATCCCTCTCAAACGGACACTCCACTTGCTTCCATGTCATAAACTCACTCACTTGTTTCGCTAACTCCCAAAATTTCTGTAAATGGGCAGTGGGTAGGGGGGAACAAAAACACAAAACGTATGAATTTTAGCAATCTGCTTGATTGACCCTAGATAAATGAATCTGGGTTTAAATTAGGCTAATTTCAAGCCAGACTTCCAAGCAGGAACACAAGAGGGGAGTGGAGGGGTACTGAATTTCTGTCCCTGGGGAAATTCCAATATTTAGACATTTTTTGTCCCAAATTGAGACAAAACCCATATTAAAATATCACAACCTTCTGCAGAACAAAGTGTTTAGAAAAAAGCCACTTTGGATGTTTCATTTTGACATTTTTGATCCAAACCGAACATTTTGATGTTCCCAAATTCAAATGTTTATTTTCAGTTTGTTGACTTGAAAAGTTCAGATTTTTCCATGATGGAAAGTTCTGCTAAAATAGATATTTCCACATGGAAAATCACAGTTTTGATAAAACGTCATTTTCCAACAGTAAAGTGCTTCATTTAAAAAGCTTTTTGATCAACCTTAAACATAAGGGTATTCCAGATCATACAATTCAGGTTCAGAAAAGGTTACTGAAACTAATATGTGTCTATGTGCTATAGCATTTCCCTACAAGTAGAAAGTATGTGTGCAGAACATTAATATATTGCGATCATGCATAGACGCTCACACCACATGGAGAATTTAAAAGGCAGAACCCCCAAAAGACTGACTTGTACCACGCAGATAATACAACACCCCAGCAAGCAGTGGAACATAGCAACTAACGATGGTCGGGACCTAGAATTTCCATTCCAAGGGAAATTCTGATGTTTCAGAAAGTTTGTTCCAATTTGGAAAGAAAGGCTGAATCATCAATATTTTCTGCAAAATAAAAGTTTTACTTCTAGTATATTTAAATATATAAATAGTTAAATTAATATAATATTTAAGTTTAGATTAAATGAATTGAAACTATCAAAACTGATCACAGTGACTTTTCCATCATCCCTATCTAAAAATCGACATTTCTACAAAATGTTTTGATTTTGACAAATGTGTATTTTTTGACAGAAAAGCATCCCATCAAGATTTTTGACCATCTCTAGTAGTAACTGGTAAACGTACTAGACATGTGGCCTAATTTTGTTCCCAATAAAAGCAGGATCAAGAACTGGGTTATGTTTCCTGATGAGGGAGTTAAAGGAGTGGCAATTAAGTAATATCCAGTTCTAAATAAAATGTTCTACTCACTTCAAAATTGACATGGCCATTTGGAAGGCGATTGGCACAGCCCTCGTTGAGAAAGTAAATGTCTTTGATTAGGAGACTGAAGAAAGGTATCACGATCTAAAGAAAAAACAAGAGCCCACCTTCAGTAGGACACAGAATCGAGAAACAACAGTAGTATCACATGTATGAAACATTAAGTCACCTTGTCTTAAAATTAATCATCATACTGAAAAGCCAAAGTCTGCAAGTGTTCCTTTCATCTTGTGGCCATGCTGCATTATAGAATACTTGAAGTAAAGATAGTTACCACCCCAATCTAGTCTCTTCAGTTTCATCTTGGTTCCATCTCCTTTCTTTGTCCCAGACTTCTTCCATCCACTGTGTCTCTGGGAAGCCTCTAGCACTCTCGGAATTGCAGTTAATCTATCTGTTTTCATGGCCATACTTGTCAACTGAGCAACAATGTACATTCACTACCTCTGGAGTGACAGCTGCCTGCGTAACGTGCTCCGTTTCTGTTACAGTGGTCATCATTAGTTTGACTTTTCCTCACCCACGCTTGCAGACTCTAGACTGCACACATTCAGATGTACCTCACTTCTTGTTTGTGCATTATAAATAGGTATTTGGATGTTAATGCCCAAGTTAGAATGCTGTGCAGAGCTGAAAAACCACATCAACAGCAATAAAGCCCAAAGGGCTGATGGTATGGTATCATGGCATTTGGAGGTCACTTCTGCAACCAAAGAGGAATACTTTTTCCTATAGATTCTGCTCTATGCCCCTCAATCTCCTTTAAAGGTAGGACAATAAGTAATGGCTTTAATTTTCAGCAAGAGAGATTTAGATTAGTTATAAGAAAAACTGCCTAACTATAAGGATAGAGAAGCACTGGAATAGGATTTCAAGGGACACTGTGGAATCCCCATCATCAGAGGTTTAATATCAGGGTAAACACCTGTCAGAGATTATCTAGGTATATTTGGTCCTGTCTCACAACAGGTCTCTTCCAGCCCTACATTTCCATCCGTCTATAACGGCTCCTCTTTCCAACCCAGACAGGATCCTATGACCATTTCAGCCAATGGCTAATAAATGGAGCCAGTCAGGAATGACTTCCTGACAGAAAACGAAGTTCCAGAAAAATCAAAACACTTCCATGGTAAAATTGAACAGAAGTACTTTGTTGTGGGTCAGGTTGATACAAATCAGAATATTTCATTTTGTTGAACTAACCCAAAAAGTTTAGTTTTGAAACAATTCAATAGAACTATTTTCCTGTGGGGCTCTCTCTCTTTATATTGGACTGGGCTCCCTGGAGGACTAAATCTCCCATAATACAGTACAGATTTCTTTATGACTGAGCTTTCCATGTCACATTGTTGGAGTCACAAGACTGGGTGCATCAAAGGAGATGTAGGTCTGCCTAGGAAACTTGGCCCATTTGGGAGAATAGTGGCACCAGGGCCCTGAACTACAACTCCCATGAGGCCATGCACCACAAAGGAGGGGGGAGATTCTGGGTCAAATTGATACACCAAAATGAAACATCTTGATTTTGGGAAAGTCAAAATGTTTTCCTTAGCAAAAAAATTTCTAAGTTTGATCATAACAGAAATTCTGAACTTTTTTGTCCCAATCTGGGACATCCACAAATGTGGAAATTTGGAATTTCCAAATTTCACTCAGCTCTACAAATAAATATATAAGAATAAACTCTCTGGATTCCTGAATCTACATAATATATGCAGGATTTTACACCTTGATTTGTATTCAAACGGGCTCTTAAAAATAAAATATGGGTTTTGAGAGCTAAGTGCAAAACATGCATAACGTGCAGAACATATAAGTATCATCCTGCCTTACAGTTAAATGTATTCTATAAGCACGAAGATCGAGTTTATTAATCCTGACATGCAGAGACAATATTATATTATAAGAAGTTGATGAATTATTTAATAACTTGCCTCTAAGTTGAGGTAGGTTAGCAAGCTATTTGGCTCCTTTCCAAGAGAAATTCAAGGGATGCAACAAAGGTTCTGCATTAATGTATGTCCAAGTCCTGGTTATTTTTCAAACACTGGTTTATTGCAAAGAGGTTGTACCTTTCTTTGCCTCGCTTTCTCAGTAATATTACAGCTACTCTTGTGTTCCAAGAGAGGATTTTTGGCCTAACCTGATTAGGTCACAAGGATACTTTGTTATTCTTGGCTATTCACAGTAACGAACCCCAGCGAGGCACCTTTAAAGCTGAAATGGTAAAGGTCATGCAGAGAAGAGACATTTACTCTATAAGAATGTCTAGATTAGTTCCCCATTTTGACTCGAGTTGACTAGTAGACTAGAAATGCTAGTCTAGACATTCCAAACAAACATTTGGGGTTTAGGACACAAGTGCTTGTGATTTACCCTAGGCAGAATCAAACGCTGGAACAGGCAAATCTTTACACAATTTCCATCCCATCTGCCCAAAACCTCATTTCAAAACAAGATAAGAGGAAAGTAAACCTGAATGATACGCAATACAATGGCAGCAATTTCTTCTTCTTCTCATTCATCTATAGCATGATTATTATTAAAATTAATCCATCTGGATCTTATTAAGCTTCTGGTGACTCTGATCCTGCAAGCTGATCCACATGGACAAACGTGGCCATGCAAAATCAGTGAGCATGGATGGACATGTGCATAGGAGGACCCGGACCAGTGTTAGTAATCCCACTGAGATCAATGGGACTATTTGTGGAGTACAGTGCTTCTTAATATAAATACAAATAAAATACCATGGGATCTGAAACAAACAGTTTTTTGTTTTACCAAAGCCCAGGGATACACAGCACTTTAAAACAGCTGCAACAGTACTAAGCAGGGACCAAACTTTCAGTCTAATACATCTTTGACCCAGGGCAATATGTGAAAGACACACTAAGCTTTTCCCTCCAGTGTCTTTCATCCAAAAAGCCTCAAGTCCATCTAACTGTTTGCACTCTGATCCTGGTTTTTTGTTTGTTTGTTATTTTGCTGCAAAGAATCCTCAAAAACTAATCCTTTTGTAAAGCAGAATGAAGAGGAATAAAAAAAAAAACAGCAGAAGTGTAAAATGGATATTTGTGTCTGCCACTGCGGGCAAAACAGAGACGGCAAGACAAACGTGTAGACAGAAATCATTTTCCTTTGTGGTGTTTTTAAGTTGTTTAAAAAAATATTAAATAAGCCATGTTTTAAAAGAATAAGAGAAGAGTCTGTTGTGCATCCACTAGACCAGTGGTTCTCGAACTGTGGGTTGGGACCCTCAAAGTGAGCAGGGCTGGCTTAGACTTGCTGGGGAGCCCAGGGCTGAAGCCCGAGCCCCACCATTTGGGGCCAAAGCTGAAGCCCAAAGGCTGCAGCCCTGGGTATCGTGGCTTAGGTCACAGGCCCCCTGCCTGGGGCCGAAGCCCCTGGGCTTCGGTCTCCCGCTCCCAGGTGGCAGGACTCAGGTGGGTTCAGGTGAGAACCCCTGCACTAGACTATTATTTATTTTTCTCATGTTTACTAGTTCCCTATGGGGCACTCATCAAAATTTCCACTTTTTCTGCCAGTTCAAGACCTACATTAACATGAATCTGCCTCTCTGTGTATATCCCGCATGAAAATAGCATCCTCTCTGGGAGGAGCTAGGAATGCCTTCAAGAGAGCCTTCTGCCTCCAATACCTATGACATTTCTCAGGGCTCTTCAGGTTCAGACTAGTCACCTTTGTACTAGCTTTCATTGCCTGCAGATGTGCTAACTGTCTTTCCCTGGAGGTGCTGGTACCGAAAGGTCCTCTCCCAGATCTCCCTCCCTTCCACAGAAACACTGGTGTCCGGAGGAAGTGGGGAATGGAAGAAAAAAATCACTAGAGGCAATTAAAAATTGTGTGAAATGCTCATGAAAGGAGTCAGATTGAAACTCCTTGAGACTGAATTTCATCTACAGGGTGGCACACAGCATGAGTGGCACCAGTGCATGTTTCCTCACACTGCCCCACTATTGCTCCTCAGCTCCGATCTGGAAAGACCAACAAACAAGGACAACAGAGTAGCTCAGCCACTCTTCCTTTCAAACCTTGGCCTTTCCACCTAGACTGCTGACAAGGAACCAAGTGCCATTCGTGATGTTCTCTTGGATGTAGGCACCTGCCCATTAGGACCTGTGCTGAGACCACTAATCCTACTTCATTTAGGATATGAAGATAGTAACCCCTTTCAGTCAGTACGAACCTGAACTGGGCTTCTAGTTGAAATCATGAGGTGAAAGAATCTTTATCCCAAGCCCTCTAATCCTGTAAGATTTCCCATTTCTTTCCCTGTGTGTTCTCGGATACCATACCAGAGGATAAAGTCTTGTTCTTGGTGATTCACTACACAAGCCTCATGGGCAGTCAGAGACCCAATGCTGAGGCAAATATTTTAAAGGAAGCTGACTGAGGTTAGTGCCTTAGAATCTGAATAGCTCGAGAACAGCTCACCACATAGCTTAACAAGCACATTTCATGATTGTTCATTTGCTAAGTGATTCACGAACTACCTTCTCTCTGTTGCTATGCGCCGTCAAGGACCTCTGAGCTGCCCCACGCAGAGCGGTTCGGTAATTGTTAAAATTGCTAGAAGGGTCCATCTGATGCTAGAAGTGGGAAGAAATGTAAATAATGAGCTTTGGCGATTTAGTGCCAGTACATGTACAGTGCTTTTCACTAGACAGGCTACATTTAGAACCCAAGAAGTGTATTGAATTGCATCACAAATGCCATCTTTAAAGTACAGCTAAAACAAATCTACTGTTCTGTGAGATCCTTACATATGGAAACTCACTTTTAAAGAATGCCCAGTGAGCAAGTACAAATCAGGCTTTCATAGAAGCACTACTGTGCATCAGTCAGACTTGTCACACTTCCTCTCCCAAAAAACTGTACTATCAACTCAAATTCAAGGCTAAAATTCTGCTCTCAGAGCCATACAATGGGTCTCAAATCATGAGACCAATATTCCGCTCTTCCAGTGTGTGTAACTTGCTGTGAGATTAATAGGAGTTACACACACGTACTGAGAGTCACATTTTCTACCATACAAATTGTTTGAAAAATCTCAACTGGATTGCCAATTAATTCAAGATAGTTAACACATTGGTAACAGCAAATCCGAATCCCTAGGGTAACACAGATTTGTAACCTACAATGTTCACGTTGCTCTCTACAAATGTGTTAGCTACCTTGAGTTTGTTAGCAGTCAATGAACTTGAGATACAACCCCTCCCACCCCCAACTCTAGTGTACACACATCCTTTAGGGTTAAATTCTACCATTCAGATTTGAAAGCAGAGTTTTTCTTGATTTATTTACTCTTCCACCACAACTACAACCCTATTGCACACCTCTAAGCTAAGAATTCCCCACAATTTCAAGTTCCAATTGAAAAAAAGTCAACTAGTTCCAAGTGGCAAGTAGGTTTTACAATAAAACTGCAAGGTATATTGAGTGGCTGGCTCTTCTAAAGCCAAAGGAACCCAGCAGGAATTAACAGAGGCCAGAAGTTAGTTGAAGGACTCCAAGAGTGCATGAATTTGCACTATGGACATGCACACACAAAATTTCAGTCAATATCCAATAGGATAGGACTCGCTAAAACTCACATTCCAGAACAGTCAAACCTATACTCTGTTGACAGCAGCGTGATCCCATATAAGTTAAACATACCTCAAGAATGTCAAATTTGGCTGTCTTGACTTTTGCCCAGGTTTTCTTTAGCCGGGAGACCGGACTCATGTTCATACCAGCTTTATCAGAGAAAAAGACAATTTAAAAATTTAATAGAACAAAACTAGTCTAAGATAAACAAACTAACTAAGATGCAAAGTAATTCTACAATTAAAGTTCTATTAACAAAAGAAGGCTTTTCATAGGAGATATAGCCATTTCTAGGTATTTTTATTACCAATATATTTACAGTATAACAGAAATAGCAGTCCCCATCAATTCTACATGTTATTGATAGATCTTTATTTTTCCCTGTCTGGCTAGGGATGGGTTCCATGTATTTTAACCCCAGACCACGTCCAACAAAGACAGGAGATTAATAAAAGGTATCCCATTATGATACTTTGGGATGAGAGTTTACTAAAAAAGTGGGTGATGAGATCTGAAAAGTTACAATGTAAATATTGAGGGCAACTTCATTAGTCTCTTTAAAGTGTGGTCAGTAAATTATCTGAATACAAGTCTATGGGTTTCTATTGCACACAATGCAGTCATCAAGCCAAGCAACATCAGCTACGCCTTCAGAACAGACAGACCTCTCACTGGAAATCTAGAAGTAGGGGCTGCCCACGCTACATCTCACCTCCACTATGCAGATGCAATGAGGCTAAGTGAAGGGTGACCTTTATACTCTTTCAATAATTGGTGTCTTTGACTATTATATACAATGATCAGTGAAGCCTGAGACGATGACAACTCCTCCTGAAGTCAACAGGAATTTTGCGTTACTTCAAATGGGGATAGGTTCAACCTCACTACTCCAAACACTTGAGCATAAAAATAATTTTATCCCTATAAGTAATACAATTGATCAGGAGGGAGCTTTTTGAAGCACATATCATCCAATGAGTCTTTTCAACACTAAGTCATCTCTCTCGCCCTCTCTTTTTAACGGTGTAATTGAAGATAACTGTAGCTTGAACTAGAACACTCTTTTCCAATCTTTTATAAATGTATAATATAACAAAGATATTTATCTACTCTTTATCATTTCCTTCACTTCCCACCCTGCTGGGTACTGTAACTAGAGAATAGGCTTCCATATTTAAGCATCCAAACAATGATTTTTTTTTTTTAGTCTTTAAATTAAAAACAAGGAAAAACTCTCCAATAAATCCCCAGCCTTTATACTCACAAATAATCGCCATTAAGGAGTTAAAGTTGCCAATGTTAAAACACTCCCTAGCCACGTCAATGAAATATTCTATCATTCTTGCTCTGTGCTTCTTCTTCACAGGCTGTGAGAGACAAATAATAGTGTTATTCTTTAGCAGGAAAGGGAGACCTCCACTGAACTCCAAAAAGGGATGACACTATTGTTAAACATCTCTTTTGTAGATACTGCAACTTCACACTGTGTTCTACAAATAGAGCAAGTGGCATTTCTTACTCCAAAACACTTCTGAGAGGAGAAAGACAAACCAAAGGAGTTGAGAAACTTCAGGACAGTGAGGGCCTAGGGAATTATTGGAGAGGGAGCCTTATGAAGGATTTGTGGAAGGAGGTGTCTAAAGAAGAGAGAAGGTGGTTGATAAACAAGATGGGACAGAGGCTCTTCTAGGCATAAAGGAGAACATATGATGGTGGACGTGTAGAAGAGTGTGGAAGAAAGCCGAAGAGAGTAATGAAGCTACTGATGCTTCACAGTTTCAAAAACAGAAAATTGTTGTATGCGAAGGAAATAGGACTTGCTCACCATGCAGATTTCGGTAGCAACTAAGTAGCTGAGTCTGTTAAACCATTCTACATAGGCTTCCAGATTACGGGTCTTCTTTTGATCAGCATAACAGCTCTGAAGAAAGAAAGAGAAAACACAACCTCGTTAACTTATTCTGCATTCTTCGAGACAGTGAGATTCCTAATCTGTAACCTGGCCACCTAAAGCTTTCACCCAGTCAGATATCATAAGGTAAAAGTATGGTCAATCGCCAAAGAAAACTCAAGGAGATGCAGAAAAGTGGTGTTGGTGACTCAGCAGGTGATATTTCTCTGAGGCCTTGATTCAGAAAAGCACACATGCAGGTGCTCAACATCAAGCACCTGCTTATGTCCCATTGAAGCGCTTTGCTGAATAATGACACTTAAGCACTTTACTGAATCAGGACTAAAGCAATGCTGAATCATCATGCAAGGGGACGCCATGGTGCTGGGTTTTGAATGAGATATAAAATTGAGTCCTGACCACTCATTTGGCATGTAAATTCCAGCGTCTAGGCCCAACCGGCAGATTACATTCTGCCTTCTTAAAATGCTCCCAGTAATTTCAGCTGGAGTCTTATTCTTCCTTTCCTGTTCCGTGCTATTAGATAGTGCATTGGAACAGTTCCCACAATTCATCCCAGAGGTTCTGAGTAGCAGTGGGTAGAGAGAGAGATTTTCATCATCTATAGAAAAGCATTTCAGAATCCCAGCTGGATAAAAGCTATTATATTCTGTTTGCCACATTTGAGGAGAACAGGTAAGTACAGTACAAATTACATGGCACAGTCAACATGTGGATCATAAGCATCTCCGGAACATGAGCGAAAGAGGTAACAGCTCCAGCAGAGTTAGTTAAAAGCAGTTTGTCCTTGCCCTTCACTCTATAACTCAGAATTCTCTTCAATACATCTTGTACTGTACCTGCAACAAGGACTGCAATTTGACCTCCTCGGTTTCTTTCAAATAGCTCAATTTCCTAAAAGGACAGGAGGGGAATAATGGATGGGGCAAGTATCAAGGTTGAAATGCATCTCATCTTGGCTATAGACCATAGAGCGGATGGTCAAGAGAAACCATTCCCAGGGCTAGATCCTAAGCTGGTGTAAAAATCACTGAAATCAATTTAAGTGAATGGGAGTTTGTTTGCTTGAGCAAAGACAGAACATGAGCTGGATTTGCTCCCTAACTGGACAATGATTCACACAAAGTAAAGCGGATATGTTTTAAAAGTTCAGCTATCAAGAATGTTCATTATGATATCTATCTAGAGATAAGAGTATTCTAACTATCCTGTATAGTGCTTGTGGCTCAGTACAGGATACCATTCCCGTTCCACAACTGCTCTCGTTCCACTTCATTCACCTTGTCATTGTCCAAAGGATCCTTTTGTACGAACGCCTGGACAAATTCTTCTGGTCCAATGTAATTCAGCCTCTCCTACATTTAAAAATAAATTAAGCCAAGCAATCATTTCCTTTGCTGATTTGTATTTCAAACAGAAGCAAAAAGTAGGAAGAATAAAATTGTGGTTGGAAAATACATATGTGAATGACCTGGCAACAACTTACCAGCTCTATGTGAGTCAGCTGCTGGGCTAACATGTAAGGGTCATTGCAGACAGTGATTATGTCCCTCTGTATGGACTGAGGTTTGATCTTCAGGACTGTCAGTCGATCTGTGGATGTTGCATTGATTTTTGCAAGTACTTCTTCATACTGGCTAAGAGAGGCAAGTTTTCGGATCAGGCTCTGGATGATTTGCTGTACGTTCTTCCGATACATCTGCCATGACACAAGACAAGCAAAGGATATTCCCAGAATATGAAAGGCTATTAAATTCCTGATGACACTAAGATAACGAATATCCATCAGAATGAAGCTATCAACTTAGAAACTCACAGAACCAAGTGTATTCTTAAAGCGACCATTGCCAAATCAGTACATTAAGAGCATGCATTTAACAGGTAGTCCTTGGGAGTGCTTAATTTAAGGTTTGATTGCTTTAGGGATTCAGTGGTGTCCTCACCAGTCCAAGCCACAACAGAAAGGGAAAGTACCTTTCACTTACAGTGTAAAATGAAGCATTGTCCATCTGGGTAAAATACCTCCTCCCACTGTTCAAGGCAGTAAGGAAAAAACCTAATCCATGAGTTTAAAGTATAGTCATTCTGTGATGATACGGGCCTAATTCTATTTTCACTGGTGTCAATCAAGACTAATCCCATGAAGTCTAGGTCTGCTCCTATTAATGTTAAGAGGAGTTTTGCTATTGGCCTCAGTGGAAGCAGTTTACAAATCTACATACAGAGCTTTGCACAGGTCTCTAACGTCAGTCGGGGAAATTAATCAAAAATTGAACTAACAATAATTACAAAATGGCAGTCATGTCTTCATTCACAGTTTAGGGAACATCTCTCTGCTAAAAGGCAGGGGGTGATACACCTGCTAAATTACTCTGATATATGCAGCAGTCTACAAAACACTGCCAAACCTGCAGCTTTCTTTTGGGACCTCTTCAGGAGCATGAACATGACAAAGGCAGGTTTGGCATGGGCATGGCATGACTTTTGACCTGGCTGTGTGTGATATAGTTATTTGGGGCAAGGCGGAGAACACACAACAATGGGTCTAATCCATTATGGAACAATCTTATGCCCCTGATTTTCCAGCACAAACATATGCGCTCTTCAGAGAAATGTAGTCAGCTAGGATGATAGGTTACGCAAATTAAAGAGTAAAAATATTTGAGGAGCCCATGATGTGTTTGGCAAACAGAATAAGGCATCATGAACCAACACAACTGGAACACTGATTGAATGCTGACCATGTGTACCTGGAAACCCTGCTCACAGCCAAATCTGTGTCACAAGTAGGAAGACTTGGGAGCAATTTTCACTGCCCTACCCACACCTCCTTACACCCAATTTCAGCAACAGACAAAAATATTGTTTGAAACTTGTTTTCAATCTGCATTATTGTTTCAGCAATCAAAGCAGAACATAAATGAGCAGTATTCAAAGAAATACAGCAAGAGGTTCAGTGTAGAAACTGGCACCATTTCGGTTAAAACAGCAGAGAGGGAGTCTGTCGTTTCACCTCTTCCTCTGCTCTGGGAGTCATTTCCCCCAGTCGGTCAGAACAGTTTGTTGCAGATGCTCACAGTTTCAGCATCTTTTTAGATGTTTATGATGTTCAGGGGACATTTTTAATATAAGGACAGCCCTGAGAAATCCCTATGCTGAGAGCAACTACCACAGAAATAGAGGCAGATAATGGGTTTCTACTTCAGAATTCAAGCTGCGGGACCTGATGGCACAACACATTTTTATATAGGGCTGGTACAGCATCATTGCTCGCAATCTGAGATGAAACATATGGTGAACACATTACAATAGATAGATCTTCTGTTCGTAAGTAGTTTATCTCACTGATTTTGATCACCCTAATCTTAAATGTCTTTAAACCAATAACATTCATAAGAATTCTTATGCAACTGTATGCTTGTCTCCCTCCCCTATAGGGCCACAGTTCAGCAAGGCACCCAGGGATGTGACTTGTTTTTTGTGCAAGAGTAATCCCTTTGACATCAATAAGACTTTTGCACATGTTTAAGTGCTTTGCTGATTTAGGACCACTATTTAGCATGAGAGATCTGTCGCTCTGTCTCTCACAACTGCATAATACTCTATATATTTACCTTAAACCATGGAATATACATGATTTAAATAGAAACATAACTTTAAAAAAAAATCACATACACAGTCCATTTGTCAGTTTAAACACAGCTCAGTTTCCTCTCACCGAGTTGCGTATAAGACAGTTGATGAGTTTTTGTAGTGTACCTTTTGATTCTGCATTTAAAAAAAGGCCTTATTGTGTCTAAGTTCCCTCACCACACATAAATAGCATGACCACATATGGAAGACTTACATAAAACAGAAAGAGCTATACACATAGTTTCTGAGCTACACAACAACAAGACCAACACTTTGCAACTCTCACCCACTCAGCATACCCACTTACCCACTCAGTCTTTCGCAAACCAATTCCTCTAGGCCTCGAATCTTTCTACTGCTCTTCTTTGGGCTACCTCCAATTTGTCACTATCTTTTAGTAACATGGTACCCAGAACCAAAAGTAACATTCAGGGTGTAATTGCAACAGAGCAGCAGGCAAAAAAGTTAACTTTCTGCTCTATGACACGATGCCTTGTGAATGCAACACATCCCATTGCAAATAAGTGTCTGATTTGCTTTCCACAATCACCCCTGGATCTTCTTCAGCATTACTACTTCCCAAGTTTCTCCTACCCATTAAATATCTGGGCTTTGAATTAGTTTCCCCTGGATATAGATATTTGTTCTTTTAGTTCCAAGTTAAGTCTAATTTTGCTCTCTTCTGCCCTTGTTTTCAATCTCTCAAGGTCATTTTATCTCTTTAGCAGTATTTATAATTCCTTCCAATTTATTATCATCTGAAAAATTAATTAATTATGTAGAAGAGGGAGTAAACAGCAAATTATGCAAGAGGTTATAAAAAAGACTGGGATGAACACCAGTCACTGGGAATGCCAATAAACACGCTGCCATTTAGTCAGCACTTTCTGTTTATCATTCCTCCAAATGCCACACTGGTACATGTTGTACTCTTTCCTGGACAACCCTGTCATGTGAGTTATGTTCTCTGATGACACCTGCTGTACTTCACACACCCAAAGCACGCATCATCCTTAAAGGGACAACATTAACCTAAGACTCATTAACAAAACCACCAATACAACCACCACCACAGATTTTTAAAAATCTACATTAGATTTTAATAAAGACTCTCTCTTCACTTTTCATACTGATTTGAGAGAGAGAGAGAGAGAGTGTGTGTGTCCGTCCTTTTAGATTTATCAGCTTTACAGGTACTTCTAGTTAGTTCTGTGAGATATAGGAAATCAGAGCATATGATCACGGCGGTCCCTCCTTTCCAGCCTTAGCATCTAGGAATTTATGAATGGTTTCATGATTGATGTTTTGTTTTGTTTTTTTAAACTCTTTTCATTCAACTTTTTAGAGTTCACCAAAACATTTTTATTCATAATGAAGGCCCCTCCCCATCCCTCCCCCAGCATGGATCCTGGATCACCTTGACCCTCTCCCCCAGCACCCATGGTGCCCCTGGAGCCCCTCCCCCTCACCACTCAAGTTTTAGTCACAGTAGGTATTTTTAGTAAAAGTCATGGACAGGTCAAGGGCCATGAATTTTTGTTCACGGCCCAGGACCTGTCCATGACTTACTAAAAATACCTGTGACTAAAACATAGCCTTATTCATAATGGATTTTTTTAAGTGGTTTATAAAACCTAAGCTTTTGGGCCTGGTTTTATCTGGGTACTTATATGGGCTTCCTCAGTTTAGCATCTCAACACCTCCCAAGAATTATCTCCAGCTGTGAACCAGCACACAGAATGATCAAGTAACTTGCCCAAGGCCACAAAGGAAGTTGGTCAGAGACAGGAATGCAGCTCAGAACTTGAGTCCAAGGCCAGTGCCTTGAGCCAAAGCCAACTCTTCCCATCCTAGTTAATACTGTCCCTTTAGAAACATTCCTCCTTGACATTGCAATGCTGTCCTATGGGTTTTAAAGATCAAAGGCCTTATCCCGAAAAGCCTCCTCACATGAATTCAATGTAAAGGTTCACATCAGGAAGGATTTTCAGAGTCACACCCAACTTCCTCCTAGAAAATCTTAAAATAAAATATGGAACTAAAACTTACAAGCAGTGTCTGCTCGCACAATTATTCTATTCTGTAGCCAAAAATAAATATTCTTCCAAGAACTCAATATAGATACTGGGACTTAGCCAGGAGTTCTCAGCACAAAGGGCTGGTTAGGACTTAGGTTTTTAAGGGTTCATCTGCACCTTAGGCACTGGACAAAACATTACATTCACATTCATAAAATTAACTCCATAAACAATGCTACCTACCCAGAGCTGCTACATACTTAATAAATAACCAGCAATATTTTACTCTAGCCAAGATATTAAACTAATGCTTCCTTTCCAACCCTCTTGTGCTCAAGGTAACTACCTCATCGCCATTGGCTATTCGTTGCGCCAACTCCTTCAGGTTCCTCATCATTCTTTCATCTCGAAAATCATATGGAAACGTCTCTGTCCACTCAGTCAACAGCTGAAGGATTTTAGGTGCAATTTTTCGTATCCGGCTCTAGTTTGGGGGGGGAAAAGTTATATGGACATCAATAAAACAAATATTGAAACCAACTGAATTACAATCTACTCATTATGTGGACATCAATAAAACAAATATTGAAACCAACTGAATTACAATCTACTCATTATGGACTACTGCAATTGTGGAATACAAGGACATGGAAATCAGTTAAAACTTGAAATGTAATTAACTTGACATTGGATTAATTATGCCAAAACACATTGACTTCATTGGGTTTTGGACCAATCCATCAGTGAACTGGCCAATTTAAAAAGAGTAAATTCTATCAGTATAAGAAAAATCCTAGATGCTAGATATGGTAGTGTCTCCAAAAGCTACTATAAACATTATCTAACAATTAGTTATAAAATCTGCAGAAATGCCTAAGGCCTCAAATCTGCAAAGACTTATTTATGCATGTGCTTAATTAAGCATGAGTATGAACTCAGTGGAACTATTTACTTATATTTAATGATTGTTAATTATTTACACTGTGATAGCCTAAGAGCCTAGTCATGGACCAAGACCCCATGGTGCTAGTTGCTGTACAGATCCAAAAAGACAGTCCCTGTCCCAAAGAGCTTACTAGCTAAGTAATCCTGCAAAGCCTCAGGCAGGTGCTTAATTTGAAGCATGTAAGTAGTCCCACTGAGTTCACACTCATGTGCTTAAAGTTAAACAAGTGCCAAAGTCTTTGCAAGATTGCAGCCTAGAATGTCAAGATGTATATAGCACATCTTTAGTGCCATATGCATTTTAAGGTACAATCTCATACATATTATTAAATATATGCATTTCTTTTTCCTAATCTTTCTTTTATTAAAACAAGTTAAAACTAAAAAAGCTACTTAGGTGACTGGGATTTTGGAAATGAAACAAATGTCTCAGTAGAGACGGTTTTCATTCATTAGGGTTCTGTTGAATTCAGTGCCAAAACCTCCCCTTGACTTCAGCGTACACAGGATCAAGCCGCAAATCAATCTTGCTAATGATTCGTTTTCAGTATATCCAATCCAGTAGCAAACCCAGAGGTGTTCTACCTTGGCATAGAGAAAGAGAGTTTTGAGTCAGATTTACAAAATGAGACCTAACAGGTTTAGCAAGAGACCTAACCTTGTCAGTCCCGGGCTCGCTTAGTCTCTGATGCTCCATGTACAAATGGCAAACCCTGGCCATTAGTTCATACGGGTGCATGAACAGCCGCGAACTGAGCAAGAAGGTGAATATGTATGTTCTCTGTAGGTAAGGGGGGGGGGGGAGAAAGAGAGAGGCAAAATCATCACGCATTTCATACTTCCCACTACAACATTACTTTCAACTCAATTTTTCATGCTTTATCATTCAGAATGCAACTTTGTGTATGACTTGTGGTGAGAATGGCTGATACTACTGCAGAGGTAAGCACTTAATTGTAACGAATGTCACCTCTCCAGAGCCACTACAGCATTACATAGCAACTACTTGAGGCTAATTACGCAAGACCAGACAAAAACACGGCTGGCCCATGGCAGGGCGGGGCTCGCTTGATTATCCCTTTGTGACAACAGTATATAAAAGTTCAGCACCTGAAATTACTCAGAGCACAATTTCAGCTCCTCTTCCCTTGTTCTGCAGGAAACCTTTGTGACCTAAATTAATAGGTCACATAAACTCGTTCTAGCAGAGTGATGGAGTATAGCTCAAGAAACAAAACCCAAGTTAGATGCAATGCCATTGTTGGGCATAGCAATCAGTAAACAGGGACGTACAGCAAAAAATAAAATACATTTTGTGGCCCAACTTTGTTACTATGGGCTCAACTAAGGCTTGCAAAAGCAGAGCCATTTAGATTGTAGTTGGCATCGTTCACCCCACCCCCATTAGGGGCCATTCCCAGTAACAAAAATTACATTTTGCTTTTCCCTCCAGAATCCTCCCACTCAAAAGTGTGTCAAGCACACCTGATGTAATTTGCAGGGTGTATAGACTTACATCAGGATAGTAATCTACATTGGGTACTAAGTGCTGGATGAGGGCTTCCAGAGACCCTGACAGGAGATTGTTGTCATGGTAATAGAGTCCTCCACAGTTGTCCTCTTTTGACTGATACAGGTTTCTGTTGTAACCACTGCTGTCAAACATAGCTGCAAAGGGAGGCGTTTGTGGCATACTTTCCTGAAGGAAGGCACAAAAAAAAAGAGATACACAATAGAGTCAGAACAGGCTTCTGACACCCATTTCAAAAGACTGTATCACAGCAGCATGCTAAGGAAATAAAACCCTGACACGAAGTGATGAAAGCTAGATCATCTCTCACACACAAATCCTACTGCACCTGAACTGCTCCCGAGGTAAAACCAATTGCGAGTGGTGCCCTTGCTTTACTGGTTACGATTATGAGGTAATTTTGCTTTTGTTTTTTGTCATTTCTTTGTCACCTTATAGGGAGAAGGCAGATGTTAAAAATGGAATCCACTGGCAGGAGGTAGCTGGCAGCGTGCAGGAGGGGACGGGGAGGAGAGTTGTTGGTGAATGTTTTATGAATTAGAACTTTCTATAAAACTTATTTGCCATATAGTGGCAAAAATCCATGATGGGCCAAATTCTGCCTGCAGCATACTTGGATGAGTATTCACTTTTCCCAATAAGACCCCTGCATATGTGGCCAAGGGGAAAAGTTTGGACGTCAACATTTATGGAAACATTCCACTACAGTACTTTCATTCCTGTTCAGTAGTAAATTATTACACCAGTAGTGCCACTGAAGCCAGTAGAGCTACCTGGGGAAATAGGTGTTCATCAACAAAAATAAGGGGTGCACAAACTAGCCCCTGAGCAGCAAAGGAGCTGTACTGAACATTTTAAAAATGTTGGGTGTCCAAAGTCCAGCTCTGAGTTTGACAACTTGAGCTTCTTTCCATAGTAAATGAAAACCAAAAAAGGTGGCATCTCAGCCACTGGAGAACCAAAGCCGCTCACCTAACAAACAACAACGCCTCTCTCCCTCACCTTAATCAATCAGCACTGTGCCATCAAAGTTGAAAGGGGTGGCGGGGAGGGGCAGGGGTGAGGGAAAAAGAATTGTACTGACCACCCAAAACCTTCTCAGTTGCACTGTAGGTAGAAAAGCAGGAAGATAAAGCTTCTGATCATGTTAAATCTGAATTTCCCACTTCCTCCACACAATCACTCTTGGAATAGCTGCTCTCTGGCAGTTGGAGGAAGTGTCTGGTTTTCATCCCTGATTACAAGTTACCATCACACCCAAGTTTAATCATAATAATGTGCTTTTATCTACCTGGATAGTAGTTAACACACAGTAAGTTCTAGCAAGCACGTCTCATTCTGAGATCAAATAAACAGAGCTGCAATGCAGTACGGTGTCACACAGCTTCCATTCCTCTCAGCAATTCCGAGGTAAGGGAGACCAAGTTGTACAGCTAATTTGCACTGGCTGCTGTGCATCTGGGTTGGTGGAGCAAGTGTGCGTGAGTCTATGAAAAGCTTTCATGCCCCTGAGCCATCATTGTAAGTGCAGATGCTGTTGCTTTTCTCTCCATTGTGTCAAATCCTATATGGAAAGAAAGGATCTTTCAAGCCACACTCTTCA
Source organism: Gopherus flavomarginatus (assembly GCF_025201925.1). Taxonomy (NCBI): domain Eukaryota; kingdom Metazoa; phylum Chordata; order Testudines; family Testudinidae; genus Gopherus; species Gopherus flavomarginatus. The sequence goes on from NC_066619.1 coordinate 157,932,090, forward strand.
GTCTGTGAAGGCACCTGATTTTGAGAACAAGTAGTAATGTGACAGCCTGGAGATAAGTAGCTTCTCTCCATCTGTGTGCTCTGCAACTCATAACAAAGCACTTTTCAGAGTGAACTCAGTAGAGACTAGAAGCTATTAAGTTATTAGCTAGATTCCTGGGGACATAATACACTGCACACAGAGCCAAAGACTCTCTGCTTCTGGCAGCATGTACAGACAATGGAGGCATTCAAAGCAACAGAAGACTAAGAGATTCAGTAAGTAAACAATAAGAGAAAGCCAAACTCTGTTGCTTAGCAGAGAGGGACAGTGAACGGAGGCTCCTGGCCTACATGACCTGCACTAATCCTGCTTTTTCGAGATGCCAAAAGATATTAGCATCAAAATGGGTTGGGGGAGGAGGCTCTGAGTCTGAAAAGTCACATTAGTCACTCCATGCAGCTGTTCAACCAGGGACCTGATTCTTTCCAGCACCGTGAATTGGGAGGGAAGAGGAAAAAGAATAAAATAATGTACGTGCCACAGCAGAAGGCAGCAAGGTGCAGAACTCTTGCAAACAAGATTCCTTTATTATGGATGCCCAGCAGGTGAGACGCAGGCCGTATTACAGCCATCTTTGGCAGGATAAAGCATTCTGAAAGACTGTCTCTGAAACTGTTTGCCAAGCTAGTGTGGTCCCAGGAATAAGAAAAGGTTATGAGAGGAGCTGGATGAAATGTGGCCATTTGAAGTGCAGACACTATGTAAACATATTCTGTGTTTTCACTTTGTGTACAGTCCCGCCCAAAGTTTTATTCTGATTCTTTGAATTAGATAACCCCAAGAACTCAAAGAGAAGCTTAGACAAAAGTACAGCTTTGCATAGGTCTTAAATCCCCTAGTTTTGCTGAAAGGTGTCTCCAGTTAAAGTTTATAACAAAATCCAAGGCAGGAGAGTTATGTGTGATTTCAAGCTATGGTGGTGACAGTTTCTTCAGCTCTAACTCAGAAGCCAATTAACTACTGACAGAGGAATCAGTTGCTGTGACTGTCCCAGAGCAAGGCATTATGTTGTATACTTCTAGCCAGACAGGAGAGAAAGACCATCAAGTCACATTACACAAGTACACGTCTACCCAGATATAGTGTGGTCCTCAGAAGCCAAAAAATCTCACCGCCTTATAGGTGAGACCATGTTATATCAGGTTCGGTCTAGTATGCCATGCCTGACTGGACTGGCTTCCCCGGTGGTGATTTAAAGGACCCGGTGCTCCTGCTGCTGCAGGGAGCCCCAGTCCCTTTAAATCACTGCCGGAGCTCTGGCAGCAGGGCCTGGGTGGGGATTTAAAGGGCCTGGGACTCCCCGCAGCGGCCAGAGCCTCTGGCCCTTTAAAAGGGCCCAGGGCTCCACATGAATTCGGATATAACGCAGTGGGACTCAGGTGACACTTTAAAGGACCCGGGGCTCCTTACTGTTTTACTGCATTATATCTCAATTCGTGTTATATCGGATTGTGTTCTGTCGGGGTAGAGGTGTATTCCAAGTAAGTGCTGCCATTCACACCAAAACATCCAAAGACCAATTGCCCCCAACATACACTTAATGGAGAACGTTGAGGAAGCCATGATTTGGTTCTGCAAAACCACTCTTCACCATGTTTCTGGATTCAAAAACAAATATGGAAGTTTGTTTGAATCCAGGTCTCATTTTATCCAAGTCACTCAAGTAAAAGGCTTGAAAGAGAAGTTAATGTTTTGTCCCATCTGACCAACACATATTGATTTTGCATATCCTAATTCCCAGTCAGTTTGATTTTGATTTGCAGAACCAAAATCTGAGATGTTACAAATCAATGCCTCATTTTACCACCAAATTTTGGAGGTGCTGTACAGTTTCAATAAAAATATCCAGTTTTGGCACATCACTAAGCAACTAATAACGATTTAAATAAAAGCTTACTACAGTAAACAGGCAAAACCCAAGGAGTATGCTCTCCTCTATAGTATGTATTTTTTTAAAGGCACAATAAAAATCAAAGCTAAGAAAGTGGCTTAAACTTCAGTAACAAACTCCCAAGGGAAACAGACTATTTTGTGCTTTAGATCCTCTAATTCTTAGCACAATGAGTGCCACCAGCATTGTTCATATCAGTTTGTTTCTAATGGATACTAAATTTAAGATCTAGAAAAATTACAGTGACTATATGAAGAGGAAAAAACCCATCAAATCTTTAATAGTTGATTATTAACAATGTTATAAACCACTTGGTCAAAGGTCAGATATCGTGGGATGTGCGTGTAAATATATGGGTGAAAAGGAATGTGACATCATGTGTACTGACTGTCTCTAAACTACTTAGAGAAGTTTCCTGCCCCAGACAGCTGAGTTCTGTCTCAATGAAATGTCAGGCTGTATTGAGTAAGAGATGCACTGCATACAGCATATCCGGACAGACAAGGATTTCGGTGTAAGTGAATGTGACACAGAACACATTGTCCATGTGACAAAGTGGAGGATATCAAAGCATGATGGTGATAAATATAGTCTATCCAACAGGATGACTCACGTAACATATGCACTTTTCCAGCGTGATTTATTAACCTTGATCTTGTCTTTGCTGTATTTAGCGAGGAGGTACAGATAAAAAGCATTCTACTTTGTTCTTATTTCCCCTGGATCTATATAAATGGGATCAAATTCTGCCTACAGAATGACTTCAGCAGAAATGAATAGAGGGAAGAGAGCTGAATTTGGTCCATGAAGTCTAGAAACAAGTAGGATGGGTTTCCTAGTATCTGCGAATATTGGTACACTCTACAAAGTAGAATAGGCTTTTAAAAGAAGAAAATATTAGAATTGGGAATGAAGAAGTGATGAAGCTGAAAAAAATTGCGAACTTTCACCCAAATTAAAACTGAACATCTTTACTAAAATTTGGAAAACTTGGGTTAACAAAAAAAAACCCCACACATTTGTTGTTGCTAGGATGAAGGATGGTTTTGTGATTAAGGCCCTGGACTGAGATATGGGTTCATTTCCTGGCTTGGCAACACAGACTTCCTCTGTGACCTTGGGCCAGTCACTGAACCTCTGACTTGGTTCACCACCTGCAAAAGGAGAACAATACTTCTTTTCTTCTATCTTGTCTCATCTACTTAGATTTGCAAACTCTTCAAGGAAGAGAGACTTGCTGCTGCTAGGTGTCGGTAGAACATATAGCATAATGGGATCTCAAGCTTGATAAATATTAGTAACAGCTTTCATGCGAGTGCAATGCCAGAAGCAGGAAAACACATGAACAAAACTAGCAATTCCCACAGTACCCCAGCTCTAATTTGGCAAACCCAAAAGATTCAGATAAAGCTTCCACAGTGTTGCACAGGGCTGGCCAGAAAAAAAGAATTCCCTTTTGCAAAATAATAATAATTGGAGTTTTAAAAGTTTGGTTTTGTTCTACCATGGAACAAAACAAACCTCTGAAAATTTTTCACACAAAGCATGAGAGAGACACACACTCATACAGTACCACCCCCACTTTCCCCAGAACAGGCAACAGCCCAGTGGTTATGGAGTTCACCTAGGATATGGGAGACCCACATTCAAGTCCTTATTCCAAATCGGTAGAGCAGGGATCTGAAACTGGGTCTCCCACATCCCTGGTGCCTTAACTACTGAGGTGCTGGCTAATTAGGTGTAGGGTATCAGACTCTCTCTCAATTCAATCCTGAGAAACCTTCCTGATGAAAGTTTCATCAAAACAGATGTTTCCTTGAAAAGTTTCAGTTTCAATGAATCAGCTTTTCCTGACAATATAAATGTATTGTCAAAAAATTCCCAGCCAGCTCTACTACTGAGTGAGTCTGAGCCAACCCTCAACAACAGAAAAGAATTAGCTTTTCACTGGCAATCGTAGGGGACAGGGTCTGTTTTCTTTGCTCTTCTAAGAGACCAGTTCTGCACATCATATCTACAAAATAAAGTCAGCCTGTGTCAGCGTCGAGGGAGTCACTTCAGAATTCAGTGCTAACCTGATTACAGATGGAAGGCACACTACAGTACTAGCACACTTGATTTTTGCTCATACTGCACTACTTCAGCCAAAAGACAGTAAGATTGAACACAGGGAAGACCACAGAACCTTTACCTTCCTATGCGGGAAGCAGATCTGCAGTTATGCCTTCCTAAAAAATTCAGGACTCAGGCCACAATCTCCTTTCAGAGCTTTGCTTCCCAACATGCTGAAAAATAGGCTTTCGATAAGAGATAGGCTGCTACAAACTTTGGGGCTGGTAAAAGCAAAGGAGTACAAATCTGTAGTAAAGAACATTAACATTATCTTTTCCAGCTGGGGAATGATGTGGACAAGTTAAAATGAGCTTTAACTGTGACATGAAGGAAGGAAGGAAGGAAGGATTAGAAATTTGACCACAAAGTCTGCCCTTATCTTATTTTTTTGGTCTGTATTTGTGACAAGTGCAAACATTTTATACAAGGTTGAAGTGAAACCAAAAACAATAGTTTACCAGCCATAGAGAGCAACTTCTCAAAATTTGAGATGAAAGATTACCTGAGGAGAGCAAGCTTGAAATCCAATAGGTCATGCTACTTTCAGATGAAACTTAAAAGATCAAAGAATTGGAAGGAACCTCGAGAGGTCATCTAGTCCAGTCCCCTGCACTCAAGACAGGACTAAGTATTATCTAGACCATCCCTGACAGCTATTTGTTCAACCTGCTCTAAAAATCCCCAATGATGGAGATTCCACAACTTCCCTTGGCAATTTATTCCAGTGCTTAACCACTGTGACCAGGGCCGGTGCAAGGATGTTTCACACCCTACGTGAAACTTCCATCCTGCGCGCCCTCCCACAAGACCCCCCCCCCCCCGCGGCAGCTCCCTCACTCTGCCTTGAGGCGCCCCCTTTGTGGCAGCTCCACCCTGAGGCACCCCCCCTACCCCAGCTCACCCCTGCTCCGCACACGAGCGCCCTGAACACGCCGTTGCTGCTTCACCTCTGCCGCCTCCCAGGCTGGCGGCACCTAAGCTGATTGGCGCCGCCAGCCTGGGAGGCAGGAGAAGTGAAGCAGCTCACCCCTGCCCCCAGCATGCTCAGGGACGAGGTGGGGCAGGGTTGAGCTGGGATGGGGAGTTCCTCTGCGTGCAGCCCCCTCCTTACTTGCTGCAGGCGGCCCTCCCCGCGCTTCCCTGCCCCAGCTCCTTCCGCCTAAATGCCGGTGGCGACTGGGGCTGCCAAAGATCCAGCCGCTGCGGTCGCTGCTGAAGAAAATGGCACCCCCCAAATCCCAGCACCCTGAGCAACCGCCTAGGTTGCCTAAATGGTTGCACCGGCCCTGACTGTGACAGTTCAGAAATGTTTCCTAATGTCCAAGCTAAACTGCCCTTGCTGCAATTTAAGCCCATTGCTTCTTGTCCTATCCTCAGAGGGTGCGGAGAACATTTTTTCTCCCTCCTCCTTATAACCACCTTTTATGTACTTGAAAACTGTTATCATGTCCCCTCTCAGTCTTCTCTTTTCCATACTAAACAAATTCAATTTTTTCAAGCTTCTCTCATCGGTCATGTTTTCTAAACCTTTAATCATTTTTGTTGCTCTTCTCTGGACTTCCTCCAATTTGTCCACATCTTTCCTGAAATGTGGGCCCAGAACTGGACACAATACTCCAGTTGAGGCCTAATCAGCTCGGAGTAGAGTGGAAGAATTACTGCTCGAGTCTTGCTTGCAATACTCTTGTTAATACATTCCAGAATGATGTTTGCTTTTTTTGCATCAGTGTTACACTGTTGACTCGTATTTAGCTTATGATCCACTATGACCCCCAGATCCTTTCCACAGTACTCCTGTCTGGGCAGTCATTTCCCATTTTGTATGTGTGCAACTGATTGATCCTTCCTAAATGGAGTACTTTGCATTTGTCCTTATTGAATTTCATCCTATTTACTTCAGACCGTTTCTCCAGTTTGTCCAGATCATTTTGAATTTTAATCCTATCCTCCAAAGTACTTGCAACCCCTCCCCACTTGGTATCACCTGCAAACTTTAAAAGTGTACTCTCTATGCCATTATCTAAATCACTGATGAAGATAGTGAACAGAACTGGACCCAGAACCGGTCCCTGCAGGACACCATTTGTTATGCCCTTCCAGCGTGACTGTGAACCACTGATAACTATTCTCTGGGAATGATTTTCCAACCAGTTATGCACCCATCTTATAGTAGCTCCATCTAGGTTGTATTTCCCTAGTTTGTTTATGAGAAGATCACGCGAGACAGTATCAAAAGCCTTACTAAAGTCAAGATATACCACATCTACTGCTTTCCCCCTATCCACAAGACTTGTTACTCTGTCAAAGAAAGCTATCAGGTTGGTTTGACACGATTTTACTTATCACCTCATTGTCTTCTAGGTGTTTGCAAACGGATTTCTTCATTACTTGCTCCATTATCTTTCCGGGTACAGAAGTTAAGCTGACTGGTCTGTAATTCCCCAGACTGACTCACACCGCCAACTGGTAGTCATGCCTATTACATGCAGTCATTAAAGATCTCTTTGAATATATATCTATTTAAGAAGAGTAGAGGTTTACCCCCTATCCCTCATCATATATATATAGACCTGTGAAGTGTTTGGGACCTGATCCAGTGACCACTGAAGTCAACAGAAAGACTCCCACCGATTTCAACTGATGCTAGCTAGATGAGGCCTTTGGAGCCCTTTGAAACAAAAGCTATGTTACCAGAGCTCAACATCATTCTGTGGCAGAAAACATACATTCCAACCTCCCCGTAGTATATTCTCTATGCATTTGGCAAGGGGGTTTCATTTATTATGAGTTGTGCTGCAACCTAGAATGAACACAAAGAGAAGAGGAAAATCTCCTCAGTTTCAGTTTTGTTGTTGTGTTCCTGTTAAGCAACATCTCACAGGGCTTGAGGAAGCAGCACTTACTGATTCTACCTAGGAGTGCTGTTAAACACACAAACTAAGCAAACTGCAAGGAGTGACTGTTTTCTCTGAAAGCTTGAAGTTACAGCAATCATAGGCGTTACAGATGATAATAATGGGTACTAAATTCTCAGCCAGAAATGTGATTTGATGGATGAAAAATGACTTTAAAGAGACACGAAGAAATATCCAAGGTTTCTTCTTCTGTATTATGCTACTGAGATATATTTAATAATATTCCTTCGAAAATATATTTTCTAAGGGCACCAAATTGTAAATGGTGGCACTGTGCATTCATAGTAAAAGATCACAGTGCAATCATTGCCAAAGCCTGAAGGGGGTCAGAGATGAGAATTCCCTTGTCTGTACTTAAAGATTAGCACAATAAAATTGTCTGTAACCTGGAAACACTCATATTGTGTGGTAGTATCAGGGCTTGAACTCTCTGTAGGTAGTAGCTGCTAGACATGATCATGCACACACACACGCCTAAACATTCCATCCAGTAGATGGCATAGGTTTTCATAATTGTTAATATTGCGGCAGGACAGACAAACATGATGTAAAACTTAGAAACTCAGCCATTGGTTAATTTAAATAAAATTTGTATAGGACTTGGGAATTGTATGTGATCCTGCACAACTTATATGTACAATTCATGACAGATTACTTACAGAAAATAATAGGCTGAAAGGGGGAAAAGAATTTCTTAGGTTAGTGCTGAACAGATCAAGACTTCTATTTTGATATAAACCCATTTTTCCTCTGGAGCACAGGAGAGGACTCTTTCTTCATTCTTGGCGTAAACAGGGAATGGTTTAAAATCTAAAGGGGTTAGATCGGGGTTGGCAACCTTTCAGAAGTGGTGTGCCGAGTCTTCATTTGTTCACTCTAATTTAAGGTTCTGCGTGCCAGTAATACATTTTAACGTTTTTAGAAGGTCTCTTTCTATAAGTCTATAATATATAACTAAACTATTGTTGTATGTAAAGTAAATAAGGTTTTTAAAATATTTAAGAAGCTTCATTTAAAATTAAATTAAAATGCAGAGCCCCCTGGACTGGTGGCCAGGACCCAGGCAGCGTGAGTGCCACTGAAAAGCAGCTTGCGTGCCGTCTTTGGCGCCCGTCCATAGGTTTCTTACCCTGCGTTAGACGTACATTCACCTATAGCTATCAGAACTGTGATGCAGTAATAAAGTAGCTCCTTGATTAAAAAAGATGCCCTGAATAAACAGGGTCATTGGAATGTCTTCCATTTCTTTTAGAAAAGTCCATACATTGCTACGTTGTGTGTAAATATGTCTGTCAGAGCAATGGCCCATAAAAGTGTGACCTAATTTTCTCAGTCTGCCAACCGAATAGGAGAAAAGGAACAAAAAAAGTTTCTGTCCTGTCAATACTGAAATACTGCATTTACACATAACAGACGCAAGCTCAAAAAAATAAAAAATACAGGCACTAATACTTTTTCTGCTCATCCATCCCACTTCCATATACCTCCCCCAGAAGCAGCTGGCAAGGAGGCAGGGAGAACAGAGTTTCCTGAATGGCAAAGAGAAGCACTGTTCTGAAGCAGCACAGTAGCACTGTACTAGCACTGTACAAGCACTTATGTGCAGGCTACATAGGCCACATTAAGGTGTTGGGCTGGAATAATTAAAACGAGGACCAAAAAAAAAAAAAAAAAAATCTAGATTTCAGTACAATCAGCCAGAATGCTACTACAGTGCCAGTAAAGCAGGACATCTGAGCCCTCTGATCAAAACAGTTTGAACATTCCCTCTGTGCTGTTGGTGACTCAAAACACCCCAGTATTGTACTATAGTGGATGAGAACAAGATTGCAGAAACAGCATCAATTCCTGGTGGCCAGAAATGGAATAAATTACAAAAATAACGACATGGTATAAGTTCCACTGTACTATTCTACTTGGAGCTCTGTCCTACGCATGCATGCAAATACTGGACATATCAACTTTATCAAAACAGATATGCCAATAAAAGCTACTGATATTGAAATACAGGAAGTGAATAGAAACAAACAAAGTGAAACATCGCCCAAGAAGAGAAAGCTACAACGAGTTAACTATCAATGAAAGGAAAGAGTATACAGTCTTTCAGTTGTGAACACAGGAAAGGGGATTATTTTTAAATGTTATTGTTTCATGTCAGCAGTCTCCCTTTAATACTGTGTATTTTTGTTTTTGTTTGTTTTTCATTCACAAGTACAGCTGTTCTCCAAGCAGCTTGTTTGTTCATCTTGAAAACCTCTTTAAAACACCAACACTGTACTTCTCGCAAGGGTCAATGAACTTCACTTAGATGCAACTATCTTAAAAGAGAACCAATCAAAGATGAAGGGTTCATACCACGGAGATTTGGCCAGCTGTTGAAGCAGATCAGTGGCATAGTTATTCTAGAGGTAACTATATATCATGAGCCTCCAAAGATCCTGGAGTTCAGCCTGCTGCCCATTCTGTAGTGATTTGCAGGATGAATTTACTTGAAAAGCATGCAGAGAGTGGCCTCAGCCTGGCTTACGCATGCAATGAAATACTGTCTTTTCTGAACAGCAAACTGCATGGGAAGTAATAGCCGATTTTTGAGGTCATTATTTATGATCAGGCAGCTGGACTGGAAGAGAGATTTCGGGTGACAATTGGTTTTGAGATGAGTAAAAGGTAGGGGCTTTTTGGTAGCTCAAAATGTATTTTCCTTCCATAAAATTTCTCATATGAATTTTCTTCCTAATAGCTCTACCTTACAATCAACTTAAGGTGCATGCTGATAAACACCTCCCTAGTCTGGGTTATTTTTATCCAAATAAACAACAAGTATATTTTTGCCCTAAAACAACTTATCTGACTCAAAACATTCAGAATTCTGCTGGAATTGCTGGGCCCAATCAGGGGAGGATTTGCTCAGCATTCCACTAATTGTTCCTGCTGAAGTCAATGACCAACTTCGGCCACAAACACTAACCCTCCCTCACTTCCTATAGGAAGGATGGACTGTTGATTTCTCGCGTTGTGAAGTTTTGTCTGATGTCCTATCTACATACCTTAGAGACAGCCAATATCTGTGGGGTCCAGTAAATTGCTTTTCACCATGACAAAGATATAAGAAGTTTGCCACAGGAGACCATCAGAGTAGTAACAATAACCACAGGGTCATAACAGTAACTAACGTTACTAATACCATGAATATTGACCTGTTTTATGTGACAGAGGTACTAACCTTTGTAACCCTGACCCAAGTCAGTTGACTAGGGCCAGAAAATAAAGTTCAATTTCACCAGCAAACTTTTACCACAGGAGTGGATCTGCATTTGTTTGCAGTCACAGAGACCTTTATAAAAAGCCATATTAAAATGTAGTCAATAGGGAAATAAAAATGAGGTTAGGTTAGGTTAAAGCCTAGTTCTGATTCTGCCACTTACTTCTTGTATAGCCTTGGCCAAGTCATTTAATTTCTCACCTTTCTCATTTTACTGATGGGTGGAAAAATCAGGATAATTATATTTTGCTATTTCACAGGGTTATTACAATTCTTTATACAACAAAATAATTTTACAGAAGGTGCTCTACAAGATTATATTATTAATGCCAGGTACACATTACTAACTTTGAACATCAAGCTCACATGGGAGAAGTCCTTCCATGACCTCACAAAAGCAAGATACTGTTGAATTAGAGAGATCTGGCTCTTTATATTAAAATGCTGGTTCATGCTTTGTCTTCATTTTGTGAAAGCTACAATGAATTTTGTACACCATTTTCGCCTTTATAATCACAACTGACAAGCAGGCTGTAATTTGCAACTACAACCTGTAACAGGATTTAACAACAGCATTTATAAAAGCCACATTGAACTTGTCCTAACTAGGATTTAATGAGCAAACTTCTCCCTTCCACTTAGCTGATGCAGGAAAGTGCTAAGTGCTGGTTTGAGAAATTGCCTTCTTATTTCACCAGAAGTAAGGCAAAAGTTTAACAATCCTCCTCTTCCCCCTCTGCCCTTTTGGCAGACCTTAAATATTCATGACTGATAGAGACTATTACTGTAGCTTAAGGCAAGAATGAGGAAATTGCTCATGAACAAAACAAACAATATAGCATAGTACAAATTAGTATCTCCTCTAAGGGCTTATTTACATCCAACAGTTGTACCACTTTTACTATTCGGTACTGATGTAGTTAAAGCAATACAACCCTTCCTAGTGCGGATGCAGTTATTTATACTGGTATAAAAGTGCTTATACTAGTTTGGCTTATTCCCATATGAGAAACAGAATAAGTTACACTGCTATAACTGCATCCACAGTAAGGGATGTATTAGTATAACTATTTCAGGTTTGGGGGTATTTTTTAAATCATGCCCATAATTCTATCAATACAAAAACTGTGTTTAGACCAAAAGGTAAGCAAAGATTGTTCAGATTCACCTGTGGGGAAAGCAAGTACAACTCCATCAGGATCTATAGTAATGATACTTCTTTATACCAGGGCTGAATTTTCTTCCAGTGATTTTTAGACAGTGTCTAGTCTAGGGAAAAAGGGGGCTTCTCCCTACCCCCACTAGTTAGCTCTAATCAGCTACTTTAATTCAACTGAAAACCTCACTTAACACCAATGTGGACACAGTTCAAGCTAGCTCAAATGAAAAAAAAAAGTACCTTTTTCTTAGTCTTGACAAGGCTCTATTTGAAGAGAAACACATACACACTGTCAGACTTCATGTGTTGGTTTATTTCAGCTGCTAGTAACTGGTAGCAGTTCCCATGCTCAACAGAAGGTGGATCCTGGCTCTCTGTTTAACAGGACAATGAGACTTTGATCCAGTGATTCACATTCACACCAAAAAAGTCGATACAGACTAACAGGGCTACCACTCTGAAACCATTCATAAAATATGGTATTTAACAAACACATATAGACTCTGATGATGAAAACATCATCATCAATGCTGGCTACTGGTCTATGAATACTTAAAAATAAGGAACAGCCTAATACAGGGTGTACAGTAAGTGCTGCTTCCTCAAGCCCTGATGAAAGCACTCGACCTTTGGCCTCATGCTTTGCTACATACTGAAGGCATGTGATGATCTCACAACAAAACTACATGCTTTGGAATGTGTTCTCCCATTTGGAAAACAGATTATTAATTAACAAAAATGGGAAGGATAAGTATACCTGAGTCATGCAGTTGTTCCAGAACTTCACAGGAAACCTTAGCTGGATTGCTCCCTTAATTGTGCCCATTTTCTAAGTACATATATAGTCACACTGAGGCACCTTACTGCAGTGATTTAATTTCTTTAATACTCCTCCTCCCCCTCCTCACAGCAGCAATAATAAAGGAGAACTTAACAATGCCTTTTGGCCAGAGCTGGATTATTTCTCTTCTGCTCATAATGTCCCCATTGTGACTATAAAATTTGTTAGGGAACTTTTGTTTGCAAGTTTGCTTTCCAGCACAGGACCAGAAGATGATCGAGAATTTCGTTGCACACTCACACCAAATGACAACAAGCATTTTCTAGTGTTTAAAAAGACTACTCCAAGTGACAGGAGCACCCAAGTTTCGTTTCAGCAGAACTTATTTAAATGCAGATAGCTACAGTAACTCCTCACTTAATGTTGTAGTTATGTTCCTGAAAAATGCAACTTTAAGTGAAACAATGTTAAGTGATTCCAATTTCCCCATAAGAATTAATGTAAATGGGAGTTAGGTTCCAGGGCAGCTTCCCCTACTCTGCAAGCACCAGAGGCAGGGGGTTCAACCTTCAGCCCACCCACTTCTCTCCTTCCCCCAAGCCTCTACCCTTGACTTGCCTCTTCTCTCCCCCACCTCCTCCCCTTTACTTTGCTCCCTGTGTTCTGGCTCCTCTCCCCTCCCTTCTAAAGGCCTGCAAGCAGTCCTTGCTCCTCCCCTCTCCTCCAAAACACTGCATGCCGGCTGAGTGCCAGGGTGGGGGGGGAAGGCACTGATGCTGCCAGCTGTGGAGAAAGCAGGCAGCCAAACATGAGTGGAGCATTGCACAACTTTAAATGAGTATGCTTCCTAACTGATCAGCAACGTAACAAGTAACAACAAAACAACGACTAAGTGAGGAGTTAGTGTACTTCCCCACTCTGACGTTACAGAATTTCCTCTAGATTGCATGGCTGAACATTAATATAATAAATGGAGTGAAGGAGCAGTGAGGGGAGGGAAATAGTGCTGAACCAAAGGCATAGCTGGAGTTCAGTTAAGAACACAGTGTAAAAATGTAAAGCCCTTTCTATAAAAGAAATAATATATTTTATCTCAGCTGAAAGGTCATTAGGCTTTTCTAGACAGTACACTTTAAGATGAGTTCTCTGAACCACTAATTTGCTGTGGTTGTGCTTTCGTGCTTGTCCTCCCAAGTGGGAGGGAAGGAGCTACCGTTACTGTAAATCAGGGGTTCTCAAACTGGGGGTCAGGACCTCATGGGGGTCATGAGGTTAATACATGGGGGGTCACAAGCCGTCAGCCTCCACCCCAAACCCTGCTTTGCCTCCAGCATTTATAATAGCGTTAAATAAATTAAAAAGTGTTTTTAATTTATGGAGGGGTTGCACTGAGAGGCTTGCTATGTGAAAGTTTGATAGCCATTGCATAAATAAATCTACAGAAGGGAGAACAGTAATAGAGAATAACATGGCCAATGTAAAGATGTGCAAGAGTGAAACTGATTCCTACGGGCTGTTCCATTCCTGAACCATTTGATAAAATACTTGTAATGTTTTCTTGCTCTGCACTCACACTAACTAGGAGTCAGACTGAGTCAAGCACTGGCTGGAACATTGTTTTGGTTTCTCAGAACATGCAGAATTTAAGCTTAGGTATAAAAGACAAGTCTCTAAGCTTCCTAGTAGTGAACAAAACCTTTAGAGCATGAACCAATGCAGTCCTGTCTTAGCACATGTGTACCCACACACAGAGAAGTATCTGTTACCTCTCCTGTTCTACTTCTCAATGGAGTGAAAAGTGACACCTATTGTCCTATTTTCAGAAGTGCCGAGCAGACACGATGCCAGCAGAAGTCAATGGGAACTGCAAGTGCTCAGCACCTTTGGAATAAAACACCCTTAATGATTACTTAAACATTACCTACCTATTTCACTACTGATCATTTTAAACAGAAACACCTAGGATTGCGGAGAGTACCAGTCCTACACCAAACCGTTTTAAAAGTTTGACTTTGTTACAGTTTATCACAGATTTAATTTGCATATTAAAATATCTAGTTATGCAAAGATAAACATCAAAAGTCCCATCTATCCTGTAGCTACCACCATACTGGGAGTTAGAACATTAGATGCTGGCAGTGCTGTGGCATAGTTTGGCAACATGGTTAACATATGGGTTGTACTATCTTCACTGCAAAACTAAGCCACATTTTAAAAATGCGGTACACATATTTTAGCCATCCCGTCTCCCCGCCATCATCATCAAAAGTTACAACGTAGGCCAGATTTAACCCACTTACATGAAACTGCCTCTTTCAGTAAGGTCCTTTCTTTATTTTACAATGACATCGCCCTGTAAGGGCCACAGTCACAGGTGCAAATGTTGACTAAATTCTCAGTGGAGTAACCAGAACATGGAAAGCCAGCCACTACCAAAACAAGCTGGGGGCAGAGGTGCACTGTGGCAGTCTGACACCATATGCCTGGAATTCATATAACTGCTTCCGGAAAGCTCAGTGGAAAGGGACTGGTAAAGCATGAAACTACACAGACATTTATCATACCCAAAAAAGGCAACTGACAGGGAGCTAGAAACAAGATGTGCTAATAGCTAATCGATGATCCCTGATAAACCAGCACTCCCTTCCATCGGTCACCAAGGGTTAAAAACCCACAACTGATTGTTTCAGTCATACTTATTTAGGAAGACATCCCCGTCACCTCAACCATTAGTCATAGTGCCAATGGAGAGAACGCAGTATCAAAGTCCAAAATAGTTCAGAGGCAGAAATAAGGGTTAGATCTTTCTTATGTGCATTAGGTATTAGTAAAGGTTTCCCAGCATGGGTTACTGGCCACTTGGATGTCCTATAAATTGCCCAACACACTTAGCCTGTTTATCTTACGCCAAGACCTCTCTGCAGATTTTCCCGGGAGTCTCTGGAAGTGAGGTTTCTGCAGCACAAGTCTGCACACTAGCTATACTGCCTTTAAAATGACACAGATTTAGTTACAACTGGACTTTTGAAACACAGCTCAGGTGAAATGAAACTACTGATGACACGTTTATATTATAATCCCCTTCCATATTATTGAGAAAAGTGTTCTCTCTTTTAAGCAAGATACATATTCAACCCACTCGGGCAGCCCCACCACACATGCAAAGTATTTTTTAAAAGCCACACTCGCTACACGCTTTCATACGCCCCCTGGTTTTCTGTGCGATGAAATGAAACGTTCATTCCTACCCGAGGATGACTTTTCAGTTCACCGGGATTCCTCACCCTTCCCCTCGTGAACTCTGCGGAGGTATTGGCTCATCCTCAGCCTCCCAGACCCGCATGTCACCCAGCACGATAATTAGATGTACACACACAATGCAGTCACGGCACGGTGCTGCTAGACTCCCTGGATGCAAGGAGGGAACCAAAACAACGCCCGCGTAGACGCAACAGACCAGAAAAACACTAGCGGCTCAAGGCATTTAACAGCAATTCCACCCCCCACTTAAGCTAGCCGGCGCTTCCTCCTGTACATTGATAGGAGGTTTTGTCTCCTCATATTCCAGCTGGAAAGAAAAACAAGTCCACAAACGCACTTCAGGCACATCTCGCGCTCCCGCCCTTTTATTTTGCCCGGCCCTACACTAACCATTGACTGCCTCTGCTCCGGCTTCTGGGTCCCTGGATCGTAGGGGAGGGCATTGCAGATGCTGGTTACTAGGACCCAGCGGAGGATGCTGATGGGGGGCCCGGAGCGGACCCGCAGTCCGAGGCGCAGAGTACCCCCCGCACCCCACGCTTCACAGCGAGCCGGCCCCCGGCAACGCTTGTCTCCCACTGGTGTCCCCAAACCCCCGGGTCACCGCCCGGGCTGCTCACAGCGCGCGGCTGCCGCGAGCCCCTCGCCCCGGAGCAGGAGAGACGCGCGCGCGCGGCGGTACCCGGGGGAGAAGCAGGAGCCGCCGGACAGCGGCTGGAAACTCGCCGCAAGAGGCCGCGACCTGCCCGGCTGCCTTGGCCGGGCTCCCCCGCGCTAGCAGCGCCCTCCCCAGCAGGTAACTCGCTCGCTCACCCCGCTGCCCCTGCCTCCAGCCCAGGCGTCACTTCTCCGCAGCAGCCGGCGCGATCCCACTCCCTCCTCGCCTCCGTCCTTCTGCTGCCTCCGGAGCCGCTCGCCGCCCCTCCCCTTTCCTCCCTCCGCCCCCGGCCGGAGCTGGGCCGCGCCGCGCCTCGCAGCGCCCCCTGCCCCCGCTGGGAAACGGTGCCGCTCTGGGAGCTCTGTGGCACTGTACCGCCCTCCCCCCGCCTGTCTACACCCAGGTGCGGGAACAGGGGGGTGTGGCAGGGGCACCCCCCCTTGAAGTGGTTTCCATCATATGCAGGGTTTACAGGTTAGTTCACTGGCTCTCAGCACCCCCGCTATACAAATTGTTACAGCACCTGTGTCCAGATGGGAAAATTATACTGGGGGGGGGGACTTTGATAACTGCAACATGACCTGATTTTAAACCAGTAGCATTATATAATATAATGCCCCTGTGGCCATCCTTATTGGGGGGGATGAGTGCCTTGAGTAGGTGGCCTTTGTGTGCTTGGGAAGGGGGCAAAGCTCAATGACAAAGAAAGAGCCAGTTTCAGGCCAGAATAATCTCCCATACAGGAGGTTATACCCTATACGCTTTAGGGCAATTCAGCCGATTCCCCGGAATTGGGCCCCGCGCCCCTAAGAGGGTTCTGCAATGTCCTGAAGGAGCTGCTGCTGAAGTCCCACCGCTGTCTTCAGCGGCATTTTGGCAGAAGGACCTTCATCCGCGGCAGCGATTGCGCTACCGCCAAAGATAGTGGCAGGACTTCAGCGGCAGTTCCTTCGAATCGGGCACCACGGTGCCTAAAGTCAGCCCTGATTATACCTGTAACAATTCCCACTGTTGAGAAGATAATGGCCTCCAATCCTGCAAAGACTTAAGGTAACTTTAACATTAATTTTACACATGACTTCACTGGGACTAATCACAGTGCATAAAATTTGGCATATGAGTAAAGCTTTGCAGGATTAGAACCTTAATTTGAAGACCATGGGGCAGAGGTGTTGGCCCAGATCCTGCAAACACTAAGGCAGTGATTTTCAAACTTTTGTACTGGTGAGCCCTTTCACATAGCAAGCCTCTGAGTGTGACCCGCCCCCCTTATAAATTAAAAACACTTTTTAATATATTTAACACCATTATAAATGTTGGATGCAAAGCAGAGTTTGGGGTGGAGGCTAACAGTTCACGACCCCTCATGTAATAACCTCGCAACCCCCTGAAGGGTCCCAACCCCCAGTTTGAGAACCCCTGAACGAAGGCTATGTCAACACAAGCACTTTTGTCTGTAAAACTTTTGTTGGTCAGGGGTGTGAAAAAAAACAGACATAAGTTTCACCGACAGAAGTGCCGGTGTGGATAGTGCTATGTTGGCAGGACACGCTCTCCTGCCAACGTCACCACTGTTACTTGTGAATGTGGTTTATTATGTTGACGGGCGAACTCTCACTGGCATAGAGCGGCTACATGAGTGATCTTATAGCAGTGCAGCGGCATCTGTACACTAGTGTAGACATGGCCCCAGATTCAGCAGACCCTTCACTGGAACAGCTTCCCTTTCAGAATCAGGATGTTAATTAGTGACTGTGACCTTACTGATGATAAATGTGCTGTGTATCCAAAAAGTTGTTGTGGAAACATTAACAGTGCTCTTTCATGCAATCTTAATTCTGTGCAATATCATCTTTAATTACATTACATATTATTTCTCAAATGATTTAATAAAATCTCCTATCAAAGTTCTTAGAGTAAATCCATGTCTTAGCCCTCTTTCCTATCTCACAGACATATGTAAAAGCATGATGCTACACAACTTCCCCTGACTACCAATGGATTTTGGTCCTGTCCACTGATGTTTGTAGCCAGGTCCCAGGTTTGTTTTCCAGAAGATCCCATGTAGGCTACATAGCAACTAACTTTCCTTATTGAAGTTTCACACAAATTTTCTTTTACTCCTTTAAATCCTTCCATAAAACCCACTTTTGCTGTAAGACCTTTAGGAAATCTGCCAGCAAAAGGAGGAGGATTTAAATTTCTTTTTCTAGACTTAGAAGAATTTTTAAATATATTTGCACATAAAAATTGTATACATTTTGTTGTTTCCTTCCTCTTTCCCCCTTATGGCACTTGTTTTCTTAGACCATGGCTGTACTGATACACTGTACCAGCAAAAGTACTCCTAGTGCAGATACAGCTATACTGGAAAAGCTACACATTGTCCTGGTATAGTAAAACCTTCCCCACAAGAAGTTGTTGTACAGGTAGTAGTGCTGCTTTGCCTAGTATAGCTGCATCTACACTAGCGATGTCTGTAGGTTTGGCTACATCAGTAAGGGAATCACATTTCTTCACACGGCTGACTGACGTAGCTATGCCAGCAGTCTGCAGTGTAGACTTTAGTCTCAGGCACAAGTCTACATTGCAGACATCTGCATGGATCCCTATTGACTTCAAAGGGGCTCCCTGCGGGCATGAGGATCTGCCCACAACAGAGCTGCTTCATAAGACCGGGGCTTTAGATTTTAAGATCTTCCAGGCACGGAGTACGCCAACAACTGGTTTATCTAGCACCTGGCATAACAGTCCCAATCCTAATCCGAGTGCTACTGTAATGTAAGTAATAAATAATAACACATTGCAAACACCTTGGAGGATACATGGGTGACTGAGAAATTAGAGAAAGGAACTGAAAGCCATAAAATGAAAATCAGGACTGAAGGAATAAACATCCAATGGTTTACACAGGGAAGAATAATCAAAGCACAAAATTAGAACGGAGTAAGATTGGCAGGGAGCAGTGCCACAAAAGAGGACCTGGAGATTACAGTGAATGATAGAATGTGTCTTAACTCAATAGTGCAAAAGAGGCAAGCGTTACAGCATACTTGTCTGTATTAACTGGAATATCACGTGTTAAATAGATGAGGTAATTCCTCTGCTCTACATGGCATTGCTTAGACCTCCTTTGGAGTAATGCATGCAGTTCATGACAATCTGACAAGAGTTCAGAGGAGAGCAAATATTAAAAGGAGGTTTGGGAAACAGTCAAAGTTTCAAAAGCAGCTCATGTCTGGATTGCTCTGTCAATTTACTTATTTATTCTTCCCATTCATAAAACAATGACAATCGTGATAATACAAATTTATTGAGGGAGGCCTGTTAAAGCTCTATAAATGCATAAAGGAATAGTATACAACAACAGACTGGGATCAATTCATCTGATTAGTTTGAGGTAGTTGCCACAATTTTCCTTCTGCTCCTCTACCATCCTTATTCAAAACTGCTTTTTATTAGTTGTCCCCCGGTTGCTGTACTCCATCTGAGAGTTGGCTGCATTGAGTGAGGGGAGTCTCACACCTAGCAGTGTCAATGCTTTGACTTGGCCTTAGTGGTGTGACATTGCAAGTCCTCTCCCCTCCCCTTTATTTAGTAGAAAGCCTGTATATTTTATTCCTCCAACTCTCTCCACATAAACATTGACCAGTCCTGT
Organism: Gopherus flavomarginatus; assembly: GCF_025201925.1. NCBI lineage: Eukaryota > Metazoa > Chordata > Testudines > Testudinidae > Gopherus > Gopherus flavomarginatus. The sequence continues at coordinate 157,951,829 of NC_066619.1, forward strand.
ACACATTCCCTGTGCCCTCCCTAGCCTTTGTCCTGCACCCATCTAGTTAGCATTAGGCTTTGCAGCAGGAAGGAGGAGTAATCAAATAGTCTGGCAGGGGCTCATATTTGGTTGAAAAGTCCAAAGTGATGTTATCCTTAATTATGCTTTGAAGTTAGTGCTTCATTGAGGTGCAGTGAGGGGGGACTGATTTCCAATTTTACTGCTGTAATTTGAAGACAATTTTCTGCAAGACAAAGTTATTAGGCTACGCTGCTTAGTATAATGGTGTCCACACAAGAGAGATGAACCCGTTTAATTTAAATGCATTTTTAACCTGATCAAGTTAAATTGTTGCAAACTCTTATGTAGGCACCCACATTTCGAGTTATGCAGGGCCTACTTTGGTTTATCTTAAATCAATTTAAGCCTAGTCAAAAGAACTGTAGAATCCACAATATCCCTGCTAAAACAAACAAACAGACAGACAAAAAACAATATTTCTCTCTAGGTTAGTTATTATTTTCTGTAGTTTGGCTAATCTCAACAGAGGTGGTCATGCATTTTTAGACTAAGATTTTCAAAACCAAGTGCCTAAAGTTAAGCTCCTATTTAGGTACTGAGACCCAGAGTCCATAAAGTATTTAAGTACATGCTAATTTCACTGACATCTACACACGGATTTAGCAGCTTAAATTTAGGTTCCCAATTTTTTAAAATCTTAACCTCATGAAGACACCTTGTTCTATTTCCATTCAAGACTTGAGAGGATTGAGGCTTCTTTTTTTAGACTACTGTGAACTAATTCCTCTGCGTGATCAGCTAGTACCTAAATGGTGGGTGCTATTCATCCAAAGGAACCACTGCAGATGGAAGGAAGGAATGGCTGAGAGGGAGCAGCTGATGCTGGTTAATTTTTTTTTTCCAGTCACAGTTGAGCAAATATAAATCCCAATTCCGTGGTTTATAGCATTTCACTATATAAAGGGGGAAGACATCAGGTTTCATTTTAGTCCCGTGTTTATTCAAACAGAATCTAACTAGGATCACATTAAAAGCAAACTATAAGTAATTTAAGAGCCATTAAGGCTTGCCAACATGAACTTGTGGCTTTAAATAGGGGTAGGTCAGAATAAATGAAAAGTAGCACCAAACTCACCGTACAGATGGTATATTAGCAATGCACCATATATACTTGGGATTTTAAAAGCATTTGATAGAATCCCACATCCAAAGAAGAGTACAGCTAATAGGGATCCGGTGAAGCACTCAGGTTAAGAAAATAAATACGACCCAGAATCCAGACTAAGGCCCTGTTCCTACGAACACTTATACACGTGCTTAGTTTACACACACAGAAGTAGACCCACTGAATTCAGTGAGATATTCACAGGAATGAAATTACACAATCTATGTTTCCAGGATCAGGACCCAAAACTTTTTTCAGAGTTCAGAAATAGGTAGACTGCAGATTTTTAGAATATGGGCCCCAATGCAGCAAATCTTTAAACATGCTTAATTTGAAGCTTGAAATTAAGCCCATGATTAAATGCTTTGTTGAACAGGGATAGACCCAAGCATGTATTAAATGTTTTGCTGAATTGGAACAATAGTCTAGCTGCATGTGTGCATGGATATTAAGTATACATGTGTACATCCCTCCCTCCCCAGACCATATTATAGGCAGATCTGGTGTGCTGCCTAGAGCGGAAGTTGCCTAATGCTTCCCACTGTAAGACCTTATTTTCAATTATTTGTAACTTTGCCAAACTTTAACCATTTAGGCTGAAATGTTCTATACTGGATGTTTTCCTCTGGCTGATTTTTTGGAAAGTTTCAGCTAAAATGGTTCAGTCACTTCCAAGAACAAGGTTAGGGAAAAATATCTTGTTTTGTCTATGTTAAAAAATTTCTTACAACCTTTTAGTTGAGAAGCTCTAGCACCACCATGGCTTGCGCAGAAACTTGAAATTTGGCACGGGGGTGTGGCCTGGGGAGGGAGGTCGTGCTGGGGTCAGGGCTATGATTTTTGTCATTCCCATGAAAAACTGCCAAAATCTGGCCAAGTTATAAGCCTCTGAAGAATCTCAATTTGCACATGCTCAGTAGAGATTTGTTAGCAATTGGCAACTAAACTCTCTGAAGACTTTAAAAAATAAAATAAATAATTATTAATAACTAGCTCTTCATCAGTAGATCTCAAAGCACTTTACAAAGGAGGTGAGCATCACTATGCACACTTTACAGATGGAGAAATGGAGGCACGGAGCAGTGAAATGATTTCCCAAGGTCACCCAGCAGGCTAGTGGCAGAACCAGCATAGAATCCAGGTGTCCTAGTCCAGTGCTCTATCCACTCGGCAACACTGCTGAGGTTATACAGGTTGTGTCAAAGCAGCCCAGGCAATACTATTAATATCCAGACCAGTTTGATTTTAGATCTGAGCTTATTATAGTACTGCTGTGGTTTTGTTAGGCAGTGATGACCTTCTGGAGATAAATGAAGATTCTTCTTTTAGCTCTGTTGTCTTTGATAGTATTGACCACAAAGGAGTTGAAATGGCTGTGGACGCTGAGGGGACAGACAGTATTCCCTGACTAGGGTCTTTCTTTCTCCAAGATGACTCAGAGAGTAGTTCTGGGTAATTGCTCATGTGTTCTGAGTCTCGCTCATGTGAGGTATTACAGAGTTCCACTCAGTGTTGCCTCTCCTGTTATATGTGTACATGAGGCTAGTAGTAGAGAACCGTTAGGTGAAATGAGCTGTGATGTCTTCAGTATGAAGAGGACAACCAGTACTTCATCAGACCTGGCTGCTGATTATAGAATACAGACACGTAAGGCTGGAAGGGACCCTGAGAGGTAAACAGAAAGTCCATCTCCTCCATGCTGAGAGCAGTCTAGGATATGTCTACACTGTCAGGTACAGCGCTGCTCAGAGAGTGCTGAAGGGAAACTGCCGTTCTGTGTTCATACTGTCAGCTGCCTGCACAATAGTGTGTTCACACTTGCAGCAGTATTCGGAGTGGTGCACTCTGGGCAGTTATCCCACAGAGCATCTTTTCCTTTTCTGCCACTAAGAGTTGTGGGAAAGTGGAGGAGGTTTCCTGGGTCCAGTCCCAATGCCCAGTGATGCATTTCTTCACATCCCAGCAATCCCTGTGCTTCTGTCTGCATTTGGCACCACCTTTCAACAGTTTGTGTACTGTGCGCCCTGCCTCTTTGGAGCTGCAGAAATGGATCCCGAACTGCTGGCCAGTACACTGCTCACTCTCACTAAGATGTCATGAGTGGCAGTGGAGTTATTCCTTAAACTACTAAAGCAAGAGGAGTTCAACATTGATCTCACCATGTGTAGTAGCTATGACACGAGATTGCTTGTGGCATTCACGGAGATGCTGACCACAGTGGAACACCACTTTTGGGCTTGGGACACAAGCACTGAGTGAAAAGAACAGGAGTACTGGTGGCACCTTAGAGACTAACAAATTTATTTCAGCATGAGCTTTCATGAGTTACAGCTCACTTCTTCGGATGCATTCTGTGCATTCTATGCATCCGAAGAAGTGAGCTGTAGCTCACGAAAGCTTATGCTGAAATAAATTTGTTTGTCTCTAAGGTGCCACAAGTACTCCTGTTCTTTTTGCGGATACAGACTAACACGGCTGCTACTCTGAAGCACTGAGTGGTGGGATCACATCGTGATGCATGTCTGGGATGACAAGCAGTGGCTGCAGAACTTTCGGAGGAAAGCCATGTTCATAGGACTGTGTGATAAGCTCGCCCCAGCCCTGCAGTGCAAGGACATGAGAATGAGAGCTGCCCTGCCATTGCAGAAGTGCATGGCGATTGCACTGTGGAAGCTGACTACTCCAGACTGCTACTGATCAGTTGGTAACCAGTTTGGAGTGGGAAAGTTGACTGTTGGAATCATGTTGATGCAAGTGTGCAGGGCCATTAATCACATCCTGCTCCGAAAGACCAGGACTCTGGGCAACGTGCGTGACATTGTGGATGGCTTTGCAGAAATGGGCTTCCCTAACTGCGGAGGGGCAATAGATGGCATGCATATTCCAATTCTGGCACCAGACCACCTAGCCACTGAGTACATTAATCAAAAGGGATATTTCTCTATGGTTCTCCAGGTGCTTGTGGATCACTGGGGGTGTTTCACAGACATTATCACAGACTGGTCAGGAAAGGTGCATGATGCACGCATCTTTCAGAACACTGGCCTGTTCAGGAAGCTACAAGCAGGTACTTTTTTCCCAGATCAGAATATCACCGTAAGGGAAGTCGAAATACCCACTGTGATCCTGGGAGACCCCGCCAACCCCTTAATGCCGTGGTTTATGAAATCGTACATGGGGCACCTTGACAGCAGCAAGGAGCGGTTCAACAACAGGTTGAGCAAGTGCAGAATAACTGTTGAGTGTACTTTTGGCCATTTAAAGGCCTGCTGGTGCTGCCTATATGGGAGGCTGGATCTGGCTGATGACAGTATTCTTATGCTTATAGCTGTGTGCTGTACACTCCCTAATATTTATGAAGGGAAGGGTGAAAGCTTCACTCAGGGCTGGACGGCTGAGGCTCAGCGCCTGGAGGCTGAATTTGAACAGCCAGAGACCAGGGCAATTAGAGGGGTGCAGCACAGGGCCATAAGGATCAGGGATGCCTTGGGACAGCAATTTGAAGCTGAAAGCCACTAATATTTATTGCTATGCTTGGGACTGCAGTGCTTGTAATGCAAGGAGGTAATTTTGATTGGTGCAGATGATGCACTATGAAGGTTTAAGAAAATTGCCTGTTGCTTTGCAGGGCTCTGTTTGCTTTTAATTAATAGATCAAAGATTGCTTTCAAATCAAAACAACTATTTTATTAAAAAACAACAACTAGAGGAGAGAGAGAAACAAAAAAACACATAAGCACTGAGGGGGGATGGGGGAAGGGAGGGTCCCAGGAGGAGGTGGGGTCCCAGGACAGTTAAAGATGTGTATGTCCAGATATCCTATCCAACCTTCTCCTTTGGAGTACAATGCAGTGGGTACTGTACTTCAGCAGGGCTAAACTGCAGAGGGACGGGTGTTGAGTGCAGTAGGGACTGGGAGTCTGCAGTGCTGGACTGTGACGGGGGAGGAGTGGAATGCAGTGAGTACAGACTGGAGCCAGGAGGTTGATAAGAGTGTGGTGGCGGTGTCTGGGGTCTGCAGGGGAAGGTGGTCGCAGAGCTGCTCGGTTTGTGGTGCTAGTAGTGTGTGCGGCGTGTCAGTTTGGTGCTCCATAACGTTTAAGAGCTGCTCTGTGGCTTCATTCTGGTGAGCTGTGTTCTCCTTTTGGTCCCTCTTCTCGCTGTCCCGCCATTCCTTCAATTCCTGTTTTTCAGCCGCGGAGTGCATCGTGACCTCATGGAAAAAGTCCTCTTTAGCTCTTTGTGGCCGCTTTCTAATTCCATGCAGCCATTCAGCCAGCGATAACAAAGAGGGGAGGCTGGGCTCCCAAGGTCATATCTGTAAAGCCAAAATGCAACATTTTACAGAAGCAGTATTGTTTGCAACACACCGACCACTGATTCAATGATTTAAAACACAGCCACTATTCACACACTAACTGGCTGACCCCAAACAAGCGCACATGAGCCACAAGACCCCCAAAATGGCGAGTAACCGCAGGGGCAGGGAAAATCAGTGTTCCAGGACCGTACTGTACACTGGGCACGTGGCTCTTGTGGGGAGCCAGCATTATGAGGTTGGGAGGCATTACTGTCCTCACACTTTCCACAGGAGGTGATCATTATGGAAGATATCTCGCAGCTGAGAGTGAGCAGGGAATCAAGGGAGGGTCTTTTCCAAGACTCCTATGAAATGAGGGAGTCAATCAACACCCTGTTCTACCACTCAGACTAGGCATGTGGTGGTATGCGCATCATACAGACACAAGCCTGCTTTCTGCAACCCTCCTGGCCCCAACAACTCACCGCAGCAATTCCCAAAATCAAATCCACTTACCCAGGAGCCTTCTCTCCTGTTTGTGCTTCGTCAAGCTCCGACAGCTGTGAGTGGCTAGCCTTCTCTGGGGTAGATAAGAGCTTCTGGCTGCATGCATCTCTGACCTCCGAGTCATCCTCTACCTCTGGGTCCCCCACCCCATCCTTGTTCCTCCTCCTGGTTCGGTTCACTCTCGACTGGCATGCAAGCCACTGAAGTATCCACAGTGGCCTTCACAGTGGAGGTGAGTTGCCACCAAATATCACATCCAGCTTTTTGTAGAACCGGCAGCTCGTGGGTCAGCACCAGAGCGGCGGTTTGCCTCCCGTGCCTTGTGGTAGGCGTTCTGCAGCTCCTTCACTTCGACCCGGCACTGCAGTGTGTCCTGGTCATGGCCCCTTTCTGTCGTGCATCGTGAAACCTGTCTGTAGGTATCATATTTCCTATGGCTGAAGCGCAGCTGGGACTAAACAGCCTCCTCTCCCCCAAATGCTGATGAGGTCCAGCAGCTCGGCTTTGCTCCAATCGGGGAATCGCCTGGTGCATGAAGCAGGCATGGTCCCCTGGAAGGATGCACTGAGACCACTGCACATGTCACCGAGCAAACAGGAAGGGGATTTTCAAAATTCCCAAGGAATTTAAGGGATGGGGCTCACAGAGGGCAGGGCAGGGGAGTTCAAACTGATGACCAGAGAGGCGAGAACAAGCATTGTGGGACACCTCCAGGAGGCCAATCACAGTGCTGTAATCGACCAGGGTGTCTACATGGGCTGTAGCCCGGGCACAGAAAGTTGTACGCTTCTCATTGGGTTTTGTTTTGTTTTTTAAAGCACTGCAACTGCACACTTTCTGTGTTTGGAGAGGGATAGCTCAGTGGTTTGAACATTAGTCTGCTAAACCCAGGGTTGTGAGCTCAATCCTTGAGGGGGCCACTTAGGGATCTGGGGCAAAAATCAGTACTTGGTCCTGCTAGTGAAGGCAGGGGCTGGACTTGATGACCTTTCAAGGTCCCTTCCAGTTCTAGGAGACAGGTATATCTCCTATTATTATTATTACAGAGTTTGCCCACCATTTCTTAGTCAAGTTCACAAACTGGAGATCTTATTGAATTCATATAATTCAGCGGGACAACTTGAGGAGTATGGTGCTACTCACTGTAAGGGTGGGGATCAGAATTTGGCCCCTTTTTATGTTGTAAGTGCCCCTCTGTCCCTTTCCATATGGGGCATTCAACACATAACTTTACCATGATCTAATTTTTCAGAAATATTTTGCAGGTTTAAGCCTATCAAAGCAAATACAGTGGAATGAATGCATTTTCACTAGATCTGACATCTTCATGGGGAGAGAGGGCAGATAAAAGTATCTGACTGAGATAAACCGAAAAGGAGGAGCGGTGTAAGCAGCCGTTTCCTTGGTAGTAGTTCCATTCCTTATGTCCTTACATTTGTCCGTGTGCTGAATAGGAACAAACCTTCTTGAGTGAGATAATAAAAGGCTGCACTTCATAGAGCCTTTCACATAAGTATCCCAAAAGAGCGTTACAAACACTAAGTAAGCCTCACAACACCTGTGAGCTAGCCAAGTAAGTATTCTGAAACCCATTTTATAGATGCGGGAATTAAGGCATACAGGGGTAGAGTGATTTGCCTAAGGTCAAACACAAATGAGGCTTTCGCATCAAGAGTAGAATCCAGGAGTCCTGCCTGACAGTCCCCTGCTCTGGCCACTAGACGAGTGTGTACTGGGTGTTATTCTTCGTTACAAGGCAGATCATCCAGCAGAAGAGAAACTTTGTGCAATTAAAATGATCTTTAAAAATATTCTGTGAACAAAGCTTCCCATTTAGGGTCTTTTCTGTTACACATTCAGGGGAAATTTGATGCCTGCTGGATGTGGGGTGGTTTTTGCACCCACGGTATTCCTGCTTTTGTGGACGCTGCAGATGGCTCACATGATGATTTCAATGCCATATGTTGTCAAATAAAAAAAAACTTTAGCAAGGCCCCAAAGCTGGGTGTTGGAATCCTTGTTTCTGTTTAGTTATTGATTTATGGTTGCCATTGCTGGAGGCTATACCCTCCTCCTCCAAAGATTAAAAAAACAAAACAACATTTATAAACCACTCTCTTCTTTTCTCCCCCCTTTCAGCCTGACATCCTCTCAAATGCTACCTGACAGACTGCAGCAATCATCCTGTGAATAGTAAGTAATTTCCTTATTGACAGCCTCCCATTTACTCTGACATCTGCCAGCAGTCCCTAACACTTGAATAGGCATTAGGACATTAACAGTCTGGCACAGGTTTAAGGGCTGGAATAACAATGTTCTGTGAGCCCACTCCACAAAAAATACATCCAAAGTGCCTCTTCTCTCCCTCAACTTTACCATCTTTCTGGTTGGCCATGGGGGATATTGTAAAGGCAGAGTATTTACTTGGCTGCATGCCCATCTTTTGTTATCCCATACAATGAGGCCTGACCCACAGCCCACTGAAGCCAATGGGAGCCCTTTCCATTGACCTCATTAGGATTGGAATCAGGCCGAAGGAAAGCATGCTGAATACATATGGGAAGGCTGGGAGAGGGGTGTGGAGGGCAGAAGACAGCCTTTAGAAGAAAACCACTTTGCTGAGGCTAAAAGTCATTCAGAAAACCCTCCTTGAACTGCTGAATTGGAATTATGAGCCCTTACGTTCCTTTTAAGTGCCTGACCTTCATGTGCTAGATGGACAATGTGTTCTGGGAACCCCTGTGGATTTTGAAGGATTATTAAAATGAGAAAATGGTCCAAACATATTTGATTCAAATAATGCGTACTAGAGCATAGATTATTTGTGTGTGTGTGTTTTGGGGGGAGGGAGGAGTTCTGCTGCTATTCTAGGATCCACATAGAATGGATGATCAGACAGTTTAAACTTATTCAGCATGTCCTCTAGGAATGCCTCCCATACAAACCACTGCAGGATACTTTACAGAGGAAATTTGCCATTGTAACCTGCTGGGCTTCCATTCAAACCTCAAAATACAGTTAGTAAGAGGTTTCTGTACCCAATTACTTTCATGAAACCTTGTATGCCTCCCAGATGTTTAAGAGTCAGTGTCCTTTAAAAGCCCTTGGACACACTTCAGTCATCTCTAACCTTCACCATTCAAAGGCTGCACAAAACCACAACTTTTATTTTCATGCATGCCTAAAATATGCACTAGTGATTCTCTATGCTTCCTATCTGCTTGAGAGGAGCCTGCATCCAGGGCTACTGGACAAATCCAATGTACGTTTCAGCAGAGAAGATAAGGACAGAAGGAATGTTGTCAAACTTTAAAGCAATTTTGGGGTATTAGAACATAAAGTTGTTCATACCTCTAGGCCGTTGGTTCAAATCCACCCTAGCTGGGTCAAGAAAAGAGGCTGAAAGATTGTTTAGTGGCATATGTGAAAGGAAAGTTTGGTGGGCTGTGTCTACTTCCCAGGAAATATGGCCACATCACAAAAACTACCACCATAGTAACTAGTGGCTGTATTGGGAGTCTCCATTGAGAGCCAGTCACTGAGGACTCAAAAAGGCACAGCAGCACTCAGTGTCGGAGAGGCGGAATGCTCCTGGAGAGCCCCAGTGCACAGTGGGAGCATGCCAGATACCACACACCTATAAGGAGAGGAGCATACAGCTCCCTGCTTACAGCTCCTCCATGGGCGGCCTTGCCTCCTCCCTACTTCTTTTTAAGGACACTGAATGTCTGGGGAGTATGGAGGAAGAGGTTCCTGAGGTCATGGACTGCAACTGTCACTGGGCTCTGATTTGCACTCCTTGCATTGCTGCTTCCCTCTAACTATGCACTGAGCCTGGTCCTACACAAGCATGGAAAGTAAACCTAAACCCGCTGTTCCTAAACGGGGACTGTGCGGAATGGGTGCTGCAGCATCTGTCCCGTGGGCAACAGACTACACGGCTGTTGATCTAGCGCTTTTTGCATTGAGACTAAACTAATGCAAAAATATGAACTGTAAATAAAACAGCCCTGGATAACAGTTGACACTGGCACCCTTCGGAGATGTTTTATTCTATTAGGCAAATCATACTGCTTAAAAATAGTATAAGTGCTGCTTACCCAACAGAAATGACTCTGCAAGAGCTATTATGATGGAGTAAAGAGCGCACATTTAAATGATGGTCTAAATCTGCATTTTCAGGTATTTATTTACTCTCATGACACATTGTAACTATTATCCTGTCTTGCTGTGTTAATTCATGAGTATTTCAATGGCAGCTTGTTTGCTTCCACTGCTGGCTTCCGCCTCTGCTCCTGTACAGAAGACAAAAGGCCCAGATTCTGCTAACTGTTATGCACATGCTTAGCTTTTTAGAGAGTAGTTCTGTCATGGTATAAGCCCCCACTCTGAACCTTAGCGTCCAAAAGATGGGGTACCAGCATGAATCCCCCTAAGCTTAATTACCAGCTTAGAACTTGTAGTGCTGCCACCAACCAGGACTTGCAGTGCCTGGTACACTCTGGTCCCCCCTCAAAACCTTCCCAGGAGACCCCAAGACCCAGACCCCCTGGATCTCAACACAAGGAAAGTAAATCCTTTCCCCCACCATTGCCTCTCCCAGGCTTCCCCTCCCTGGGTTACCCTGGAAGATCACTGTGATTCAGGTATCAGAGGGGTAGCCGTGTTAGTCTAGATCTGTAAAAGCAGCAAAGAATCCTGTGGCACCTTATAGACTAACAGACGTTTTGGAGCATGAGCTTTCGTGGGTGAATACCCACTTCTTCAGACATGCATCTGAAGAAGTGGGTATTCACCCACGAAAGCTCATGCTCCAAAACGTCTGTTAGTCTATAAGGTGCCACAGGATTCTTTGCCACTGTGATTCAAACTCCTTGAATCTTAAAACAGAGAGGAATTCACCTCCCCCTCCCCTTCTCTTCCCCTCCCAGATTCTCCCTGAGAGAGAGACAGTAATTTTAACATAGAGAGAAATCAGGCTTTTCCTCCCCGCTTCTCTCCTTCCTCCCACAAATTCCCTGGTGAGTGCAGACTCCCTCCCCTGGGGTCTTACACAAGATAACCAAAAAATCAATCAGGTTCTAAAAAAGAAAAGCTTTTAATAAAAGAAAGAAAAAAAGTAAAAAGTTGTCTCTGTAAAATCAAGATGGAAAAATGTTACAGGGTCTTTCAGCTATAGACACCAGGGAGAGTCCTCCCCCCAGTACAAATACAAGTTGTAACAGAGATACAATCCTCCCAGCAAAATACAAGTTAAAATCCTTCCAGCCAAATACACATTTGCAAATAAAGAAAACAAATAAAAAGACTAAACCGCCTTTCCTAATTGGTACTTACTAAATTGAACAGAAGAGGCTGTTTCAGAAATTTGGAGATATCTGCTTACATGTCTGGCCCCTCTCAGAACCCAGAGAGAACAGAGCAAAACCCAAAAAAACACAAACAAAGGCTTCCCTCCACCAAGATTTGAAAGTATCTTGTCTCCTGATTGGGACTCTGGTCAGGTGTTCCAGGTTCACTGTTTGTTAACCGTTTACAGGTGAAAGAGACATTAAACCTTAACTATCTGTTTATGACAAGTTCTACGGGACATAGTCTCATTAAGTGCTCTCAGACTTAAAATCAAGCATGTGCATATGTTTTTGCAAAACTAGAGGCACAGAAGAGACATAAAGGCAGAAAAATATAATTTGTTCCTTACATCTATTATGGTGTTCAAGTATTATTGGTGACCAGATGTCCTATTTTTAAAGGGACAGTCCCATTTTTGGGGACTTTTTCTTATATAGGCGCCTATTATCTCCCACCCCAAGCCCATTTTTAACACAGTTGCTATCTGGTCACCTAGGAGTTCTCATTTGTTTAGGGCAATTGTACTACAGCAGAATATGACCTTGGCTGGATCAGCCATTTCTCATCCCCTCTCTTTTCATGGTGGGAGTGCACACCATTGAATTGGAGGCAGCAGAAGAGATGCACTAGGGTCCAGTAAGCCAGCTCATTCTTAAAAAAGGAGGAGGAAATCTACAATCTGTTTTTTTAATTAGCTCCTCTCATCCTTGTATCTCAGCAAAGACACCAGCATCAGTGGCAGAATGCGAAAGCCCTGCATTACTTGAGAACTGATGGCATGACAGTCTCTGCCGATAAACAATGCTACAGCTTTCAGTTTGTTTTTCATACACAACTTTAACATCAGACCAGGAAGCAGAATTATCCTCTCATTTTTCAAAGAGTCAGTTGACTTGCCAACTTGTTGTGAGATTCAGGATAAAAACACATTTGGTGTTTTTCAGTAAGATCCAGCCACAGGAAGCACGTGATTAGGTGAGAATCTCTGTTTTTTTCTTTTTAAGGACCATTCTAGCACTTATGGCTGTGGAGAAAGCTTGAAAGCAGACCCAAGTACACCCTAAAGGCCCAAAAGATATAAGAAGAATCCTATTTATTTTTAATCTCCTGATCTCTGAGGTCAGATTTATGATTTTTGAATGCTTGGGGTTGACAAGATTGCAAGCAGCATTCTCAGCCTACATGTTGCAGGCTTTCAGAGCCAAGTGAGTAAAACTGACAGAGTGCACACACCCCACAGGTGGTTTAAACTAGAGCTTAAATAATTTCACAAAAGGAAAAAAAACAAACAAACCCTCACCTTTGCTTCCATTTTGCATATTTCAGAATGGAACAATTTGTTTTTCACAAAATAACTTCTCCTTCTGTCCACATTACTCCTGCCCCAAAGAAAAAAAAATTCCACTAAAACTTTATAAATTTAAAACTTCCATGGCCAGATTTTCAGCTGCGGTAAATCGACATAGCTCCATTGAAATACACAGAATTAAGTCATTTTACATTGGCTGAGAATCTGGCCCACAGCTTCCATTCCCCAGTTGATACTCTAGTCCAACTGGGCCCTAAATTTATTGACTGTCTGGGTTAATATACAGAAGTGATCAGTTCCTCCAACAATACTAATAATTATAATATGAGGAGAGAAGGCTAAGTGACAAAAGTCTTTGAAGCTGCTGCTGTCTCCTATTCATAGGAAATGAGCAGTGGGGAAGGAAAGAGTTTCATTAACAAACATTTAATAATAAGGTTAAATTCTGTTTATGCCAAGGGAGCAGCTGGCATTGTACACAGTCATACAGAAGTCTCCTCTTCTGTCACCATACATGTATCTATTGAGATCAAAGCTGAATTTATTTACTCTGTGCCTGAACAGACAATATCAGCTCCCATTTCTAAGATCATCTTTACTCTCTGTTCCTCCCCTTTACTGGCATAATGCACAGGACTTTCTCTCTCATGTTACTTGCTCACACATGTCTGCTTTGTAACCACGCTGACCTCCACAACACAAGCGGCTTGCACTTCATAAGAAATTCCTTTCAAAATTATCCACTGGGGTGTGACCAAATGCAGCCCTGTATTCACACTCTGCACACTACTGTAATAATCTTTGTACCAAATGCGCCTGGTGAGGTATCATTTGAAAACTAATAACTCATTGTCAGTAATTGCATGATGAAATGTATGTAGCAGCACCGTGTGTAAAGTTATGAAATCCCCCCTGTAAAATGGTAAAGGCACATTTTCAAACTCACATAGCACAAATTAAGGCACAACTGGTCAAGCAGGTCTTAAATAAATGGACACGTGATTACCTCATATAACCTGTAAACAGAGTCCTCAGAGAGTGAGAGAGAAATAAAGAAAATCTGCATCTCAGCACACAGGTGAAAGAAAACAACACGAAGCATCTTTTCTCTCTATACCTCATGTCTCCTTCTGCTCAGATGGGTAGAACTTTCTGAGGAGGGCTGGACTATAAAAGTGAGAGGCAAATACCCCAAGATCTCTCTCCCCCAGTCCATCTCTCTCTTTGCATTTAAGACAACAAAAGAAACAGCTGATGGACTTTGGGGAGGGGTCCTGACCTGAAGATTTTGGTCAGTAATGTTGTTGGAAGGCTATGGTAAAGACTCTACCTTGAATCAAATATAGTTTGTTAAGTTAGGCACTAGGAAGCATTTTATCTTTATTTTTGCTATAACCATTTCTGACTTTTATGCCTCATTACTTGTAATCAGAATCCTATAATCTTTTGTTAATAAACTTGTTTATTACTTAATCCAGTCCCGTGAGTTAAAGTTACATTGTCTGGGTAACTCCATTTAAGATGACAAGTTTTCATGTTTTGTTCTCTTAGAGGGACAATGGACTTAATGTCTCTAGACAGTCCAGGAGAGGGCTGGACAGTACAAAACATACATTTTTTTTGAGAGGGAGGGGAAGGGGAATCCAAGACTGGGAGTGCATTGGGGTTACCTTGCAGTAGTAACCCAGGCTGGTGAGAGCCAGAGTGAGACCAGAGTGTGGTTGCCAGCCTGCAGTTACACACAGACACTTAGGTATTTGCATACTATTGGCTGTTTGTGAGCAATCCAGGTTGAGAGTTACAGCAGCAAAGCATTGAAGGGCACCCCAGGTTATAGGGCAGGTGATGACACAGCCCCTCACTGGTCTGGATAACACCCTGAAATGTCAGAGTGGGACTTGTGGATAAGTAAGGGAAGACTTGGCAAAGAAACTCCAGGCAGGCCTGCAGGCAGGTAACTAACAGAGATTTCAAAGCCTAGAGGGAAATCAAGGACCATTATGTACAGTTTTCACTAACTCGCTTTTATTACGTTTTAAGCTCTGTACAGCTGCACTGTAATCAAACAGGGGGAATGCCTAGCGAGTAGTGTGAAATTCATGTGCACTGAAGCCCATTAAAAGCTTTTTGGGGTCTCCCACAAGTAAAGTTTTCAAGCCTGCAGTGTATGGCTTCAAAAGCAGACAGTCATACTGTGTTTTGTCTGGCTAACTGCTGAATCTTTGACTAGACAGCTAGTAACACTATAGGCCTCCTCCATACCTGTCAGAGGTGCTCAGACACCACAATGATGGACCTGGCCTAAGAACATAGATGAACAGAGGAAACACTTTGCTATACCTTATCATGAGGCAGTGTGACCCTGTGGATATGGCACTGAGCTAGGAGTAAAGAGACCTGAACTGCATTCTTGTTATTGCCATTGGCCTGCTCTGTGGCCTTAGACAAGTCACTTCCTGTCTCTGTGCCTCTTCCTGTCTTCTGTCTATAAGCCCTTGAGCCCTTCAGTTCAATGTCTGTCCATCTCTCACAGCACAGTGAGCTCCTACTCTCAGATGGGGGCCTTGCTGTCATGCAAAAAATAGCACTTAGTAATCCACTTCTTAGGGCGTCTATTGTAAACATACACTAACAGACTCAGAGGAGATGAAATGCTCTATCAATATATCCAAGATTTTTCCATCCCTTCGCCGAGAAAAGAAATCCTGACTTTTGTTCAGACTTACAGGTTTGTTTATACCAGTATTTCGGATATTTCGGAGGAAAGGAAAACCAGAGAGTGTCTGGCTTTTCTGATAGAGCTGATTGATACTGGGGGAATGGATCAGTGAATGTTTCTAGAGCAAACGGCAAGGTTATCCATGCATCCAAAGCAATTACATAATTATGTGCATGGAGAGCTTGATGTAAGAACAAACCCCTTCCGTAACAGCTTTTGAAGGTTAGAACATTTATATACAATCCGTGCTGCCAGATTTTACAGCATCAAGCCCAGTAGTTAGCGATTGGCAGGAAACAGTACAATTTATTAACCATTATTTTCCTAACTCCAGCTTCCCCTACAAACAAAAAACAGCAGCAGATCAGTGGAGAGGAGCTTGTTTAAATGAGCAGCGGACAATCAGGCCTCAGGCATTTTAATTAACTAATCTGATTAGAGAAGCATTGTATTGTATTATGAATTGTTAAATTTTAGAGTATAATGTAGTGTGAGGGAGGAGCAGTAGCATTTGTATGCCAAGAAACATCCTGGAGCAGACTATTATCAATCTCATTTGTGAATTAGTCTAAAACACAATTGTAAAAATATGACTCTACTGCTCTCAACTGCACGAAATGACTTTTCATTGCATCGACAAATTCTCTCTACACGGGTTCTGTTCTCCCATTACTGGGAGCCAAACATTTCAGCAGCAAAGCACTTTGGGCCAATATCTGTTTATCTGTGCAATACAGTAATTTGCACATGACCTAGAACATCTGGCTGACAACAGATTAACAGATATTTGGAAGAAACAGCTTAATTCTCATTAATCTCTTTACATATGAACACAAGACGATTACGGCTATATACAAACTGATTAATATTAATAACAAATAATCATTTCTTCCTTCCCCAGCATTACGCATAAGTGTAGTAATTCCTGGCTTCTGCAGTTTGGATGGAGAGAATTCAGTGGATTTTGATACAATATGGCTGGTCAGGAGTTAGTTTTATGAATGAATGCCAAACCTTTCCTTTTGGGCCTCCTTCTACCCTCTCACATTCAGAGTGAGTGTTATTACTTATCCTGGGATTTCTCTGTCATTTAAGCAGCTAAACAACTCAAGTCCTCTCAGTCACCTAAGTGACAATGAATCCGAATTCTGCTATTTGCCTTAAATACAGGCCATTGGGACATTTGAAAGTTGAGATAGGGACGATGGACTTCATCCTGCTCCCACAATTCCTACCTTATATGGCCTTTAATGGTGCAGGATAAGCCCTAAATAAGCAGCTGGGGCAATGTGGTGATGACTGGGAGAGAGAAGCCAACAGACTAGGGTGACCAGATGTCCCGATTTTAGGATCTTTTTCTTATACAGGCTCCTATTACCCCCCACCCCCTGTCCCGATTTTTCACACTTGCTGTCTGGTCATCCTACCACAGACACACAATGTGCTTCCTTTTCAGAGATGCCACTTTGGGCACACAAGTTCGCTGTGTGTTCTAGGGCAGGTTAAAAACCAAAGCAGTTATTGGAAGGAGCAGCCTGTGAGGAAAAGGTAACTGGACCCAGACAGCATCATGTTTTCCAAGGAGCCTCCAGATTGTGTGGGCACAGTTTTGCCGTTATGTCCTTCTGTGTACACAAAAACACATTAGTGCATGTAAATAGGCATCTCATGGACAAAACCCAGGTAACTGCTTACACAATGCCTATGCAAGCAGTAGCTTCATGTAAAGGGTGTGTAAGTGTTTTTGCAGGGGTACACAACACACTTCAGTTGAAAAATTTAGGACAACAGTATCACATGTGGGGATAGTGTTTGATCTTTCTGAACAGCATTTACATGAAATCCTAGTGCTACTGCACAATTGTGAGTAATATACCTTTGACTAAGCTCTCAACAAATGTTACTTGATATACTGTATTATGCAGTGACTTACTGCATTACAAATGCAGATCATTTTATTTATCACCTCAATTTCCATCCAATAGTCTGCCACAGTAGGTGCTCTCTCTCTCTTTGTGCAGCTTAGCATGCCAGCATTTTTTGCCTAAGCTGATCTCAGCATAACTCATTCGCCTCGTTTAAGAGCTCTGAGATTTCCAGGCAGTTGCAGCATCGGGGGCAATATTTTAAATTTATTTTATTAATTTCAATGTGTGCAAAAGTGTGCCCATTCATTGGTCTTGTTAAAACTTTTACAAATCGTAGCACCCTTCTATGCCACTGCCAGCAGCAACGGAGAAGGAAGAGTGGCAATATCACACTATGCCACCTTCACTTCTGCACCGCTGCTGGTGGTGACTCTGCCTTCAGACCTGGGCTCCTAGCCAGCAGCCGCTGCTCTCTGACCGCCCAGCTGTGAAGGCAGCACAGAAGAAAGGGTAGTAATACCATGACACCCCCCCCACACACACACACAATAGCCTTGCCTCCCCCTTTTCGGTTGGGATCCCCAGTTTGAGAAATGCTGATTTAAGGGCTTTATATGTTTATATTTTTAAATACATAATCCTGATTTGTGACAATACCATAAAATTTAAGATTTAAATATCTGTAACCATGAAATTCATGATTTTTAAAATGCTATGACAATGAAATTTACCGAAATTTACCAAAATGGGGGGAGGGATAGCTCAGGGGTTTGAGCATTGGCCTACTAAACCCAGGGTTGTGAGTTCAATCCCTGAGGGGGCCATTAAGGGAACTGGGGTAAAAATCTGGGGATTGGTTCTGCTTGGAGCAGGGGGTTGGACTAGATGACCTCCTGAGGTCCCTTCCAACCCTAATAGTCTATGATTCTATGAAAATGGACCATGAATTTGGTACGGCCCTGCTTCAACACTTTGGAATCCTGTGGGACAAAACGCATTAGGGGCCAGATTTCCAAGAGAGCTCATATCCTACCTAAATACCTATATTCAAACAAGCTCAGCATCCAACATGCTGATCAGACTGAAAATCTGGTCCTGACTGTAGACCCTGAAACCCTGGCCCTGTATAAATACATCAGCTGTGATATATGCCCTGGCCAACAGAGCAGAGACTTCAAGCTAGTCATTCAGATCATGCCTGGAGGAGCTAAAACAAGGGAGAGGGTTTTCAGCATAAGTAAAAGCTTCAGTTCTTAGAATCAGCTCCATCCCTTTCTGCTCCTTGATCTCCCCGTGACATCCCATCTCTGTGGGCATGTCTACTAATAGACAGATGTTGGGAGCACATCTCGCAGCCTGAGGTGACAGACTTATGTTAGCAGGACGTGGGCTAACGTGCTAAAAATTGCAATGTGTATGTTCTGGCTCGGGGTCCAAGGTCCACCCCGCCTCTCTAGGCTTCAGAGCCTGAGCTCCAACCTGAGCCCAAACATCAAAGCTATTTTACAGTGCTAGACCAAGCCCAGCTAGTGCAAGTCTGTCAATCCAGACGTGAGACTTGTTCCCAGCAGCTGTGTAGACATACCCTGTGACACTGATTGAAAGACTTACCCTTGGTGCTATCCCACCTGTGAGGAAATAACAACGAAGCAAATACTTTCATTTAAATGGTTATTGGAATGGGTTTGGAGTTCTTCTGGGGGGGGGGGGGAAGGTGTGTGGAGGGAGGAGAGATATTTTCCCCTGCAAAGCATCCCGTTAGGTTTCCTTGGGGAAATATAAACAAGGAAGACATTGGGGTGTCAAGGTTCCTTCCCCACACTGAACTTTAAGGTACAAATGTGGGGACCTGCATGGACACTTCTAAGCTTAATTATTAGCTTAGATCTGGTAACTCTGCCACCATTTAGAAATTTCAGTGTCTGGATCACTTCTTGTCCCCCCTCAAAAACCTTCCCCTCCCTGGCCAGCCTTGAGAGGCTTCACCAATTCCCTGGTGAACACAGATCCAATCCCATTGGATCTTAAAACAAGGAAAAAATCAATCAGGTTCTTAAAAAGAAAGCTTTTAATTAAAGAATAAAGGTAAAAATCATCTCTGTAAAATCAGGATGGAAAATACTTTACAGGGTACTCAAATTTGTATTGCCCAGAGGAACCCCCTCTAGCCTTAGGTTCAAAGTTACAGCAAACAGAGGTAAAATCCTCTCAGCAAAAAAAGACATTTACAAGTTGAGAAAACAAAAATAAAACTAATCCACCCTGCCTGGCTGTTATATACAATTTTGAAACATGAGAGACTGGTTTAGAAAGATTTGGAGAGCCTGGATTGACATCTGGTCCCTCTTAGTCCCAAGAGCGAACATCACCCAAAACAAAGAGCACAAACAAAGAGCACCAAAATTTGAAAGTATCTTGTCCCCTTATTGGTCCTCTGGTCAGGTGTCAGCCAGGTTTACTGAGCTTCTTAACCCTTTACAGGTAAAAGAGGCATTAACCCTTAACTATCTGTTTATGACAAGGGGAAAAATGGTTTCTTTCAAACCAAAAATTCTTAACCTCCCATCAGATTCCAACCCTCTGAAGTCTTTGGGGTCATTCCTAGGTATATTATTAATTTATTTGCACTACAGTAGGGCCTGCAGATGTCAGCTAAGATCAGGGTCCTGTTGTGCGAGGTCCTGTACATACACATAGTAAGAGAAAGGCCCTGCCCTCAAGAGTCTTAAAAAAAAAAATTAAGGCAAAGGAAATATTACCCATATTTTACAGATAGGGAACTGAGGCAAAGAGAGCTTAGGTGACTTGTCCAAGGTGACATAAGAAGCTAGGAATTGAACCCAGATCTGTTAACATCAACCCCGTGCCTATGTTAATAGGCTCTCTCTGGTCTCTGAAAAGAAAGCTGCAAGACTTTAGAATCACTGCTCACTGCCCTGGCACAATGGGACTCAAACATCACAAGCTGCCCTGACACTAACGTCTGATTATATCCTTAAAGCAAAAACAAAACAGGAGGAACAACTTGTTCTTTTTGGAAAGCTGCTTTTGGGGCACTGGGGCACAAAGCATCAAAACTTTGAATGAAGCAAGGGTAGGTGCCTGCAGCAAACTAGTGCTTCCTTTGTTGTCTAGGCACAGTACACTGGGGAAAGATATTGCTTTCACTGTATCATAGGCCTCAAACACAACATTAGCATGATGATTCTGCTACCCATACTCTTGATTGTGTGCTTTCAAATCCCAACAGCCAGAAGCTATCCAAGTTCAGTGCTATGTGTATGTATTGTTGTTAAAAGGTAAAAAATAATCAGGATCAAAAAGTCCACTATGGATCCATGTATCCAATTCTTCATGGTGTTTTCCATCCCTCACTGCAGTATGTGAGCGCCTGACAAACCTGAATTACGTACACAGATCTGATTTTCAGCTTTTTGTCCAAAGACCATAGGATTGTTTCGAATTTCATTTTTCTCCTCAGATGCCACAGAGATTAGCTTCTAATACTCCTGCCCAGGACAGCGTCACATGCTGCACACAGAGTTGGCCCCAAGGCACGAAGTTCAGATCTGATCCAAACTTCTCCATAGCTGGTGGAGGTTTTTGATCCGAAGCTTTGCTCCAGGCTCAGCTTAGCAGCGATAGACAACTTTCTGAAGAAAATCATAAACTGAGAAATTTGCCCAGTTGCTCGTGTTTAGCTCCTGATATACACAGAATTGAGCTAGCCTCAGTCAAAGTGTGTTGAGGTAGACACTGGGTGGCCTGGGTTGTCTTCAGACCACTGGCTACAGGAAAGAGTTAAGAGAATTTACAGCAGCTGGAAAAGGGAAATTAAATAATTTGGAACCTAAATGTGTGAGATATTTGGGTTCTGAAACTGATCACTGAATACCATGAAGACATTTTGTGCTATTTATTAATTAGGATGCATGCTGTCCTGTAACATGAAGTATTGAATGTTGTAGTCTTGACATTTTCCAACCAGAAATCTGACAATAACTCAGAGTCAAGGAACAAAGGTGATGGTAAAGGAAAGACTCAGTAACTCTGTACAGGAGAGTATCACCAATTCTACTGTGAGACAGGAGGAAAGCCTGCTCAGACTAATAGGGTACAAGCTTGGTGGAGCATTTCATGACCGGTCCTGGAAGCACTAACAAGGCATCATGGACACTCATGTAGTGCCATGTACTGCAATTTCCTCCAGCTGACAATAAGCCCCTTCAAGCATACTGAGCAGCAATGCAAAGGACAATTAGAAAAACTAGATTCCAAAGTCACTCTGAAAATTCCAGATAATGTGAAAGATTCTATTAGTTGAGATATAATGTCACTCTTACTTTAGCCAGAGATTGTGCCAAAAACACAAGGTCAAGTAGAAGCATTGCTTATCTCTACGGAACAGCAGATACATCCTTAGTATATTTACAAGCAATATGTATTTGGAAGAAGTGGTATTTGATGTAATATTTATATATTGTTTAGAGAGGTTACTGGCTTCTTTAAAATGTCAATCAGACATCTTTCCTTGAAAGATTATATATTAAGGACTCTATCATCAAATAAATTAAAAGTGGGATAACAAATGTATTTCAGTGGGGTAGCATGCATGCAAATGAAAGCAGAGTCTGATCCACGGAGCACAGTTATAATTAAGAAATTGATATGGTGATCAATTGATTGCTAAATTAGCTGTAATTAAGCAATGGCTATATGATTCAGATTCCACTTTCATGCATGCAATCACATGGAAATAAATATTAAAGCCCTCCCATGGGATACCTTGAGGTTGGGAGGACAGGGAGGTTAAAGGTGTAAATGGGAGCAGAGTTTGGTCCCATGTGTATTCTTGAATTACACTTCTACCTCGATATAACGCTGTCCTTAGGAGCCAAAAAAGTCTTACCGCATTATAGGTTAAACTGTGTTATATCGAACTGGATTTGACCCGCTGAAGAGCACAGCCCTGCCCACCCGAAGCACTGCTTTACCGCCTTATATCTGAATTTGTGTTATATCGGGTCACATGATATCGGGGTAGAGGTATATTTCATAATGGGCCATCTAGAAAACATAGCCCATTGGCATGATCATCCACTCAGGTATTAATCCCAGAAAGGAGGGAGAAGACCTGGGGATAATAGTTCTTAAAACTAGTTTCTCCTTAAGAGAGATAATATCAGCTCCAGAGGTCACAAACATTGAGAACTCTGGTGGACAAGAGGATGGGGCGTGAGAGGGAAAGACATCCAACTGATATCCTACAGGGCCACCCGGGGTGGGGAAGTGAGGCAATTTGCCCCAGAGCCTGGGCCCTGCAGGGGCCCCGTGAGCCCTGGCCTGGAGGTGGTCCAGGTCTTCGGCGGCATTTCGGCGGCAGGGGGCCCTTCAGTGCTGCTGAAGAGGCAGAGCGACTGAAGGCCCACCCCCCCACCAAAATGCTGCTGAAGACCTGACCGCCGCCAGGTGAGTACAAGCACCGCAGCTCCCCTGCTTTGCCCCAGGCCCCCTGAATCCTCTGGGCAGCCCTGATATCCTAGGTGAGTCCCGTAGAACCATCTGAATTGTCTCTCCAGTAATATTTCACCTAACTAACCCATATGTACTACCAGCATTCCTCAGGGGGAAAGAGAAGTGGTGAAATGTGAAAACACCACCAACTAGTACAGTCTTTTGCAGCAGGAGTGTGTAGCCCACAGCTTTAAATGGCAGCCACGCTGCAACAAATCACTCATCCACACAGCTGGTAATATGAAAATTACTTTACAGAGCTGATATTTGGACTGATGGTTTCCAGAAAGCCGTCCACAAAATTCATGGCTGAAGCAGCTGGTCCTAGTTACTATGTTCCTCCTTGTGTGTTCTTCCTGAAAAAAACGCTGCTCCCTCAAAGGAGTAAAGCATGATCTGCAGCAAGTTAAGCTAGAAAGGGCAATTTTCTCATCACCAATGGCCACAGGTCAAATAGTGGCATACGTCACGTCACCCACAGCACCCTGGACAATGTTCCCATCTGTCCTGCAGACACAAGGACATAATGAAAGAGCCAGCAATGGGCTTTAAACCTTTTAACAAGAGCACAACAGAGATGGCTCAGGCAGCCATTCTGATGCTTTGCTTCATCCACCCAGACTAGTGAAGTCCCACTATAGAAAGTGAACAACCTGCCTAAAGCACCGGTGCAAGCAGGGATTGTCACCTTGCCTCACATCCTTAGCATTATTTAAAGCTCTCTCTTTACTAGAAAGTCCAAATATTAAATGTGACAAATAAAGGCTGCATAACACTCACCCTATATAGGGCTTCATCCTCGGAGCACCTCACTAACATTAATCTTCACAGCACTCCTGTAAGGCGGGCAAGTAGGTATTGTTAGTCCCACTGTACAGCAGACCAGTTTGTGGCAGGGAGCATATAT
Source organism: Gopherus flavomarginatus (assembly GCF_025201925.1). Taxonomy (NCBI): domain Eukaryota; kingdom Metazoa; phylum Chordata; order Testudines; family Testudinidae; genus Gopherus; species Gopherus flavomarginatus. The sequence continues at coordinate 157,975,473 of NC_066619.1, forward strand.
GTGCTACCCAAGGTCACTGGTAGGTAGGGTTGGGATCTACTGGGCTCAGATCCACCAGCGCATTAGCAAGCCCTCTCCTCCAAACATATCTCATCAGACAGTCCCTAATTCATGCAACCAACTCTGTTCGAGCTGAAGTCCCATTGCTCCCACAATCCTGATTCTTTGGGGATGAAGACCTCAGCAGCAGGTGGACACTGACAGCCTCTGGTGATTCACGGTGAAACTTGCTGCTCATTAGCCCACTGACAACACTGGACCTGAGAACTGGGGGATCCTGCCCAATTTCTCTCTAGGTAGCCAAGGTACTTATATAGTCCCTGTTACAAGATTATCTGAGCACCTCACAATCTTTAATGTACTTATCCTCACCCTTCCCCTGCAAGATCCAGCAGTGCTACTATACCCATTTTACAGATGGGGAACTGAGGCGCAGGGAGGTCACACAGGAAGTCTGTGGCAGAGCAAAAAGCTGCACCTGGGTCTCCTAGCTCTGAGGCTAGCTGTCTATCCACTAACCTCCTGATTACAGAGCCAGGAACAGAACTCAGATGTCCAAATCCAAAGCTCAGACCACGCTGCCCCTAAAATGATCAAAGACCAGGGCAATCAGCTTCCAAGACAAAGCTTTATACAAGGCAACAAGTGAACTTTACATACACACACACACACACACATATTATATACACATACATACACATACACACATGTGTGTGTGTGTGTGTGTGTGTGTATACACATATGAGTATGTCCAAACTGCCTAGTAATTTTGTTTCATGGGGGTGGGGGGTGTAGCTTGACATTTCAAACTCAGGATTCTTTCCAACACTTAAGTTTGTCACACCAGCCTTAGAAAACACGATTCCCTCAATGCCCCTCTCCTCGCAATGGGTTATTAATGCCCACCTGTGGTTTAGCTACCAGGGTATTTTTGAAAACTACTTTCCTGATATTTCAGTCCTTTTTCGGAAAGTGCCGCTGATGCAGAAAGAAAAATCAGGCAACTACAACAGGAGGGCTTCTCTTTAAGCTCATTAGTTGGCAGCTTGAAAGGTTTGCGTAGATCAGTAGGGGTTTCATAGTTGAGAACTGGCTTCTGATCTGGGAGCCATATCGCTAACGTCTGGTAGGTCTGAAACTGCGGAATATTTGCTTATTACCCTCCCCCCATGTCTATTTTTCCTACGCGGCTCTCATGTGCCTTTTTAATAGGTGAGATTTGTAACCCATGGAGAGCAATTTACTCTCCTGTTAATGCCAGCATTAAAATTCAAATAGACAGACACTTTCAGAAAAGACTTGGCATAATTGAGATTTCTTTTCCCCCTCTAGTTTGTGGCATTGCTATAACAATGCCTATTACTTTTAATAGTGAGCTATTGAACAATAATTGTGCAAGTTTCCCATTTCTAAAAGTGCTTTCGACTGACATAATGCATCAATTTAAAGATCTCGCTGTGCTGGGATTTAGAAAATAACAAGGGGAAAGAAAACATGTTCTACAATGACATTTTACTGCTTACTTCTAGCAAAGCAATGATGAGAGATTCTGGATAACGTGAATGATTATTAGTATTTCACGTACAGCATAGTGTTTCCTATTTGCAGGACATGAATGGTCACTCAGCAACTGATTCAAAACAGGACATACCTCACTGTTTTACTCACTACAAAAAATACATTAAAGCTGGTTCATTTTTTTTAAATAAAAGGGTTTTTTCCAAGTGAAACATGGCTTTTTTTCAAAACCATTTTCTTTTGCGAAAGTCTGAGTTTTGAAATTTAAGGTTTTTATTAAACATTATTAAATGATTATCAAGATCTTTACTGAAAACTGGGTTTTCAAGACACAAATTTTATAACAACTTGGATATTTGCAATAAAACTGATTAAAAATGTCATGACATTTTCTGGAAAAAAATCAGTCTATTTTGAACATGGCAAAAAAGAAAGTTTCACAAAAATTTTTAAAAAATGATGATAATTCCCTCCCCCCATCTTTCCACCAGCTCTACAAAAGGCCAACTGATTTCCCGCTATATCTGTAATTGTGCAAAGAATACTGCAGTGCAGCATAAGAGGGAGGTCCCCCCCCCCATTAAGACAAATGGACATGTGAAGCCACAACCTCTTTTGTCCATGATTTTGGGCAAAGAGCATTGTCAGTACTTGGATAAGAAATTAGGAGCCTGATTCCCCTCTGTCTTGCACCTCGTATAATCATTCACACCAATGCAAAGTGTAAGTAGAATGCCTTCTTCACAAGGTGCTAGACAGTGGACCATCAAACTCTGAGACTGCTGTAGGAAGTGGTGTTGCCTTCTGAATCCATACTGAACTGATGCCTCAGGGCTGATGGAGGTCTTTTAGACATGATAAACACTAATGTGCTGGAATGGGATCCCACAAGTCCCTTGTTAAAATCCCACCACCAAACTCACAGCCTTGGGGATGATTTCTCTACTTCTTATAGAGCCAACTTCCTTGGAATTGCAAAAGAGAAAGCCAAGAAAACCAACATCAAAAAGCAGCTGAACGCTTACCGAAAGAGAAGGACTTATAAACTGCAGTAATCAGAGACCAAATGAACACTTCTGGGCTGTAGCTTGTTGCAGTGCTTAATTTGTAATGAAAGAGGTGCCGGGGCTCAAGCAATTATTTTTACTTGTATTACTGATGCAGCAAGCCCAGGGTGCTGAGGCTGTGCTAGAGGGGCCGGAGCTCAGCCCCGGAACAAATTAAGCACAGGCTAGTTCTCTTTTTCACATTTGCAAGGCCAGTTCCCAGAAGCGCAGATGTGGAAAGCCTCCTATCTAAAGGATAAATTCAAAGCGAGGGGTACAATAGCAGTCAGAAAGCTGGGAGCTCTTGGGGGAAAAGTAGCCGAATTCCCATATGTCTGAAGAGCCAAGTGTTTGAGTGACAGGCGGCCTGAGACTTTCAGAGCTGCAGCCTAGCTATATCTCTATACCTAGTTATCTCTCTCTCTTGTGTTTCGTTCTGACACATGGACGTAATCGGTATCATGATCCTTTTTTGGATATCAGTTGCTTCCTTTGCGTGAGGTTTACCACCACATCATCACATTTCGTTTGAAAGACTCCCTTCCTTTCCTCCACTGACTTCATGTGGTTTAATTGATCTCAAAATTCTGATTATGTACTATGCACAGACAGGAAGTTTTGCTTGCCACCCACATATTGACTAGCAACGGCATAGCCCCTTTGCCACAGATACGTAAACTCTCAACATATGGACACAACATCTTCATGGCTGGGAATTCTGCCCTTAAACCTGCAAATTCACACAGCACTTTACATTTGATATCACTCATTGAAGCACAAATACACTGCTCAGTTAATAGTGCTATTTTAGAGGTGGATTGGGGGAGCTTTGCAACATGGGCAGTGTAAGGAGTAAAATAATACTTAAGAGTCTATTATCTTCTTGTAGCCATGCCTAGTAGTCAGTGGGTTGTTTGACTCTCCCCAGGCCACTGGTCCTTCCAGGCCTGCTTGGAGAAGGATATTAAAAGTTGTTTTGTTTGTGACTATACACGTAACTCATTATTCCAGCTGAGTCTGTCTTCCTGGGGGTACAAACTCAATTTCTGTCCAAGGTGTCCATCAGTGATTGTCTCTGTAAAGGGGTTCACTCACCTGCAGGAGTGCCTCCTTGTGGCCTGGTCTGGGAATTAGCTTTTGTCCCATCTGGTGCCCCCTTCCATCAGTTACTCATGCTACGGCCTCTCTCTTCGTCACTCAGGGTCTTTATGACTTGGCCCTCCAGCTGGGTCACTATGTAATCCCCATCTTCCAGAATAACAAAGTCCTACTAGACAAGCTATCTGGATGCCAGGTCAAGCACTCTTCTGTTCTAACATTTGGTCCCGTGCCACTTTGCCAGCAGCCAGTAGGAGAACCCAGGCCCTGCCTCTACACTGGAGTCCAGTCCAGGGATGCTAACTAGCAGCAAAGGTCTGCACAGTCCCAATTCTTAATGCTGTTCCCCAAGGTTTCTTCCTAACCAGCCTCTCTCAGGCTGTCCTTCCCACAACTTCTCTGGGTTGACCCTTCTTTCAGACCTAGGATCCCAGGGCTTATTCATCCCCCTAGGCTTCCTCCTCACCATGTCTCTGTTCCCAGAAGGCAACTGCAGACTCCAGCGTTTAAATTCAGCCGGAGCTGGCCAGAGCGGAGCTTCAGTAAATATGTTCAACCCTCTGGAGTTTTTATACCATGACGCGGAGGAGGGAGCAGGGGGAAGCATGGGGAGTTCTGGGAAATTATCTAAGAATTTAAGCCCTGCTCCTTCTCTTCAGCTTTCTTCTGCTCTCAACTTCCTGGCTTTATAGTAACCAGCCTGTTCCGGAAGGATTGTAAATAATGCAAAGGTTATTAGAAAAGAAAATTAAATCATAAGTAAATGGTATCAAATCCTAGCGAGTCTAAATCTCTTACTGCTTGTAGTCTTGTGATCCAAAGAAGCAAAGTTTACTGCCTAGGGCCTGGATATTTCAGTCTCTTAGGGTAGGATTCACAAAGGTATTTAGGCACCTCACTCTCATAGGTACCTTCAAGAGTCCCACCCCTACTGATCAGGGCTTGGCTACATTGGAGAGTTGCAGCGCTGGTGGTGGGTTTACAGCGCTGCAACTTACTCACTGTCCACACTTGCAAGGTACATAGAGCGCTGCATCTCCCTGGCTGCAGCGCTGGCTGTACTCCTGCTCTGCCTGGGATATAACGATTGCAGAGCTGGGGATGCAGCACTGCTCTGCCAGCGTGGCCACCAAAAGCGCTGTAATTGGCCTCCAGAGGTATTCGGAGGTATCCCAGAATGCCTGTTCAGCCACTCCCAACAGCGCTGCAAATGTGGTCACACTGCAGCGCTGGTAGCTGTCAGTGTGGCCACATTGCAGCGCTTTCCCTACACAGCTGTTCGAAGACAGCTGTAACTCCCAGCTCTGTACAGCTGCAAGTGTAGCCATACCCTCAGATGTATGTCCCACTGCTCACTCCCTTAGCATCACCTCATCTCGAAGCCCCAGTGTCTGTACAGGCTCGCACTCTTTGTATCTCTCTGCGGTCAATGACTTCTGTAGGCTGGGATTTCACCTTTGGAGTTTCAGGTGTAAAAGCTTGTATTACTGTTCTCACTATGAAGTCATTCTTTGTTCTACACTGCCCTGTGATGTGCGAGGTACTTTACACGACCATGTAAAAAGGAAAGTCAGGAGAGCTTAACTCTAATAGTCACTTAACCTCCCTATAGCTCAATTTACCTATCTGTAAATTGAGGACAATATGTATTTATCTTGCAGGGTTGGTGTGAGCATAAAATAAACTGCAAGGCATTTTGAAATCCTTATATGAATGGCACTATAGTAGTGCAAGATATTATCCACAGGATTTTTTTTTTATAAAAAATATTTTTGAGAATTAACATGGTTATACATCCCCGGCTTTAATTTAAGTGGCAATAAGACAGAAATAAGCGTATTAGGTGGGGTTTTAAAAAACACTCTACATTGGCCTAACTTCACTCCCAATGCAGACAATAGGAGTTTTGCCGTGGACTTCCATGAGAGCAGAGTTAAGCCAACTATGAGTGCTTTTGTAAATCCCACCCATTACCTTTTGTTAGTACCAGTTAAAAATATTTCAAGTGTTGAGTTTAAGTTGAGCATTGTTGAGCTCACATGTGAATGAGTTGGGGTTTTCTCTTCCAAGAGCAGAGGTACTTACAAATCCCTTCTAAAAATAATAATAAAGAAACCTAATAAAGGGATATATCTGAATTGCATGCTATGTCAAATACTAACCCATGACCATGATTTAGAACCAGTTAATCTTATTAGTTTTAATAAAATTTAATTGACTTTAATTGTATGTGCCAAGTAGTTCCGGCACATCTACTGGCAAATGTTTTCTTAAGGAGTTCTGTAGATTTTAAAAAATATATCATACACCTTATACTATATGCTTATTAATACACATTCACACAAGATGATAGCAGTTCACCTGTTAAGAATGTGGGGGCGATCTGTGTTCATTTTATGAATGTTATATGTGTCTCTGTGGGTAATGCAATATTATGAAACACTAAGAGTATGTCTACACTACCCACTGGATTGGCGGGCAGTGATCGATCCAGCGAGGATCGATTTACTGCGTCTATCTAGACGCGATAAATCAACTCGAGTGCTCTCCTGTGACTCCTGCACCCCAGCACTGCGAGAGGTGCAGGCAGAGTTGACGGGGGAGCAGTAGCAGTCGACTCACCACAGTAGGTCGATCCAAGTACGTCAACTTCAGCTATGTTATTCATTTGCCTGAAGTTGTGTAACTTAGATCAATTTCCGCCCCCCAGTGTAGACCAGGGCTAAGGGTTAATTCCAGCTGGAGCTCTCTGCACAGCTTGTGAACTAGGTGGAAGACATTGATTGGGGGTCAGACCATCAGAGGTAGAAGCTGCCAGGGTGCTGCCTGTGTCACACAGCCCCAATGCTGCGGATGCATGGGACAAGTGGGACCTACTTAAACTCGCAAGGAAAGGCTAAAGTTTAGGTAAGATACCATGTGTAGAGGTTGTTTTAACCCTTTCTCTCTGTGTTAGGGATAAATAAATACCGGTTTTCAACAAGTTGTTTTCTGTCACTGCACTGGCATAAAGTTCTGAAATCTATTGCAGTTGACCCTGCTGAGGGCATGCATAGGAGTGCTGTGACCTGGGGGCAAATATAAAAGAGGGATGAATCAAGGATTCCACCCTGAGACGAGGGGTGGAGCCTGTCACTTGGAACGGGTGCCCATGGAGAGACCGAGGTATCAACTTTGAACTGTAACATCGCTCCCTTGGGAAGACATTGCTGTCAGTGCCCATGTCAATTGTGCACACAGTCGACACAGGTCAGCTTCTATTTTCCAATGTTGTGACAATGTTTATTTTTAATTGCAGTGAGCAACCTGTGATCATTATAGGGAGGTTTTTATCTTCATCAATCCCTTATTAATAAATAAATATGCAACTCCAAACATTGTTTCACATTTTTTGATGTATGGAGGAAGAAACAGAAATGAGTCCACTGCACACTAAAACTGGCTGATCTGGGTTATATCATTATCTACAGAAAATACTGTTCTTTATGCCTTGTTTAAAAGTTATGAGAATTCTATGGTAGCAACTTGTGGGATCAGGTCTTTTTCCTTTCCGTGACATTTTGGTCACTAAGGACTCAATCCGGAGCACTCTGGCCTCATCCAGCAGATCACTTAAGCACATGCTTAACTTTAATCATATGAGTGGTCTTGCTAAAGTTAGAGGACTTACCGCATGCTTAAAGGTAAGTGCGTGCCACAGTACTCAGTGCTCAGCACCTCAAGGCTCTCAGATCAGCCTGTGATTCATAGAATATCAGGGTCGGAGATATCAGGAGATCATCTAGTCTCATCCCCTGCTCAGAGCAGGACCAATCCCCAGACAGATTTTTGCCCCAGTTCCCAAAATTACTCCCTCAAGAATTGAACTCACAACCCTGGGTTTAGCAGGCCAATGCTCAATATCCCGTGATTCAACAGCCTTGAGCACAACATACATGAACTAACTGCCGATGAACCGATACACGGTCACTTAGGCAGCAGCAGGGACCACTGAAATAGTCATTTGCACAATAAACATATGCATGACCTCGGATGACCCTTATTTGTTCTAACTGGAGGCTTTAAACCCAATAGGTACCAGTTCATGGTAGCAATTAACACATTTGTAACTCGTTAGCCTAATATGTAAGGGTTCATGAATGGTTGAAATCCATCCAAACAACTGATGACCTATGATTTAAAGATCAGATTTCAAATACTGAATTTTGTTCAGAGACTCACAACGAACGAATGTGCCAGATTTCACATCTTAGCTCAGTGGGGACATAGAAATGATGTAGAATATGTAGAATTCTTCTGTCGACTTAGCTGGCACCTCTCAGCAAGGTGAATTAACTTCAGCGACTAGAGAGCCCCTCCTGTCACTAGTGCATGTCTATACCAAAGCGCTACAGTGGCCCAGCTTCAGCTGAGCTGCTGTAGTGGTTTACATGTATAAACAGCCTTAATTCAAGTCATCTACACTAGAATTAACGCCTCTCGAGTGAGAATAGTTATGCTAGTTTTCAGAGTAGCTGAATGGTTATGCTGCAAACCACTTTGGCTGCACAGAATGATTGGATTAGTACAAAATAGCTGCATTCCCACTGCATTACTACAGCAGGCATCAATAGCATTTGGGCTTTAATCCTTCCCTGGCCCCCTCTATGGGCCAGTGTCATGAGGTGGGACTCACTGGTGCAGCACCTCCCGCTGGTCGTCCAGGGAATTAGCTCTCCAGCCTTTAGAGCGCCCTCTGCAGGCCAGTGTCCTGCTTGCTGCTGCTCCAGAGTCCCTCCTGGACCCTGGTGCCCCTTTCAGGCCAGGGTGCTGCCCCTGGCAATAAACCCACAGATCTGGGTTTCCCCTCCCCAGGGAACCCCCACTCTCTATCCCCCCCTTGTCTCGGACTATGACTATTACCAGTCTCAATCTAGCCCCCATTCCTTGGGGCAGACTGCAGTGTAAGTGCCACTCATCACCGGCAAGGAGGGTTTGGACCTGCTGCCTCTGCCTGCCCTTGGGCTGCCCCTCTGCAACTCCAGTAGCCTTTCTGGCCTTTAACAAGGCCTGCAGCCTGGGGGGGTCACCAGGCTGGAGCTCCCCCAGCTCCTCTAGCCTTCCCTCAGCCCTGCTCCACTGTAGGTATCTTTCTCAGCTCCCAGGCAGCCAGGCCCTTCTCCCTCAAGAGCTAGAGGGAGAGTCCTTCTCTGGCTTCTGGCCCCAGCCCTCTTATAAGGGCCACCTGGGCCCTGATTGGGGCGGGGCTCCAGCTGTGGCTATTTCCCCAATTAGCTGAGTCAGGGTATGGCTACACTTGCAGCTGTACAGTGCTGGAAGTTAAAGCTGTCTTCGTACAGCTGTGTAGGGAAAGCGCTGCAGTCGGCCACACTGACAGTTATCAGCGCACTGTCGTGGCCACATTTGCAGCATCTGCAGTGGCATTGGGAGTGGTGCATTATAGTCAGCTATCCCAGCGTTCAAGTGGCTGCAACGTGCTTTTCAAAAGGGGGATGGGGTGGGGTGGAGTGTGACAGGGAGCGTGACAGAGAGAGAGAGTGGATTTTTGGAGCCGACACTGTGTCAGCTCCCTGCCTTGCAAGTTCCGACCCCCTCGTCCACCCGCTCTCACTCACTGAAAGCAAACAGCAGCTGTTTGTTTTTTCCTCACAGACCAGATAAGCAGCCGCTCTGAAACGGACCCCCCCCCCTCCCGCCCGCCAAGCTGCTTCTCTCAAGCCCCCCTCTCCAAGCAAACACTAGCTGTGGGCATTCCAAAGGGAGCCCCCCTGCCTCTGCTCATTCACAGCAAACAGTAGCTGTGTTTGTTTTTTTGATACGCAGCTCCAGAACCCGGAGTTCACAACAAAACAAAGAGTGGAACCTTCACTTAAAAGGATTATGGGAAGCTTCTGGAGGTCAGTCACTGCAAACTAAGATTATTCCCTGTTTACACTGGCGGTGCAGCACTTCTGCTATAGTCTTTATTCCTCTCGGGGAGGTGGAGTACAAGCAGCGCTGTAGCTAGGGAGATACAGCGCTGTATGTGCCTTGCCAGTGTGGACAGGGAGTGAGTTACAGTGCTGTTGGTGGTTTTATTGCGCTGTAACTCTCAAGTGTAGCCAAGGCCTCAGGCTGTTTTCCCCAGCAGCAGCCCTCCCGCAGCCTCAGCTCTCTCCCAGGGTGGATTTCGAGCCCTTCAGGGCAGAAGCGGGTGACCACCCCACTAGAGCCAGCTAGCACCACTTAACTTGAACTGGAGATTTTTGTGCACAAACAGAGGTCAGGTTATGGGCAACACTTGAGTAATACCTCAAACCAACACTGCAGTGAAAACAAGCCCTAACATTACTGCATGGTTCAATGATATACGGTTATCCAATCTAGTTACAGTATATACAGCATGTTATACCAGATGTCATCATTGAATGGAGATTTGGACTTCCAATTAATTTTACAGCAACCATCATTTCTTTTATCTCCTCATTTAGCTGCAGAACTGAGATTGTTGTGTATTTATTCTGGTGTCACTGAGGGCAGAACCTGGTTCTTTCTGTTCTATTTAATGTAAACAGGTGAGAGATGAGACAACTGGGTAAGTAGGGAAAACAAGAAGGTTTGAGGCTTATATTCCAAGAACTCACTGAAATGGCTTAGTATATGACAAATACATACAGCGTGTAACACCTTTCTCCTGACCTGTCTAGTTAAGGCTCTGTTTTAGGCTACAAGCCCTCCATCTGAAGTCAGCTAAGCTGATAGCCAATAGACTCCATCAGCTGGGATGGCTCAGCAGACTTGATTGTTAACTTAAGATCAAACTACTGGAGATATTTTGTCAAATGTTCACAATTCTGACATACACAGGCATAAGCACAAATCAGTTAGATGGGTCAAGATGCTACGGTTCACATTTCTGAGCACTATCATGTTTATGATTCTATGCATGAGATTATCAGATTGTCCATTATTATGTTTTTAAAACAGGCTTTAAGGATTTCAGATGTGCTCTAAGATGATCATTAGTCTGCTAGCATTGGAGAAATTATCCAAGGTTGTGGCTAAAATGAGGGAAAGGATTTCAAATTTATCACTGTTTCTACATAAATTTGTTCTCCCCGTGCCTCTTGAATGAAAATGTCTTCTTCCTGATGTTTTTTGCAAGAATGCAACCATGATATGAACTTGTTCATTTCTATAACAAAGGAAAGCTAAATGTTAACATCTGTAGGTTCAAATATCTTTAAATCTGATACTATATAAATCCTTATTTCAACAAATGAAAAATGCTATCAACAAATCTCAGGCCTTTTATATCCCATAAAGATTGTTTTGCTGCAAAGTCTCTCTACTAAGATTTTTGAGAGGAGAAAAACAGGGAGATAAGACATTCCTTTGACCTGCTCAGAGTAACATCTCTGAAATATAAATTTACATGATTGGATTTGGAGCATGCTTGACATAGATAAAAGTGCAGTGCACAATACTGAACATGTGATGATAGTTCCTGGGTAGTGTTCTAGTTCTTCTTCTGCAGTAAAACTGGGTAGCTGAGGAGCTTATATTGGGATATAAAACCTTTTACCCTTTGGTCATCAGTTTGAATCCAGCCTGCACAGGGTGTTTTGTACATTTTGGTGACAATGGCACCCATATAGCCCGTTTCCATCCAGGGGGTTGCACAGTTGTAACTGATTGGAACACAGAAAACCATTCTGACCAGCATAGCCCCTGCTCAGAAATAACAGTAGAGCACTCATTTTACATCATATTTAAAAGAAAAGAGCTTTGAAATCGTGATCTTTTGGGGCTCAAGAGCTGAGGTGGTAATGCTAAAATCTAAAAGCAAACAGGAGCAGGTCATATTACACAAACCTTGGACAAAACCAGAGAGGAGGGGCCTCATCTTTTCTTATTTTGCTACTCTACAGATGCATTGGCCTCAGACAAGTCGGTGTGGAGACTACTGAAGGGAATGTATTTGCATAGTTATGCTCCGAAGGCAACTACAACAAGCCCGAATGCTAATCTGAACATGTTCTCATTGAGGGTGATTAATACGAGTTCTACTGCGATACATTTGGAAAATAAAATCGAGGGTCTCTCGAGGACTATAAAGCCTTCTTACAAACAGAACATAGTTATGGATTCAAAGTGAAATGCTGAAAAATCAAAGCTGTGCCTAAAAAATATCATTTATTTGCGTAGATGGGATTCCTGAAACTTTGCAGCTAAACGCTATGGGGTAGTTTGGCACACAGCAACCTGCCCGGTATAAAGGGCACCACATAATTGCTGTGACCGGGGGCTGAACAGGAAGTCACAATTTAGCCCCTTGCTCCCTGAGGGAAGTAAGCTGTGACAGCCTTCTTCCTAGTGCTAGTTTGGCTGGATTGGCCAGCACAGTTTTTATTGCTTGTTCACGCCCATTAACCTTGCAGGGCCAATGCAGGTCAGAGAGAGTGAACTCAGTTCGACTCCTTCTTGCGCACTATCAGCAGAACGGTTTTCTGTGTTCCAGACAGTTACAACTGTGCAACCCCGTGGGCAGAAAAGGGATGTATGGGTGCTACTGGGAGCATTATCTGAAGGAAATGATGCTATGTAGGAATAACTGAGGACCTAATTTGGCCTGCAGAAGCTTATTACAGGTGGCACTATATGAGCAAGAAAGAGCCTGACTTGCCTTTCAAGGATTGCCCAGGTTGAATTTTCAGGCTTGGCAGTTTGAAATAAAATCCATTTTATCTGTAAACCGAGCATATTTACTTTGGAAATCATTGAGACACGAGGATCATGGAAACCCCACCACCACCACCACCATCACGTCATTTTTACAAAATCACTTTTCAGACTAGAGCTGCACTTGAAGTTCCTAAGAAAGGTATAAACTGCTGTTGCTCCATTTTTCATAGTTTATAGGCAAGAGGTAACTGCCAGCACAGCCAGGCAGTAGAACAGCTATAAAACCAAGCCGAATGTTTACAGGGGTGAATTACATGTGACATTTGCTTTCTTCCTTCTTTGGGTACGTCTACAGAGCAACAAATGACCCACAGCAACGCGTCTCAGAGCCTGGGTCAACTGACTCGGGCTGGAGCTGTGGGGCTAAAAATAGCAGTGTAGGCACCAGGCTGGGGCTGGAGCCTGGGCTCTGAAACCCAGTGACTTCTGACTGAACACAATCCTCCATGGGTGGAGGAAGGGTTTGTTTGGTCTAGATGTTTTGGGTTAGGTGAGCTTTTATGAAGGGAGGACATGGAGTCATTTTGCTGCTCAAGCAGTATTGCCTGTTATCTGGTTACTTCTGTTAGAAGTATAGATGATATATTTATATATTGAAGATCTATTTGGAAAAGCTAGCTTGTGCTCAAAGAGACAGGAGGGAAATGGCCTTGCAGTCTGTTTAAACAGGCATTCCTCCCCTCCCCACCTACTGAGTTGAGTCAAAGAAGATTCCAGAACACAGGAGAGCAGAAATATCAACACTAAACATTTGATCCTATTTCTGGAGAAGCTTCCTTGAATACACGTCTTAATCTAAAAACTGCAGAGAAATCAGTGCCAGTGTGCTATCTGTTATGTGTGCTACAACTGGTTTAAAATATTAAAATTCAGATAAATGGTAAAATGTTGCAATAATTTAGCTCTACCCCCAAAAGGCCCAATCTATCTTATACAAACTCAGGGTCCGATCCTGCCAGCCCTTACCTGTGTGTGTGTGTGAGGTGTCCTATGGAAGTCAATGCGACTCCTCATGTGACTAAAGACAATTTGTGTGAATTAGAATTGGAAAAACCTGGCCCAGGCATAGGTGTCGAGAGAGCATGGATATGGATGCAGTAAAAGTTCCTGAATAAAAAGAACAGAGGCTTTAGATGGCAGTAGTTTCACAGTGGAACTTCGAACAGGTAAGGCTGAAATATTGCATGTGATGTATTATTTACAACCGGTATTGACTGACTGCATTTATTTGTTCATTGACAACATGAATCTTCTCTGCTCTGCCTTCCTACCCTATGAATGAATGCCAGACTACAGGTGGTTGGAGCTATTCAGTCAGAATGCATTTGTGGAGATAGGAAGGCGCACAAGTAATTCTTAAGGAGAGAGGGATATTTAATATTAATACCGTATGACAGTTTCCATGTGCACCGTGCAGTACAAACATTCATTCTTACAACACCCCCAGGGAGGATGATAGAGAAGTAACAGTGGGTCTGCTCCCAAGTTCATTGAAGACAATGCTGAGCCTCCCCATAGAATTCCTGTGCAGCCTTTATGTATCCCAGCAACTAAATGCTTCTAAAACCAATATGTACCTAGAAACAACTAGGGAGTAGATGGCACTTATAATACAGCAATTTCACTCCCATAGCAGAGGAAGGTACAGTCTAAATTGTTTCTGTTGCCCTGTCAGAACTTTTGGTAGGTTTGTTTCACACTCTGCTGCAGCAATACTCTACTGCAGTGAGGGGCATGAACTTTCGGACAATGTCTGTCTATTTCTGTGATGGTATGGTTGTGATTTTGTCATGCGACGGGCCATAAAAAGGCAATTGAACAACGGCCAAAATACTTGCACGGAACCCTGAAAATACTGTTCACTCTATTGAAGACCTGCTGCAATGGAGCAGAAGAGTCTACCATTGTGAGTCTCCATAGGGGAACAAAATTCATCGCATGTCTTATTGATTCTCCCGCAGTGGTTTTAAAAAGAAGTCCTCCAAATTAGACCTCCCTACACACATTCTCACTTGAAATTACCTTCACAACAGGATGATTATAGTCTTGGTCTTTTCAGTCTCCTGCATGGTGAGCAGTGTAAAGGAATAGTACAGAGGTAACAAAAAATCCTTCACAATCTCTTCCCTGCTAAACAACTGCCAGAGCCTGGGGAAAACAGTGAAGATTGTTCTCTGACCTACATGTTTTGCTTTCCTTTTGGACCGTCATGATATCTGAATATGAACCAGGAGTAACTTCAGTGGAGCAGATTTCCTCCCCCTATGCTGGCCGCTTTGTTCTGTGTCCTAACTGGCCAGCTAACAATTTCCTCCATGTAGGGGTGCTTTAAGAGTGAGGAGATATACCCGAACTAGATGCAGAACAAGGAGGAAAACCAGGGCTGAGGGCCAAGTAGAGGAAGACCAAGTGTTCGGGCAATGAGAAGATGCACAATAGGAGAGGCCCAAAATGGTCATGATTTTGAAATCTGTTTCTTTAAATATTCTTGTAGAAGAATAAATGAAATGCAAAAACCTCTAAGAAAAAGAATAGTAGGGTATGGCTGATGTCTGTCTAAATCTCAGACAGAATCAAGGCTACTTTCCAAATCTAGTCACAACATTGCAGTAGCCCTCTGGAATTGCAAAGCGATTTTTATATAACAAACTCCCGTAAAGGGCCCAAGGATACAACACAGTCATTAGCAAGAAGTGTCACTTATATTCACCTTAATGATTAACTCAAAGATGTCTGAAGGTGTTTTATAAAAGATAATCAATAATTTAACAGGAGAACTGGCAGTGCCATGCCAACGGGTGGGAAATAAGGGAGCTGTTGGGCTTGGCTGAAAGGAGAAAAGAGCGGCAATATATATCATGTTGGAGAAGGTAACAGTGGAATGGTAAAGAAAAGAAGGTGCTAAGGGGACACTGAATGAAACACAGGGCTTGGCTACACTTATGAGTTACAGTGCAATAAAGGAGCTCCGGGAGCACTAGCTCACTACCCATCCACACTGGCAAGGCATGTAAAGTGCTCTGACTCTGCGGCTAGAGCGCTCCTGGTACTCCACCTCGGCGAGAGGAATAAAGTTTGATGCGCTCCTGCTGGAGCGCCCCCACATCAGTGTGAACAAGTTGTTGCATTACTGCGCTGTGATCAGCCTCTGGAAACATCCCATAATCCCCTTAAGTCAAGTGGCCACTCTTGTCATTGTTTTGGATATGCCCTTTGAAAGCTCCGTTTGACAGCCGGCTGCTTATCTGCTCCAAGACAAAGCAACCATTACTGTGGAATGCTGTGTGTGAGAGAGAGAGGTGGGGGGAGGGGGAGTCTGCTGCTGTCTGAACTTACAAGACAGCATGCTGACATGCTCTCAGGCTCCCCAAAACCCACTCTCTCTCGCCCCACATACACACAATACACTCTCTGTCACACTCCACCTCCCACCACCCTCCATTTGAAAAGCACATTGCAGCCACTTGCATGCTGGGATAGCTACCACAATGCACTGCTCTCTATGGCCATTACAAAATCTGCTAATGTGGCCACGCCAGTGTGCTGTCAGCTGTCAATGTGGACAGACTGCAGCACTTTCCCTACTGCGCTCTACAAAGGCTGGTTTAACTCAAAGGGCTCTACATCTGCAAGTGTAAAAGAGTAGAGCAGATAAATTGACTAAGAGAGTAAGCAAGTGCTCAGACCACTGTTCTGAAAGGCTTTGTATAATGATGGGGTGAGATCGGAAGCACAAGGCAAGCATTCAGGAAAGCTGGGTTCAATTCCTAGCTAGTCTCTGCTATAGATTTCCAGTGTGACTCTGGGCAAGTCAATCTCTCTATGCCTCCGTTCCCCAACAAGAACAATGGGGAGAACAATCCTTCCTTTGTCTGCGTAAGTTCTTCCAGGCAAGAGCTGTCTCTCACTGTGTGTTACATACAGAGACTTGCACAATGAGGCCCTCATCATAACTGGACCTGTAGGCACTAGTATAAAACAAATAACATATTTGGATGAATCATTGTGGAGCTAAAGCAGAAGCTAATGGGTGACAGGCAGAAGAACTGAAAGGAAAATCACTTCTCTTAGAAATACATTGATAGCAGAGAAACTTAATGAAATGAAACTTATGACAGACTGACTGAAGTTTTCTTCCCACGAACGGATGTGATTTCTGCTCTACCATACGGAAAGGGGTTTTCTTAGAAATCCATGTACAGGAGGAACACCCTCACTCTCCAATATTACCGCTGTTGCAATAAGTCCTTGCACATACTGCATCTGCACAGTATCTTAACACTCTCTCCCTAAAGCAGTTCAGAAAAGGATCTAAAAATCAAGAATTTCTCAAGGCAAGACACTGAGAGCATGGTAACACACACAGTGAAGTCAATCCCACACATTCAAAAGTCATGAATTAGGCCCCCAAAATTCACAAGGTCGATTTAAAAATCATGAGACTTTTAAAGTAATACATTTGGCGTTCTCTGTATTTGCTTTCTTGTTTTTGTGTCCCTGTGCCTGTGGAGACCCCTGCCATCCTGACCCCGGAGCCTTCAACTCAGGTCCTGGTTTTGACTTGCTGGGAACATGACCTGCATGTCCCTGCTGAAGAAAGTCAGGCAGGGGAAACACTCAGTGTGAAAGGTCTCTATTGGTGGAGGCCCTCATGAAGCAGGTAAGAGAACTGCAGTAGGGATGGCTTGTCTGCATTGCATGGAAGGGCACGAGGACTTTATCAACGAGATGCACATGGAGACATCCAGGATGGAGCATGTTAGCTGATTAGGATGACTACAATGGCACTAGAAGAGAAAAGAACATCATATACTTTGCAGGGAGGAGACTGGCTGCTGGCCACCTTGGGCAGTACACAGTGTTCCACCTGCCACCCAAGTCCCCCACTGAACATCGTCAAGAACTGGTATGTTGTACTGGCAACAGGAGGAGATGAACAGACCCCATGGCTGAGACAGAGACTCCCTGCAAGGCTGCCACCTGCCCCCGAACCCAAGAGGAGGAGGTGGCATAGGGTGCTGACGGATGGAGGCATCAATCTGCTGACCAGACATGCTGCCTCGGAGGTATGTTGCCTGCTGCCCTGTGTAGAGCCTGCATCCAAAATGTTACAGAAAGCTCATCCCAAGGCTCATGCATCCCTCTGATCAGTACCCCATGCTGCTCATCCACCTGGGCACTAATGATACTGCCAGATCTGACCTTGAACAGATCAGCAGTGACTACAGGACTCTGGGAGTGAAGGCAAAGGAGTTGGTGCACAAATGATGCTCTTGTCTATGCTCCCAGTTGAAGGTAAGGGCCCAGGCAGGGACATGCACATCCTAGAGATGAATGCATGGCTACACAGATTGTGTTGAAGGGGGAACTTTGGCTTCCTCAACCTTGGGATGCTGTTCTGTGAAGGAGGACTTCTGAGAAGAGATGGTGTCCACCTGACCATTCTTCACACACCTGTTTGCCAACGTAGTGAGGAGGACTTTAAATTAGCTTCAAAGAGGGAAGGTGCCAAAACCCCAAGGGTAAATATGAAAAAAAATGTCCTGAAGAGAGGGCTAGATGTTGGACGAGAAATAGAAAATCAAAAGAGGGTCATCGGTGCAACAAGAGGGAAATCAGTGCGAGAATCTGTTCAATGTCTTAGATGTCTATACACAGATGTAAGGAGTGTGGGGAATAAAAAAGGAAGAACTGGAAGTATTAGTATATAAACTAAATGCTGACATAACTGGCATCAAAGAGACACAGTGACTGGTGTATTGCTATAGAGGGGAATAGCTTGTTCAGGAAGGACAAGCAGGGAAAAAAGGAAGGAGGTATTGAATTATGCATGAAGAATATATTATGTCCAGAAAAGATGAGAGGAAGATCAATTGAAAGTCTCTGGGGGAAGATAAAAGAGGGAAAAATACAGGGGCAATATCATGTAAAGGATCTATGACAGACCACCAAAAGAGGAAGTGGTGGTAGTTGAGTTATTTCTAGAACAAGTAACAAATATCCAAAACTCAAGGCCTAGTAGTAATGGGGGACTTCATAGATATCTGTTGGAACAGTAGTTTGGCAAAACAAAAAATGTACAATGAGTTATTGAAATGTATTTGGGACAACTTTTTGTTTCAGAAGGTAGAGGAAATAACCCAGGGGACACACATTTTAGACTTTATTCTGACCTGGGTGAAAGTGGTCATTCAATGATAGATTTAATAATCAAAGGAAATGAAGGGGTGAGAGCCTAAGAATAAGGACATTGGACTTCAAAAAATCAGACTCAGAAAGCTGGTAGGTAAGGTCCCATGTGAAGACAATCTAAGGAAAAAGGGAGTCAGGGGAACTGGCAGTTTCTTAAAAAGACAATATTAAAGACTCACCAAAAAAACTATCTCCATGCAAAGGAAACATAAGCAGAGTAGTAGGAGGCCAATATGTCTCCATTAAAAGCTCCTTAATGACCTGAAATTCAAAATGGAATCCTGCAAACAGTCAAAACATGGAGAAATTTCTGAGGTTAAGTAAAAACAAGTAGTTCACACATGTAAATACAAAATCAGAAAGTCTAAGACACAAAATGAGTTATATCTAGCAAGGGACATAAAAGGCCATACAAAGAGGTTGCATAAATACATTAGGAGCAAGAGAAAGATGAAGAAAATTATAGGTCCTCTTACTTGGTGGGGAAGGAGAGCTTGCACCTGATGATATCGAGAAGGCAAAGGTATCTAATCCTATTTTGCTTCAGTCTTCACTAAAGAGGTTAATTGGGACCAGACACTTAATACAATTAATATTAACCATAAGGGGGAATGATCAAAAGCCAAAATAGGGAAAGAGCAGATTAAAGAATATACAGAGAAGTTAGCTGTATTCATGTCATCCAAGGATACTTAAAGAACTAGCTGAAGCAATTTTGGAATATTAGCAATTATTTTTAAGAATTCATGGAGGACAGAAGTCCTAGAGGACTGCAGAAGAACAAACATAGTACCTATATTTCAAATGGGGATCCAGGGAATAATAGAACAGTCAAACTAACCTTGATACCTGGAAAGATCCTGGAACAAATTATTAAACAATCCATTTTTAAGCACTTAGAGGATAATAGGGTGATAAGTAATAGCAAGATAGTAAGAACAAGTTATGCCAAATCAACATAATTTCCTTCTTGACAGGTTACTGGCCCAAGGGATAAGGTGGAAACTGTAGACATGATATATCACGATTTTAGTGAGGCTGTTGACACAGTCCTCCTATATGCCATTTTCTTAAGCAAACTAAGGAAATGTGGTGCATGCACAACTGGTTGAAAACCCATCCTCAAAGAGTAGTTATCAATGGTTCACTATCAAACTGGGAGGACATACCTAATGGACTCTGCACTTTGTCTTTCTCTGTTTTGCAGCAGTTCCCAAGCCTCTGGTTTTGGGCTTTCCCTCTTCTCATCACCCATGGCACAAATGACTCTCCCCTTTGGTTTGTCTGAATGCAAATTCAGAAACTCAATGGCCTGCCTTCTCCTACCCCCTTTCTAAACCTGCCATTTCATCTGACACCCACTGAGCCTGCAGTTGAGTTGGAAAGGAATTACTCCTCAATGGTATTATTCAATGTATCTGGAGAACCAGGCCCTACTGCAATACCCTTTCCTGATCTGATCAACAGTGTTAAATCACATTCTGTGATGCAAACTCTTTCCCTTCCACCTTTTTAAGTGGCTGGGGGCCTCATTTTCACAATGCCAAGCACTCATTTCCCCCAGTCCACTGAGAAGAGACATTCAGGAGAGCATGCGGCTTGCCAGCCCCCACCCACCCTTCAAAGGCAGAGGTAGGAAATCCCCATTCTGTTCCTGCCATTACTGGATGACTGCCAGTCTCTCTCATTCTGGGCTTGGAACACAAGTGGGACGTACAGGAGTGCTGGAAAGAGAGTGTCCTGTATTGCCTACCCCCAATCACATAACATGGGCCATGGCTGCAAAGTTAATACCCCTCACAAGACAGGAGTCAATATCCATTGGCTCCAGTTCATACCGTTACATAGATAAAAAGGTATCAGCCAATCGGGAATTAATATCGAATCTGCCTGTCCCCTAAACTCTAGGGGCCTTAATCTAAATTCTTTCACTCTTTCAAGAGGTCATTGTCAATAAGATATAGACCAGAGGTTCCCAAACTTTTCTTATTGCATACTCCCTTCCAGATCTACCAGCTACCCACATAACCACTACACTTCTCATCACTGATACTTTGTGGGTTCTTCTCAACACTACCGGTCTTTAGCCAGCTGTCCATATTTCACTGTCATGAACAGTTATAGTGTGACGTATACAACTGGAAAAAAAACAAACCCTTACATTCTGAGCTGGGCAACTGAACCCACACTGTATGGTGATTGGAAGTGAGGGCTCTGAACGTCAGTATCTCTGTGTATCTGTGTTCTCATTTGTGCATCTTGAAGTACATTAACTACTGTATTTTATATAACAAATTCCCATCGCATTTTAAAGCTTTTTCTCAGTAGCTTATTATGAAAATACAATAAATAAAATAATTAATAAATAAAATCCACCATTACATAATTTCACCTATGTACCCCTCAGAGATGCCTCACATACCCTCAGGGGGATGTGTAGCACAGTTTGGGAACCCCTGGTATAGACTATATTATAGAGAAGTCTTTAAGTAGCTTGTATAAATAAGGAGAATCATTTGTCTGCTTTCTTCCTATTAATTGCACAAAGTTTTCAAAGAATAAAAAGTGGAGCTTCTTTTTGGTAGGAACTTTGTTTTTGTTTTTAAAGCACCGGTGGGATTTCAAAGGAATTTTTTTAAAGCTTTTCTGATTAAAGTGCAATATACAAGACATACAAACAGAATAAGCAGGGAAAATAAAGGGCACAATAGAGACCTTTCAAATGAACTATATAGTAAGGTTTTGTTTTTTTCTTTAAACAGGATATTGAGTTTCGCTTCTCATTTGCAAGAAAGTGTCTATGGGCAGCTGATCAAACACAGTTTCATTACCAGCAAAAATTGTATTAGTTATAATCAAAAACATCTTTTAACCATTTAAATACTTTCTGACTGAAATGATTACAGTATTTGACAGTGATGCATCTGAAATGTTATCCCATGATTAGGCTGTATTATCAGTGTGAGTTCCCTCATCCTCATATAATGAGTAAATCATGACAATTTGCATCACATGGCCTTGGCACATAATGTAGTCCTTATTGTGAAGTTAAGATGGAGAAGACTTGGTTTTGCTCTGACCTACACCAGAGTAAATCAGGCGCAATTCCAATGAAGTCAATGGCATTACATCAGTGTAAAAGTGGTGGAAGTGATACAGTAAGGAGGCTCATAGTTTGCATATTCAGAGCAGACACAGGAAAAAAAAACTATCCAAATTCAGTCCATGGATCACAAAGGTGAGTCTTGGTTATAGATATGCTGAGGAAGTGGGTACAAGACAGCAGTGGTTCTCAAACTAGGGCTGCCGCTTGTTCAGGGAAAGCCCCTGGCGGGCCGGGCTGGTTTGTTTACCTGCCATATCTGCAGTTTTGGCCGATCACGGCTCCCACAGACCAATGGGAGCTGCTGGAAGCGGCACAGGCCGAGGGACACACTGGGCACCCTTCCCGCAGCTCCCATTGTGCTGGAGTGGCAAACCACGGCCACTGGGAGCCATGATTGGCTGAACCTGCAGATGCGCCAGGTAAACAAACCAACCTGACCCACCAGGGGCTTTCCCTGAACAAGCGGTGGCCCTAGTTTGAGAACCACAGGTCTATAGTGAATCCGTGTAATCTGCTACCCAGTATATTGCAGTTCTCTATTCACAACACACTAATGACTTATAAGAAATGGAACAAAAACAAACAGCTGGAGGCCTAGTGTCGCTTGTGGTCATCAGTGGCTGAGTTAGAGTTGCTGGGCACGTTTCCACCAAGCAGCTGATGTAATTTGAACCCAACTTTTCCGACCATGGGTTTATATGCTCAAAAATGGACAGGCAAAAAATCTCTTCAGACACCAGGTAGAGTTCAAATCCCACATTAGACAGTGGATCGAGGCAGATGCAATTTATCATGCACCCACAACCACTGTCATCAGACAAACATACTTTGTTTATTTGCACCCATGAGACAAGTGTAAATTCTATGCTTTATCTGAAGGGTTATTTTTGGAAGAAATATGCAGGCGACTCACAGTAAATGCAGGGAAATTTCTGGCCTTATGATTCTGAGCTGCACTGTGGATGTGGAGAGTGTGGCCAAACAGGGTCCCTGGGCCATGATCAGTAGAGATCAGAGATGCCAGGGAACATTGTAGGAGCACTGAGTGCCTCCCACTAGCAAACTATGGCAACGGGAGCAGAATGCAGTGAGCCAGTCCATGCCCCCAAGTCAATTTGTCATGTGGCCTGCCATAGATTTTAATAGTCAAGCCCCCTGCTTCATGTTCAAGATAATGGAAGCCAGATTTTTAAAGGAGTTTAGATGCCTAAAGATGCAGGAATCTTCAAAAGTGACGAGGCACCTAACTCTCACTGGGAATTGAAAATCCCACTAAATGCCTATCAGCACCTTGGGTGCCTAAATATCATTAAAAATCTGGCTGTAGGTCTTTACCCCATCCTGATCTTCACTCACTGTTGCTCCCTTACCCTCCTTTCCCCTAGCGCAGCAGTTCTCAAACTGAGTTGCAACCCATTTTAATGGGATCAACAAGGATGGCGTTAGACTAGCCGGACCCCAAAGCCGAAGCCAAAGCTGGTTACAGCCCCCCTGCCCTGAGATGGCGGGGTTTGGGCTTCGGTCCTCCTTCCCGAGGACATGTAGTAATTTTTATTGTCAGAAGGGGGTTGCAGTACAATGAAGTTTGAAAACCACTGCCCTAGTGCATCACCTAGGTCAGGAAGGCCAAAGTTTTAGCCTGTGAGAACCTACCTGCTAGGGTGACCAGACAGCAAGTGTGAAAAATTGGGACAGGGGGTAACAGGAGCCTATATAAGAAAAAGACCCAAAAATCTGGACCTCTGGTGACCCTACAGTACCTGCAAAGTACTGAGCATTCTGGTCTCAGTCCAGCAAAGCATGTACTATGTATCCTCAGTTCTAAGGTTATGAGCGTTCCCATTGACTTCAGTGAGACTACTCATGTGTTTAAAGCTAAACACAGGCTTAAGTGTTCTGCTGGATCAGGGTTAGAACACTCAGCAACTTATAGAATGGAGCCTGGAGTATCCTTTGCTTGGTTATGGCTCATTGCCCAATGGAGCTAGTTAAATGCAAACAACACATTACTATAATCACAAGAACACTAACCCCAGAAACGGTTGCATTTCAGCCCCAGTTATAGCATCCATCACTCAGAGTTGGAAAATGTGCAGTTCAAGACATCCCACATACACAACAAAATTCAAACAAAAGCCTTGGAAACCTTTCCCAGTAGCTAGATACAGCACAGCACCAGAGAAGAGTGAGAAGCATGAATGGCTGATTGCTCTAGGCTGATTGCATAAACTCTTGGGGGTTTTCCTTGTCTCCCTCCTGAGCTTCACCGTTAATGATGCTTTTGTACTTTCAATGAAACCGTAAAAAAATCAGCCTGAAATACTGGAATTGTAATCACCGAGAGAGCAGTTTGACACCAGCACTCCCATGCAGTGAAAGAACACAGAGCTGGGAAAGCTATTTTAAACTAAACCTTGTAAGCAACTTTTAAAACAAAACTGAAAACTGTCACCCAAAGGGCTTAATTCTAGCTTGTCCTATGCAAGTGTACTAGGGAAAAGGAGCAGGGAGGATCTCTCCCTTCCCCACTACACCCACACAGAATCCAGGCAGAATGGCGATATGAGTCAGCAGTGTGCCCTTGTTGCCAAAAAGGCCAATGGCATATTGGGCCGTATTAGTAGGAGCACTGCCAGCAGATCAAGGGAAGTGATTATTCTCCTCTACTTGGCACTGGTGAGGCCACACCTGGAGTATTGTGTCCCCGCACTATAGAAGGGATGTGGACAAATTGGAGAGAGTCCAGCGGAGGGCAACAAAAATGATTAGGGGGAGGGGGCATATGACTTACAAGGAGAGGCTAAGGGAACTGGGCTTATTTAGTCTGCAGAAGAGATGAGTGAGGTACCTGAAGCAGGGTTCCAAAGAGGATGGAGCTCAGCTATTCTCAGCGGTGGCAGATGACAGAACAAGGAGCAATGGTCTCAAGTTGCAGTGGGGGAGGTCTAGGTTGGATATTAGGAAACACTAGTTCACTAGGAGGGTGGTGAAGCACTGGAATGGTACCTAGGGAGGTGGTGGAATCTCCACCTTTAGAGGTTTTTAAGGTCAGCCTTGACAAAGCCCTGGCTGGGATGATTTAGTTGGGGTTGGTCCTGCTTTGAGCAGGGGGTTGGACTAGATGACCTCCTGAGGTCTCTTCCAACCCTGATATTCTATGATTCAGGCCCTGACTCAGTACAGCCCTTAAGCACATGCTTAAATGCTCTGCTGAATAGGAATTGACTTAATCATAACCTTAAACTTAAGCATGTGCTTAAGTGCTTTTCTGAATCAGTGTCTTAATGCTCCACTGAGTGCTATGTGTAGTCCTGGCTAATGAAAGTAGAGTATGGGTTGGGGGCTTGGGACATATCCAGCCTGATCCCCCTGAAGCACATTGGTGCCTGCAAAAATGTACTGAAGTATATAACACATGCTGCTGCTGCTGCTTTGGACCAGCAGTAAGAAATGCTACTGAGTGGGTTGCCTGAGGCCTGGAACCACCATCTCTCCACTTATATGTCTCTCTTTGCTGTGGCAGCTTCTGAGCTCCTGGGTCTTCCCTGTGGAAGCAGAACAGCACAGATAACCTGCGTTCAGCCATCACAGCTGCTCAGCACATCAGAGGCCACAAAAAAGAATTCAGCTCAATCTTAAAAACTGGGACTTTATAGAGTTCCAATGATGCAGATATCCAAAGTTACTAAATCTCTCTGCACCTCAGTCCCTTCTCTAAAAAATGGGAATAACAAACACTCCCTTTCTCCCATCCTTTGTATATTTTGTCTATTTGGATGGCAAGCTCTGGGGGGGCAGGGACTCTCTCTTACATGTATGTACAGCACCTAACGCAATAGGCCCCTGATCTGGATAAATGACTAGGTGCTACTATAATGCAAGTAAGAAATAATTATTGTGAATGGTTTGATTTACACACAAAAAATGGAAAGGTAAGCTTACAGGATAAATATTCAGTGTGAGGTGGACAAGGAATTTAGCCATGGATATTTTCTAGAATAGTATCAAATTTACGTCACAAAATCTGAATCCAGGCAAAACTCACTGGACTTGGGGTTTAATTACAAACCTGACACTGGGGCCAGGTTCAATGAAATGTTTGCAAAAACCTTTCCAGGGAACCTGAGCCAAGTTCCAAGAGGATGTTTTCCAAGTTTCAAGTGAACCTTAGAAGATTGATTGTCTTGGCTGGAAATCATGAGAAATTTGATGGCCTCATACGGTTAGACCACAAAATGGGTGAAATTCAGCTGTTTCAGTAAGGTTTGGTTTGCGGGTTTGCAGTCACTCAAAGGCAAAGCAAAATTCATGGGTTGTGATTGCACAGGAAGCAAAAATACAGACAAACGATTTGCATCAATCCCTGAGAAATGAAACCGTTGAGTTTCACATGCAAGGCTGATATTTTCTTTAAATACTCACAGCTGGAAATTGCTCTTACTCTTGCACTTTGCTTTTGAAGACTCTTCTGCCCACTTTCGGTAGAAACAATTTTTAAAGCAGAAGTATACTGTAAATATTGGTGCGTGCTGAAAAATTCTAATGAGACTTACTTGAAATTGTGCATGAAAATGGAAAAACCATGAAAGTTCTCTGGCACATAGAAATGTGGGTTTAAAAGTGTAATGCCATGAACCTCCGCAAAATCATTTGATTGTAACCAGAATTACTGACTATCTATTGGGGGGGAAATCCAATTGTATAGGATTCCTATTAATTGCAGGCTTGATTCAATGCGCCTGCAAAATAATGTAGCCACCGAGGACTCTAGCTCTAGGAGGTGCACAATGACAGTGCAGAGGACCCCACATGGCTGGCTGGAATTTATTCCATCCATTGTAGTGTTGAAGATCTGGAGAGCAGGTTCATAGAACCATAGAATATCAGGGTTGGAAGGGACCTCAGGAAGTCACCTAGTCCAACCCCCTGCTCAAAACAGGACCAATCTCCAGACAGATTTCTGCCCCGGATCCCTAAATGGCCCCCTCAAGCATTGAACTCATAACCCTGGGTTTAGGAGGCCAATGCACAAACCACTGAGCTATCCCTCAGACTGTAAAAAGCAGATATTTCCTCTCTTATGGAGCCAGTCCATGGAGGGCTATTCCTGACTGACTTGGTTTACACACCAAGCATATGTTTCAGCAAGGTCACATTGTATCCTGTATATTACCAAGATAGGCTTCCACCCAAACACCACCAAGTTTGGGGTATGTTTGAAATCTGGACCCAGCTCCAAATTTGCCACCTTTATAATGGGACAAACCACATCGCAAACCTGGGGCTATTCAAACTCCAGAGGTAAATTTTACACCTTAAGTCTCTCTCTTGTCCTTTCAGTGTTGAGGGTGCAGGTATATTCTGAAATCTTGCTATAAATGTGTTTTTCGTGAAAGATCATTTAAACTGCACTGCAGTGCCCTCAGGAATGTACTGCAATTGTCCTTTGCAATGTATTCTCTGTGCTCTGCATACAAGAAATGCCCAGCAGTAACCTTTGGCTACTAATAAAACTAAATGGTTGACAAAGTGAGCTAAAGTTTATTGAAGAACAGTTGGAACACATTGATATTGTGGAAAAATACTAACCACACGTCAGCTGCTCCAGCCCTTCCTGCTTTCTGTTTTAGAGTTCTGTGCTGCCCTAAATCGTCTTTCAGTCAACCACCACTGTGGAAACAACAAACAACATTTATAGAAGAGTTTCCAGCTCCCCCATCTCTTAAAGGACAATTAAAAAACACATTATGTTTCAGCTCTCCATGTCAGAGTTACAGAGCTCTTTCAGACAGAATGACATGTGCCAGAAGTCATTTTAAACGTTGTTACCAAAATCAAAGAGTTGAAAGCCCATGCTGACACTTAGTAACTTTTTAAAGCACTCAGGGGGCTTTGAAACTCATTTTGTCTGTTTCATTAAATGCTAGCATCTCTGGAGCTAGGAAGAGGTAGATGAGCACAATCCTCCAGGGCTTTAGCTCTGGATAGGTTCCTGTTGCTTACTCAGTGTAAATCAGCTCTCCTCAGTGGGAAATCACTAGCCAGTTTAAGGTACGCTCTCAAGAGAATACTTGTGCAGAGTAATAACTCCAATGCCATCAAGGGGCAGACTGTGCAACTAGGCCCATGTTTAGGGCTATGCAAAGCAGCATTGCACAGAGGGGGCGGCTCCGCGAGGAATTGTCCCTCCCAGGCAGTCAGGGCAAGCATGCTCACACTTGGAGCTCCCAGCAGTGCACCTGAAGCATGACTAATGCATCACTCATTAGAAAGGTGCTCTCCCCCGTACTTTTGGCCCTATGTTACCAGTACGGGGGGCGGGGGGGGGGTAAAGGGGGTACAAAGGCCAGTTCTATGCCCCTCTTTTTTCTTGTCCTTCATATGCTTATTTGACCTTTCTCAAATCTGATCCTGCTAAATTGTGCTATCTTACTGTATATGTTTACACCTAATTATTACAATTAATTTGTATAACAACAGCACTAGAGTAGGGGTTCTCAGACTGGGGGTCAGGACCCCTCAGAGGGTCATGAGGTTATTACATGGGGGGTTGCGAGCTGTCAGCCTCCACCCCAAATCCTGTTTTGCCTCTAGCATTTATAATGGTGTTAAATATATTAAAAAGTGTTTTTAATTTATAAGGAGGGGGTCGCACCCAGAGGCTTGCTGTGTAAAGGGGGTCACCAGTATAAAAGTTTGAGAATCACTGACTTAGAGGGTGAGGTCCCGTCCTGCTAGGCGTTTGACAGACATGCAGTGAAAGGCAGTTCCTGGTTCCTGCCCCAGACAGCTTGCAATCTTAACTCGAGGCAAACTAAATTGGGAGGGGAGGAGGGAGGAAAGGGTAGAAGTAAAATGAGTTTTATTTTGCATAAGGCAGCTGTGTGCACAGTTTGCAAATGTATCATGTAGGGCTTTATTCTCACTTACAGTACAGTCCCTCTATGTCAATCTAGCAGTGCAAAGGAGCCTTAAAGTGGGCATATGTTGCTAGAGTGGTGCAAAGGGGCTTAATGTCTATGAGAATCAGGCCTGTACATTTTTTTGTTTGTTAATGATTCGAATAATCTGATCCATAACAGTAGGCACAGCTGGCCACTCGCCCAGCCTTGATCTGTTGGCAATGTGTTTTCAGCTGTAACGCTGAGAGCCAACTTCTTTTCACTAACAATTCTTACTGAAAATCAAATTATAATAAAACCGTTCAAAGTGACATTTGGTGTGTTACATTTTTGTTGATACAATACCTGAAGGTTTCAAGATTGGACTTTCAAAAAAAATGCTCTGCATCAGCTTAACTCTGCTCCCATCAAAGTCAGGAGTTTGACCACTGATTTCAAAGGAGGCAGAGTTAGGCCAATATTGAGCACTCTGGAAAATCCTACCATAAAGTAACAAAAACAGGGCTTGCAAAAATTAGATGAGGGGAGGGGAATTCCACATAGGAAATAGGAATTGCTTGAGTGGGTCAGATGCAACACCCATCTAAGTCCAGTACCCTTTCTTCATACAGAATACTGGGCCAGCCACTTCAGTCAAAAGATGTGACACTGGTGGCCCTTCCTCCTCAAAGTTCTATGATCCTGCAGATTAAACCACAGGCCGGGAACAGGAGGACCCCCGTTCTATCTTCGCCCTTGCCACACACATATTCTACACATATTCACATGAGATAAGCAATAGTAAGACTCCCATTGACATTAACGGGAGCAGAGTAAGGCCAACAGAGTGCTTTTTTAAAATCCCACCTTATATACATTCCCAAAGGAATATATTGTTTAGCTGTACCAGTGACTGGTTCATATATCAATGTTCCTTCATTTTGTTCCTAGTATGTAAATGTCTTTCAACATTTACCTAGGGTCCTTTGAAAGAATACGGTGAGGTAACTATCTAAGGATGAGTAATGCCATACGCTCTTCACAAGGCAGTGCTGGGTGTGTCAGAGTGCAAAGGAAAGAAACACCATTTCTTGGGAAACTGAGAAATTTCCCATATTGACCACCCTGAAGCTGGGGAATTCCAGCCTGCCTTTGGCATTTACAAATTATCAGCAGATGGCTTTTTCCAGGTAGCTACTAAGCAGCTCATGTGTATATTTCTCACCTAGATTCTACACAATTGATAAGGAAAATTCCAGTAAGGCAAGCAGTTCCACTTTGAATGGGATTTTATCTGCACTACAAAGCATTTTGATGCTTTAGAGTTATTCGGGGTGTGGGGGAAGGACTGTTTTCATCTCACATAAAAAGATTTTATGTCCAGCTACCATGAGTTTAAATAGTAGCATAAACAGTACTGTAGCCATGGTGGCATAGGCAGCAGCAGCCATGCCGATTACATACTGCCTGGTTTTGGGAGGATTTAAAGTAGGCATGGCTGAGCTGTGTGGCCACGGCCACTGCCCATGCCACCCTGGCTACACTGCTATTTATACTCGCACTAGCTTGATAAGAACTAGCGTACGGATACATCCCCGAGCTGGGAATCACACCCCGAGCTTGCAGTGTAGACCTGGCCAGAGATGACCTTTCTGAATAACACTAAGTCCTACAACCCATAGACAGCACCCTGATTTAGCAGGAGAAATATATGTGAGAGGATACTTATTTCATAATTCTTAACACAAGACAACAGGCTGATGAGAAAGACTGTAAGAATAATCATTTTCCTTTTACTCACCAGAGTCATCACTATCAATAGCAATCTTGGACTGAATCCTGGCACTGAAGTAAGGCTTCTAGAAATCTTACCTACGTGCTCTTAGTCAGCATTTGAGGCACATGGTCATCACATCAGATGTCATGTGGGAGCGCGACATGAGCAACAGATGCGATAAATGAGCCAAAGTTGTTTGCTTGTCTGCAGTGCATTCTGAGGAAAACAGAAATGTGGGGTTCAAAAATATCTATTCTATCATGATCCTTCTTGGGGTATCACCTGCCAACATGCCAATTTTCTCTGGAAGCGATGGGGGGGAAGCTGTGGGAACCCCTTACTTTCTTCCCCATCCCAGCATGACAGAACTTCTCTTGGATAAAGAGGAATGGATAGAACCCTTAGGTTATTTTTAGGCTAAATTTTGACTACAATGGCTATGATTACATCACAGACAGGAAGGATGGTCTTGTGGTCAATGTCCTGGACTGGGACTCAGAAGACCTGGGCTCAGTTCCTGGCTCTATCACAGACTCACTGTGTCCTTGGGCAAGTCATTTAACCTCTCTATATCTGAAAATGGGGCTAAGGATACTTTGTCTCTACCATTCTGTCTCTGTCATCTATTGATAAATGAATCTCTTTGGGCCATGGACTCTCCCTTCCTTTGTGTTTGTACAACACTAGTCACAAAGGGGCCCGATCTCTCAATGAATGTCGTATATAAAAGTGGCGAGTTCCATTCATTCATTTTCTGTCACGCTTAACTTATGAGCCGCTCTATTCTGAATAATCCTGCTTGACAGCCTATTTCCTTGTTTGATTTAAATGCTCAGGTACCTTTAGATTTTTGAAAAGTGTATAGTCTGTAGACAGCAGGTTGAGAGGTCTCTGGCTTTTCAAGTCAGCCTTTCTGATGCAGAAGACTAGTAACTGTATTAGTACAAATCTGATGGATAAAATATGGTTTGTGAGGCAGAATGAAATCAATCTTTTTTTGTTATTTCCGGTTAGACTTCCCCTTTATGCCCCTGTCTAATTTCCCTTTATGTTCATCCGTGCAGATGAAGTTCCTAATATGCATTCTTTAAATGGCAACTTATTGTAACAACTTTGCCCTAAATCCACACAGAGGAACTTAGCCCTTCCCCATATAGATCAGGCCACTTAGCCAGCAAGCTGGGGTTCCTGCCTCACAGAAGTGGGCAACACCAGATGCTTCAAGGGCAGGCAGCCCCTTTCAGGAGAATGACCTGGCCAATTGTGCAACGCTGTGAATAACTTCCTTCCTGAGCCCTGCTCCTTCTTATCTGCAGTTAAAACAAGTGGGGTGAATCTGGCCCCACTGGAGCCAATGGGATTTTTGCCATGGACTTCAGTGGGATCAGGATTTCCCCCGTGCTCTTTAAGTACTAAAGAGCAGGAAAGCAAAGCTTTTAAGTTGCCTTTTGACTAGTTGCGTGCTGTGGAAAGCTGAGCTAGAATGGGTTATATAGACCCTGGGCTAGAGTCTCACAGGTCTGGAGGAGCTACATTGTGCCACTAAGGGTGTGTGGCAGCTCACGGCAGTGAGTCTCAGAACCTGGGTCGGCAGACTTGGGCTTGCAGGGTTCGCACTAGGACACTAAAAATAGTTGGGTAAACATTCGGGCTCGGACTCTGTAGCCAACTTCACCAGGCTTCAAATCCCAGGCTCCAGCCTGAGCCCTGAACATCTACACAGTTATTTTTACCACCATAGAATGAGCCCCACATGCAGGGGCAGCTCTAGCTTTTTTGCCACCCCAAGCACGGCAGTCAGGCAGCTTTCGGCGGCTTGCCTGCGGGAGGTCCCCGGTCCCGCGGCTTCGGCAGCATGCCTTTGGGAGGTCCCCGGTCCTGCAGATTTGGTGGCTTGTCTGTGGGAGGTCCCCGGTCCCGCGGATTCGGCGTACCCGCCGCTGAATTGCCACTAAAGCCATGGGACCAGTGGACCTCGCACAAGCATTCCACTGAAGGCTGCCTGACTTCCACCCTCACAGGGACCGGCAGGGCGCTCCCCTCGGTTTGCCACCTCAGCTTGGAGCGCTGGTGCCTGGAGCTGCCACTGCCACATAGCAGAGTCAATTGACCCAGGCCCTGAGATCTGCAGCCGCAGGCTGCTGCTCCCTGTACAGAAGTACCCTAAGGCACAATGCAACCATAAAACTATTACCCTCTCAAAGGATTCCCATCGCCTCTATGA
The DNA here is from genome assembly GCF_025201925.1 of Gopherus flavomarginatus. Taxonomy (NCBI): domain Eukaryota; kingdom Metazoa; phylum Chordata; order Testudines; family Testudinidae; genus Gopherus; species Gopherus flavomarginatus. Next base: position 158,008,039 of record NC_066619.1, read on the forward strand.
ATGTTTGGGTAAACACCTTTGTTAGACCAGGCCCCCAAGTATTCTAAGATCTGGTCTACACACAGCTTTTTCACTGCTTTAACACTATTGCATAGGTACAGTGGTACAGCCCCCTAGTGTGGATGTAGTTATATCGATATAGCTTCTTCCTGTAATTTTAAGGGAATACGCTATACCCGTGTAAGGCACCTTTACGCTTAGGTAGCAGCATGCACACTAGGGGTTGTGCCTGTATAACTGTTTTGGCAAAAAATATCACACCTCTCAATGAAATAATTATACAGGTACAAAATCTGCGAGTACATCAAGCCTACTTCACTTTTCACACCCCAGATTCTTTCTGGAGAGGAAACTTGCAGTTTCTTTATTAAGTGGCATTAGCACAGATGTCATCTGGAAGAAAACATACAGGTTATTTTAAGTCAGAAAATGAGTCCAGCTCTTTATCACAGCATCACTTTGATGTTTCGAGTGCAGCGCCTCCAAATGTAAAAGGGATCTTATAAGACAGAATAGCCTTCCCCTCTCCCTTCCCCTCCTTCATCCGAGGGCCTCTGTTTTGCAGGGCATTCATCCAGGATGCCAAGGTAACAGGGTTCAGGGTGGCTGCATGGCTGCCAAACCACTAGCTCTGTTTTGTAACCATCCTGAATACTATAAGTGAAGTTACAAACAAGTTGCACACAGCTAAGAAGCCCGTGACCTTTTATCATTTATGTTACATAAGCTATTCTCCCTAGTCCAGCCCTCATGGCTCCAGCAATGATACCATCCTACAGGGAAACAGGGAGTCCACCTTGATGGTTTGTTTTTGTTACTAAAATAACTCAAATCTTTACAAGCTGTCCCTTTCCAGTAGGACATTCCCTTTAGGAAGAGAATTCACTGGATGTTCTGAGGAAGAGGAAATGTTTACTGTTAAACACCTTTCCTTTTTATCACAATTTAATTAACAGCCACAGACCCAGATCTTTGTAGCCAATACACACTTCCTGTTTTCTCTACTGTAGTTTCTTGTTCCCATCTTTACTCGCATTCCAAGGACAATCATCAGTGTAAAACAGGGTGGGGGCACTTCCTATTGAGAGCATGAGGAAAAGGAAGGAAAATGAAACCAACAGCTGTAATAATAAAAGCAAGTATGGCTGGCTGTCTTCTTGTGCATCATTATCTAGCATGTATGTGAAGGAAGTCACAAGACTTTGGGCTGTACCACTGCTTGATTTACCCTGTGAATTATGAGAAACTTTGGCACAAACTCATCCAAGGCCAAATTCAGACCTTGTGCAAACAGATGCATTTCAACTGACTTTTGCGAGCATTTTGAATCTATTTGCTTCAGGGCTGAATTTTGTCAATATTTTACAGCTATTCTGTATATTCTCATGCAATGTTACATTCACTTATGGGTCAGCCAGATAGATCAAGGCCAAACAGCAAATGAGGCACAACATCTAGAGAGAGACAGGTGATAACAGTGCATAAAAACTCTTCTGCCCGATTTACCATGTGTTTTCTAATCTCTTGAACACTGCCTGAAATGCAGGTGCCACGTGAAATGCATAAATAAATAGATTAGATAGTCTCGTGTACATTTGAAGTTTGGCCTATTTGATGCCAGTATCCTTCCTAGCCAGTCTGCAGGAGGTGAGGGCATGACCTTTGACTTCCAGTCCTTAGCTAGAGATGGCCAAGGTCAACAGAATGGAGACAGTGATGGATTCATGCCAAGGCATCATTAACCCAAACTTTTTAGACGGATGTGACATGCATGCAGGTGGATACACAATTTCAAAAACTGTCACTCTCCTGTGCTGGTCCTCTCCCCACCCCGCAGAGCCTGTTTGTTTCCCTATCCCTATGACCCCTCTCGATCTCCCTTCCCCTTTGCTCTCCATTCTCACCCTTCCCCCAGGACTCTGCCCCCAAACTTTCCATCCCGCTTTTCTCCTCACTTACTTCTCCATCTCCCCTTCCTTCTTCCTTCCTCACTGGTGCCTCCATGTGAACATCCCTACACATCTTCAATTCTCATGTATTCAGCCCTCTTATCCTCTTACTCTGCATCTGTCCCTTTTCCCTCCTCAGTTTTCTAACCCACTTCGTTCTTCTTCCAAACAGTAAAATGGGCAAGAGGGGTAAAAATCACTTTTACCATTGTCATAAGCAAAAACTAGGTGTTGCCAACATAAAGCCAAGCACCAGATTTTCAACATTCAGCAGTTCTGATACAGAAACCTCAATAAGTGATCAGTGTTTTTCATCTGTTAAGAGTGAAGGGGAATGCAAGTTAAGGTGAATAAGTGGAACTTTATTAAATCCTGTGCACTGTTCTGTCCAGGTAGCTGAGTTGCTTCCAGACTAACTGCCCACATTCCTGGTTTCCCTCATGTCTTCTCCATAACAGTCCCACAGGGAACATGGGCCCTCTGACTCCAGTTCAACAGGTGACCACACTGGGACTGACCTATCTCTGTCTCCCTGTCACCTGTCTGTACGTCTAGCAAACTCTCTCTCTATGGAGTCGCCTCCCTCTCAGTGGGGTCGGCCTCCGAATGGTTCTCTGTCTCACAACTCCTTTAGTTCACTCCTTCTGGTGTCTCTCTAATGGGTGGATCTTCATGGGAATGCCTGTCTCCGGGGCCAGTAGGTCCTTAGCTGACCTGTCATACTCTAGTGCCTGCTTTCTCTGATTACTGGCCTTCTCCTCTTAGTGCTATCTCCATATTTCTGGCTGCAACAGGTCTCCCCTCATTGATAGTGGGGTTGCAGTCCTTTGTCCCATCAGTGCCTTTGCTGAGCTATTCTGGCATCCCTTTGTCGGAGTATTCTTGTGTGCCAAAAATGCTAGCAAGGAATCTGAACCAGAGGAAACAGCCAGGTATAACAGTCTCTTAGTTGTGTTAGAAACAAAAGTCTCTTAGTTGTTTTCACAGCTGAGTCCACTTTAACATTACTCTTTGGCCATGATGGGGAGAACGGCAAGCTCCCATGTCAAGCCTGAATTTTTCCATGGCAAATTAGCATCCATTGTCAGTAAATACAGTGTCCGGAATGCCATATCTCACAAGCGGGGCTTCAGTTGGCCAATCACTGACTTGTTCCTTGTATCAGGTAGGGCATCGACCTCCCAGAAATCAGAATAGTAGTGCACAGTAATCAAATGCTTTCCATTAAGGTAAATAAGTCCACTCCCATCTTTGTCATAGTTGGGCAGGCAGCTCATGTGGTAAGTCTCTTTCCGCTAGCAGTTATCACATGATTGATGGGTGTCACGCCCTTTTATCAAGGAGTGGAGTTGTGTATTCATTCCCAGCCAGTAGACACACTACGGAGCCCATCTCAGACAGCTGTCAATGCCCAGATGTGAGGCATGGGGTTTTTTTGCATGATATCCCTATGTAATGTAGTGGGGACAACAGCTTTCTGTCCTCAACATATGATTCCATCTTTTCAGATTAAAATGAGCCGAGTGTGTTTCTGTTCCTACCAATACTTGATTTTTGTCTTCTGGTACCCTGCTAGTATCAGCCTCTTGTCTGCCTGTAACTGAATGTCCCTTTCCATAGCCTCTTCTGTTCCCTGAACTTCACTGTTGGAACTGGGAGAGAGTACAGCATGTTAATGGATTCAATGCCCTGACACCCTTCCCCCAATTTGCTGGTGCTGGGTATGTATATTCCCTGCTCAGGGTGTCAGCTAACACCAGTCATCATCCTGGACAATATCTGATCGCTACCTGGTAGCTCTGGAGGCAGATGAACATGTGTTGTAATCTCTTTGGAGCCCTACAAAAAAAAGGTCTTTGCATTAGATCTCTAGGGATTTGTGGTCTGATTGCACTATTACTGGGTGGCCACGAGTGTACAATACAATCGCTGCAATCTAAAAGCTTTTTCTATTTGGGTGTACCCCTGCTCAGTCTCTGATGGGCCTCTGCTAGCATAAGCAATCAGCTGCTTCTGTGAATTAACTACACCCAATCCAGTTGATAGGTGGATAAGGGCATGGCTACACTTGAAACTTCAAAGCGCTTTGAAGTGCAAGTGTGGTCGCAGCGCCAGCGCTGGGAGAGAGCTCTCCCAGTGCTGCACGTACTCCACATCCTCATGGGGTTTAGCTTGCAGCGCTGGGAGCGCTGCGGTACTGTTTACACTGGCGCTTTACAGCGCTGTATCTTGCAGGACTCAGGGGGGTGTTTTTTTCACATCCCTGAGCGAGAAAGTTGCAGCGCTGTAAAGTGCCAGTGTAGCCAAGGCCTAAGGAACTGATTAAAGTGGAGACTACAACAGGTTGTACTGAAAGGTGAATTGTCAGGCTCGAGGGAGGTTACTAGTGGAGTTCCTCAGGGACTGGTTTTGGGACCAATCTTATTTAATCTTTTTATTACTGACTTTGGCACAAAAAGTGGGAATGTGCTAATAAAGTTTGCAGATGCAGATGCAAAGCTGGGAAGTGTTGCCAATACAGAGGAGGACTGGGATATCATACAGGAAGATCTGGATGACCTTGTAAACTGGAGTAATAGTAATAGGATGAAATTTAATAGTGAAAAGTGCAAGGTCATGCATTTAGGGATTAACAACAAGAACTATGGTGGGGAGGCATCAGTTGGAAGTAACAGAGGAGGAGAAGGACCTCGGAGTATTGGTTGATCACAGGTTAACTATGAGCCACCAATGTGATATGGCTGTAAAAAAGCTAATGCAGTCTTGGGATGCATCAGGCGAGGTATTTCCAGCAAAGATAAGGAGGTGTTAGTACCGTTATATAAGGCACTGGTGAGACCTCATCTGGAATACTGTGTGCAGTTCTGGTCTCCCATGTTTAAGAAGGATGAATTCAAACTGGAACAGGTTCAGAGAAGGGCTACTAGGATGATCTGAGGAATGGAAAACCTGCCTTATGAAAGGAGACTCAAAGAGCTTGACTTGTTTAGCTTTACCAAAAGAAGGCTGAGGGAAGATACGATTGCTCTCTATAAATATATCAGAGGAATAAATACCAGGGAGGGAGAGGAATTATTTAAGCTCAGTACCAATGTGGACACATGAACAAATGGATATAAACTGGCCATCAGGAAGTTTAGACTTGAAATTAGACGAAGGTTTCTAACCATCAGAGGAGTGAAGTTCTGGAACAGCCTTCCAAAGGGAGTAGTGGGAGCAAAAGACGTATCTGGCTTCAAGACTAAACTTGGTAAGTTTATGGAGGGGATGGTATAATGGGATAGCCTAATTTTGGCAATTAATTTGTCTTTGACTAGTAGTGGTAAATATGCCCAGAGGCTTGTGATGAGATGTTAGATGAGGTGGGATCTGCGTTACTACAGAGAATTCTTTCCTGGGTGTCTGGCTGGTGAATCCTGCCCACATGTTCAGGATTTAGCTGATCGCCATATTTGGGGTCAGGAAGAAATTTTCCTCCAGGGCAGATTGGCAGAGGCCCTGGGGTTTTTTTGCCTTCCTCTGCAGCATGGGGCATGGGTCACTTGCTGGAAGATTCTCTGCACCTTGAAGTCTTTAAAACATGATTTGAGGACTTCAATGGCTCAGACACATGTTTGTTACAGGAGTGGGTGGGTGAGATTCTGTGGCCTGCGTTGTGCAGGAGCTCAGACTAGATTATCATAATGGTCCCTTCTGACCTTAAAGTCTATGATTCTTTCGCCATTGCATCACAGTGGAGTATCTGTGGCTCACTTGGCTGGTAGTACTGGTGCATCCATTATCATTTGTTTCAGTGTATCTAATGCTTCCTGTTAGAGGCCTGCCCAGTCCACTAAACTTCCTGCCTTGTGAGTGGATGTATGGGTTCCACTACTGCAGCCAGGTGTGGACAGAACTTAGGAACAAAATGTATCATTTCTATGAAGTGCTGTAACCCTTTTACATCCACTGGAGCTGGCATCTCTCTGATTGCCTTGATCTTGTTGCGATCTTCTTTCGGTCCCTCTGCTGTATGCAAATATCCAGCCAATGTCAGCGCATACGGTTTGGGTCACAGTTTTTCTGGGTTAAGATTTATGTTCTTGTCCCTGCATCACTGCCTTATATAGTTTTCTGTCATGGTCTCATGCAGCTTCTGTCTCATTGCTTCCTTCACCTAGAATGAGGATATCACCTGCAATTAGTTTTACTCCAGGCAGTCCTTCCAACACTTGGGTGAGTTTTCTCTTAACACCTCTGGTGTTGCTATGGCTGTCAGCATGCTGGACTCTTTATCCAGGCTAATGTACTAAAACCCATTCCTCACATCACAGACCATAAAGACTCTGGCTTTGGAAAGTTCTGGCAGGATGGCATCATTTGTGGGCAGTGGCATCTTTTCAATGTTCAGTTCAATGGCTTTGGGTCTACACAGATGTGTAATTTGCCTAATGATTTCATTACCACCAGCAGGCTGCTTACCCCAGGCTGTACTGGTCTCTACAGGTGCTATGATACCCCTGCTCTGCAGTCTTTCTAGCTCTTTGGGTGCTGGATTACACAGTGCCATTGGAATTTCCCTCTGTGGTAAGCACACAGGTTCTACTGTGGGGTCTCTTTCCAGGTGCAGGTTTCCTTCACGACATCAGTGACCTTTGAAAACATCCCCATATGCCTTTAAAATGGTCTCCATTGTCCACAGGACTCCCCCTTTTACTTCTTGCACTGCAGCTATAAAATTCTGACACTGCACCCCAATCAGATCCATGGCTTGTATGGCTGAATTATCTGTGAGGAGTTTGTGGTTTTTACCATCCATGACCACAAACTTCAATTGGTACCATCTGTTATTTTTTGAGTTAGTTACTATGAGGTCACATTTTCCTGTATGCTGCATTATATTCTCATTGTACATGATTAGATTGCACCTGCTCTTTGAAATGGGGGAGTATGAGTCCAAATCACCCCAAGGAATCACACTGCAGGAGACCCTGCTATCCATCTGAAATCACACATGGGCATTCCCTAGTAACATTGTTGCAGGCACAGAGGTATTGTTCTCTGTTGCTTTCCTGTCCTGACAGCCTGAAGTGGATATGCTCTCAGCCTCAAAAAGAGAGACGTGATGCCATCACCACTGTCTGATGTGCCATCCTGCTCTTGTACAAGTCTGACAATCTTTCAGAGACCTTCTTCTGCATTTGCACACACTGCTAAAATGGTTCAACTGGCCACATTTCTTGCAATGCTGTCCTAGTGCAGGACACTTCTCCTTTACTCATTTGTGCTGTCTCCCAGAGTAAATGCATCTTGATATGGGTGCAGAGCCCTGGCAACCTGCTCTCATTTGCGGATGTCTCACCGCATGACTTCTGAGGGTATCGTGCCTCTTAGGGCTTTCAATCCTTTATCTTGAGGTTTTAGGGTGACCAGACAGCAAGTGTGAAAAATCGAGATGGGGGTGGGAGGTAATAGGAGCCTATATAAGAAAAAGACCCAAAAATTGGGACTGTCCCTATAAAATCGGGACATCTGGTCACCCTATGAGGTTTCTGCTACATGCCCATATCTAAGCACCTGTCTAATGGGATATTGCCTTCCTAGAGCTGGTGATCCCAAGTGTTGCAGAGGTTCAGAGACGGGCTACAAGGATGATCCGAGGAATGGAAAAACTGCCTTATGAAAGGAGACTCAAAGATCTTGGCTTGTTTAGCCTGGCCAAAAGAAGGCTGCGGGGGGATATGCTTGCTCTATATAAATATATCAGGGGGGTTAACGTTAGGGAGGGAGAGGAATTATTTAAGTTTAGTACTAATGTAGGCACGAGGACGAATGGGTATAAACTGGATATTAGGAAGTTTAGACTTGAAATTAGACGAAGGTTTCTAACCATTAGGGGAGTGAAGTTCTGGAACAGCCTTCCGAGGGAAGTAGTAGGGGCAAAAGACTTTCCTGGCTTTAAGACAAAGCTTGATAAGTATATGGAGGGGATGTTATGATAGGATCGTTAATTTGGGCAATTGATCTTGGATTACCACCAGATAGGTCTGCTCAATGGTCTGCGGGGAGATGTTGGATTGGATGGGAACTGAGTTACTGCAGAGAATTCCTTCTTGGGTGCTGGCTGGTGAGTCTTGCCCACATGCTCAGGGTTTAGCTGATCGCCATATTTGGGGTCGGGAAGGAATTTTCCTCCAGGGCGGATTGGCAGGGGCCCTGGAGGTTTTTCGCCTTCCCCTGCAGCGTGGGGCACGGGTCGCTTGCTGGTGGTTTCTCTGCAGCTTGAGGTCTTCAAAGCAATTTTGAGGATTTCAATAACTCGGTCCTGGGATAGGGGTTGTTATAAAATTGGATGGGTGGGGTTCTGTGGCCTGCCTTGTGCAGGAGGTCAGACTAGATGATCAGATTGGTCCCTTCTGACCTATGAGTCTATGAGTCTATGCTGTCCCAAATTAGAGAGTCTGTCAAGTCCCCAAAATTGCACATAGCAGTCCACATGCGCAAGGTGGTAACATAGGGGTCTATCCTCTCCCATTCAGATTGGTCTCTAGTGAAAAACCTGAGTCACTCTTCAGTTGGAGAGGAATAGGCCCACAGGACTCCTAGAATTACCGCAAGGCTTGAGGCTGTGGTGCAGCTCTCTCTGCTTTGTTCCACAATAAGGTAAAATAATAGTTTTATTTTCCTGCTGTTGAGTTCCTCTTGCCTGGCCAGGTCTGTGTAGAGCTCTAATGTCTCCTTTCCCCCAGCCCATCGCTGGGCTAAGTGTGTGTCTGCAAAATCCAGGGCTCCCAGGAGTTTCACATTGCCAGCTTCTACACTTCAGAAAACTCACAGCGCTGCTGCTGCTGCCATGTTTCCTGTGCAAAGAGTGCAGCTGAATGCCGGTTAAGTTGAACGAGAGGAAGTCTATTAAAGCCAATGCACTGCTGTGTCCATGTGGCTGACCTGCTTCCCCCCTTAACTGCCTGCATGTGTCTTGTCCGATAATAGTCTCTCCAGGGAACATGGGTCCTCCTACTCCAGTTCCACTGACCATTATATAATCAGAATTTCTAAAGTGCTCAGCACCCTGGAGCTCCCATCAAGAACAAAAAATGCCGCACCCATCAAGGACAGTGGAGAATGCCTAACCCGCTGAGAACAATGGGAAAGGCTGGGTGCTGAGAACTTTTTAAAATCTGGTCCCAAATGTTTGTGTGTCCCTGAAGAATACAAAGTGTATCCTACTGGATAGCCCTAATACTGAAAAGCTAAAACATAGATTAGAGGTTGTAAGACGTACAGCAGAATCTGTTAGTACCATATCTGTAAAACAAAATAAAAAATACATGCCAAAAAGTGCTATTGTATTGTTGGGAAACTGGGACTCCTATATTCTATCCTGATTCTGCCGCTGATTTACTGTGTGCTTCTTACTTAAATCCCACACCACAAGAAGTCCATGCCTCAGTCCCTCTCTCTGTAGAACAGGGATAATAGTTACCTCTGCTGCAGTGGTACTGTGCAAAAATCCTAGGATGAAATGTGCTAAGTGTTATTATTAAAAAAAATATGGAAACACTATAAACAAGCAATATATGATTGTGCACTTGGTTTAGAAAACACGCCGCAGAGAACTGAAATGAGGAAGCAGATCCTTTCTAAAGAATTTGACCAGTGGCTCCAAAACCTCATATGCAAACTTCTGCAGAATCCAGAGACACTCTGCTCAAGGTCTCATTAGAAGGCCAGACCTTACCCAAAACCAGTCTGTGCTCTAGCCTCAGCCAGGTTGGCTGTTAAGGAGTCTGAAACAATTCTCCTTGAGGCGGGGAGGGATGTCTATATTTTTTTCTTTAACTGAAAAGTTATCAAATATCAGAAGATGCCATTGTAACAAATTCTATAGAAGAATCAAAGGTTTAGTGTAGATAGCTAAGACATTTTTGAGTAGCAGGACAGGCTCTACCATTTTTGCTGCCACAAACAAACAAACAAACAAAAAAAAGCAGCTGGACTGCTGCCACCTGAACTGCTGAAGCACAACAACAACAACAACAACAAAGCCGCCCAGGCTGTGATGCCCCAGGAATGGCTGGAATGCTGCCCCTTAGCATGTGCTGCCCCAGGCACGCGCTCCCTCCACTGGTGCCTGGAGCCGGCCCTGTTGAGTAGCGCAATTAAGGATACACTGAATTAGGACTGTTGGACAATGTTGTTCACAAGCTGCTTCAATTATCAGCATCAACTCACAGAAACCAGCAAATGTAAAGATATGGAGCTGCAATAAATGGAACCCATTTAATTGGTTACTAGTTATTCCTGTACAAGGACATAGAAGTGGTTGGGCACTATTAATGCTTTCTGTTCTGTTTACCACATATTGAACTCTTTTTGATCTCTTTGTTTGATGCAGCCTGAAGTCTCCCAGCATGCTTAACTGTAGGGTACTAAGATCAAAGGGCCTTTAATTATCTAGGATTTCTTCTGAACCGAAGGTTTTTAACCATTTCTGATGAAAGCCATTTAGAAAGACAACTCAACAGTAAACACAGTACAAGACCACTCATGTAACAGAAGGTGGTTCAGATTACAAGGAAAGTTTTTCCTTTTTCTTTATGTTGTAAAGAAAAGAATTAAGCCAGTTGCGCACACTTTTCATTTCAACTCAGTCTTTGATCAAAGGCCACCACAACAATGAAGATTCTTGTAATAAAGATTACTGCTACTTTGCACTTCTGAAGCCTCTTTCATATGAGGATGTCAAAAGATTTTGAAATCTCGTTAAGAACCCACAAAGGTAGGCCCTTTTGCTTTTATCCCCATTTTGTAGCTAAGGAAACTGAGGCACAAACTGGATAGCAACTTTTTCCAAAATACCAAAGGCCAAATCTTCAGGTGGTGTAACTGGGCATAGCTCTACTGCAGTCAAAGGAGCTTAATTCCATGCACAACGCATGGACTTGCCCCATATTTTGCTCTTGCATTGCTCCAGCAATCTGAAAGCATTGCCCCAAGATTTATTAAGCTTCAAGCACCTTGTGATGCTGGTGAATAGAATATGAATGTTCATCTAGGAAATGTGCATCAGTTTAACTGTGCATCTCCCTAATATAGATGTGTTATGCTGGTTCACAGGAAGGTTCATTTTGACCTTGTGCAGGTGCAGCACCTTTACGTTAAGGGTTTTCACTGGTGACACTGATGTAAATTTTCCTTAATGTAGACAAGTCTATGACACATAGAGGTTAACTGACTTGAATGTGTATTTTATGTCAGACCTCCCAATGCTTTGATTCCTGACTGAGCTCCAATTTTACAAGCTGGGGAAGATTAAGTACGGCCTAAATTCAGGAAAACATCTCTGTTCAGGAAGGGCACTTAAGAACGGATTCACTTTTAAATTGGCATCTTGATGCTATAATGATTGGGGCTTTGGAAATGCATATAATCACTGTTGATCAGGACTGCAGTAGAAGTTCTCATCCTGCTCTCCTAGCCTGGAAGACCATAGGCTGGTCTGAACTTCCAGTTAGGATGAATGGATCAGTGTATTCACTTCTGGGAATCCCAGTAAAATAACCAAGTTCATTTTCCCTTATGGAGGGATTTGCTTGGAATAATGGACGATTCTTGCCTTTTACAGTTAATTCTATTTCTCCTTTTCCTCCCTCCTCTAATTTGAAGTTGAAGTCTACCCAGAACCCTTTCCTGACTGGCCAGCAGGAGGTACTGCTGCTGGCTGTATGTCAGAAAGGAAATACTTGTCTCTGGCCACTCCAGACACTGGCTCAAAGCTGCTATACTCAGTCAGACTCACTGGAAGGCACAGGCAATGTAGCATTCAACAACAGGTGGATTTTACATAGAACAAATGTGGTAACAAGCACCTATTACATTTCCCATTTATATCAGGGCCCACACAGTGGAACACCAAGTGAGAACTGTGATGTTTTTGTCTCTTCTGGCTAAGTGGCATCCTGCTACCTACTGTGCTGAAGTATTCCCTTCCTCGTGATGCTATTTGATCTCTGCTTGATTTCAAATTTATCAATCAAACAGAGAATATAGTTTCTACACGTTCCCCACACAGCTAATGATTCCTCTCCTCAGCCCCCTCATTAACCCACCACCTTCTGCTACGTTTGCAGGGGGCCTTCTTCCTTCAAGGCGTGCTAGAGAACAAAATGCTAGTAGGCAGGAGTCATGCTTAACAAGCCACTGGGCTGGATATCAGGAGTCTGTTTTGCTATGAAGAGTCCTTAACTTGCATCCTAACTGGGGCTCAGATTGACAAAACGGATTAGGTTGTTCTTCTCCGTCCCCCGCCCCCCCCACTTTGGCTCATCCGCTCAAAATCAAAAAACAAAAAAATTCCTACTTGTCAACATTCCCCTTCCTCCCAGCCTACCCCCATCCCTAAATGACTCTCCTCTCAGGCCTAGGCAGGGACTGTTGTCTTCCTTTCTCTGCTCTGTCTTTTATTTTCCTCCCTAGTAAAGCAGCAGCTGGCCAACCAGCAGCCATCTGAGGCCTTGTCTTCACTGCTAAAAATGGTGTTTTTTATCTCGGGGTAACTAATGTGCATGACCTATCGCTAGATAAACACTCAATGAAGATAAGACACTTTAATTTTACCATGAGGTAAGCTCACCAGGATCAATCTCTGGTGGAGGTATGGAGCTGACCACAGTGAGTTTACCTCACAATAAAACTGAAGTGCCTTGACTTCATTGTGTTTTTACCTCTGGAGAGCTCAAATGCCTTAGTTACTGAGGTAAATCACACCTTTTTAGCATCGAAGACAAGGCCTGTGGCGCACTGTAACGTTGCCTCTGACTCACTGGTGAACTCAGGTCCATCCAGATCCCAAAGATCCATCCATTGGCAAACATGACCCTTTGTCCCTGGGCTGGTGGTGTAAGCAGCCATTCTGCCTCAGCATAGTGTTTGGAGTGTTAAGCTAACAGAGAGCAAGCAGGTGAAAATGTTTACACACAGTTGATGTCCAGTAATCCTCCATTGAAGCCCATGGTTCTGCTTCTCATTTCTCAGATTGGTTCAATATTGTTTCATCACACTTAAAAGTTCTGAAGGGCCATCACAGAACAAGCTAAAACAAAAACAACAGCTGTAAACTGTCACTGACGAAGATTTGTCTTGCTAGGCCAGACACAAGAGTGAAAATAACCCCTGAACACGAGCGCGATTCTCCCTATTACTGAGGGCATTAGGCTGCAGGGAGCTTATTGCAGTTAGATCCCAAGTCAGCCACTGATTCAGAGGCATCAGGTTCATTACATTTACTCAGCACAGGAGGTGTGATGCCATGCAGGACACAGATACTGAGTGTGGCTAATGGTTCCAGTTCTCCTCTTGCTAATTCAAAGCTCACCGCCGAGGGACAGCTCATTCATCTTCATTTCTGATGGAGAAATTCTGCCTGTGTTCATCAATCCACTGGGCCTGTATTTCCCAACTGGAATCATGCACAGACTAGCACAAAGTGTGTATTTTTTCCCAGCTTCCCCATGTGATCGTAAGCCAGGCCCATGAAGACTTCACCCAACCCATTGTTTTATGTTGTGATGAGTAAGATGTCACAGAGAATCAATAGTTATGAGTCAATCTGTTGGCATGAAATAAGAATCAGAAGGAAATGTCATTCAAAACTCACTTTGGCTGAGACTCAGAAAAGCTCACATGACCCTTCTTCCTCTCTTATTTGCTGCCCTCCATCAAGGGTCAGTCTCTTGATGTACTGATGTATGCAAAGATGGGTTTTGCCACAACTTTTCTTTACTGTTCTACCAACCCAGTTCAACAACCCACCAGTGTGTGTACACACACACACACACACACACACACACACACACACACACACACACACACACTTCCTGAAAGGGTGCCTCTGTTTCTGCTTGGTTGCATGCAGTGATGCAACGGGAAGCAGGTAGTTAGAAACTCCACAGGTGGGGGAATTGGTTTAGAATTGGCTTATTAGTGAGAGATCATGATTCATTACATAACCCTAACTAACTAACTACCTAGCTTATGCCCAAGGCCATCTCTGTCTCCTCTCATCCCAGCTCTTCCTGGTTTCAGCAACAGCGGGTTGAAATGTTTCAAATTTTGAAATGTCGACAAACTATTTGCAATGCCTTCCTGTCATTCTCTCCTCCTTTTTTTTTGTTGCCCTTTTTTACACCAACTCTGAAGCTGGTCAAAATCTGGAATTTTGGAGGGAGGGGATGAGATAACGATTCAAAAGAGTTTCTTCTCCTTTTTCTTCCAACCAGTTCCAGCTAAGATAGAAAACACTGAACATTCCACAAGAAACACTGACCCTGTGGTGTTTCTAACCCAATGAACTCCATATCTGAAACTGCAGAGGAAAGTCTCTACTTGTGCTTTTCAGGCCAGTTTCTGAACCAGATTCTGGTAAATTCAGATACATTTAAGATGAGCACACAAAGTGTTAGATGTGTTTTCAGATCTAACAGCCAAACCGCTCAGGCTTCCTGTCCATCAGTAGTTAATGCGCAGTAAAAAAATGTATATTTCTAGCTCCTTTGTGTGAACTCTCCCTTAGAACTGTTTGATGGGCTTCAAAAGAGCAGGAAACTAAGCCTTAGAAAGCCTAATGACTGAAAGGGAATGTCCTTTGTGAAGGAAGAGGGTCTGAAGACAGTGCCCATGGAGCTACTTTTCAAAACACTTGATCTTGATCACATGCTAGTCAATGGGAAACTTCCATTGACATGAATAACACAGGATCAAGCACATAGTGTAGTGGTACCCTTAAAAATGAGGTTGTAAAAATGGCACTCTCGGGTCTCCATGTTTATTATGTCTCACTTATTTCCATATCAAATTTGTTTCCTCTGCAGATAAAAAGGTGCTTTTGTTTCCTAATTGCCAGCCCTAAAAACACAGCCTGTGTTCTGCAGGGCAAGCTGGGTTCTTTCCACATCCTGCTGTCCAAGCAGTTCTGAAAGCCAAATTCTGCCCTCAGCTACCCCTGTGCAAATCCATTGACAGCCATAAGGTTGTAAGGTGTCACTGAGTATAGAATTTTGCCTGCAGAATCTTTATAACAATGTGCAAAATGAAAAGAACCCAACTCAACAATCAGAGCCCAGAGCAGTCTATAGGGCTGGCTTGTGGGGAGAAAAAAAATTCAATTTGTTATTTGCCGACTGAGCAAATCTAATATAGAAATCAGTGAGTTCAGGAATATAGAACCCCACAATGCCATTTTTAAAGAGAATTTTCAGGGCAGAACCATACTTTAAACTTAATTCTCCATAATAATACCTTCACAGAAACTCCCTAATGCACATTTGCCATAGTTTCATTCTCAATATGAAAAGCCCACACCATCTGCTTGCTTTGTAAAGGATGCCTTTGCCTGTCCCCGCAAGCAGATCAATGCTTGCATAAACAACAAAAAGCCACAATTGTCCTTTTGAGGGAAACAGAGGAACTCAGCTATCGAGAGAAAAATACAGCCTGCTCCTTCCTACTTCCTTAATAAAAACTGCTCACCCTTGTGAAGTTTAACTAGGCAGGAGTCTCTCTGTGAAAATTTGTTCTTTTATTATCCAGTGAATGTATTTTATGGCTATATTGGTATGCATGAGTTGTTAAAAATCCTTTTATATCACTAAGATAAAATAAAACGCATCAGAGCTCTGCTGTAAAGAGACGAATATTTATGCTGATTTTCCGTTAACTGTGCCTTTGTTTCATATAACAAGCTAGTGTGGCATGGAAAGCAGACAACGCAATCAGAAGCGTAATATGTTCCTGCAATTTTTTTTGTGATATTCCTCTAAGAGATTAAACAAGGTAACAGTCTTACAGTAAGATTGTCTCAAACAAAAAATGGTACATACTGATCCATCACTTGAAACATAATACACTGAAGGAAGGTTAATCACTTCCCTAGTCAAGAGGGAATAATTTTGTGATGCATCCAGATTACTATGTTTGTCGTCCGAGAACATTTAGACACAAATTTACTGCTGGCAGAAGCAGGGACAGTTCGGTGAGTTGCACCTATTTACACCAGCAGTGAGGTTGGCCCATGACTAATCTTTTTTCTCAACTATATTTGACTAGTTAAATTTATTAAAGAAAGAAAAGAAAAAGAAGCAAAGGAAGAAAAGAACATATCCTGGCTTTTGGACATAATTCTAAAATAAGATGCCTTTGATATAATTCTAAAAATGCAGTGAGAGGGAAACACAGCAGCTTAAACAAAACAAAAACCAAAAACAGATTAGAAGCTTGGTTTTGCAGCTAAAACGCTACAATTAGACTCAGCATATGTGGGTTCAATTCCTGGTGCTGCTATAGATTCTCTTCTGTGACTGTAGGCAAATCTTTTAGTCTCCCTGGGCCTTAGTTCCTCATCTCTAAAAGGGGAATGTAGACCTTCCTCTGTCTTGTCTCATTTAAACTTTTCCAGGATGGAGACTGTTTTTCACTCTGGTTTGTACTGTATTTAGCACACTGGGGTCCTGATCTCATCTGGGATCTGTAGGCACACTGTAATGCACTCCATAAATAATCAGAGTCACTATGGTCTTGGCTACACTTGCGAGTAACAACGCAATAAAGCTGCCCCGGGTGACCCAGCCCACTCCTCACCCACACTGGCAATGCACAGAGTGCTGCTGGTACTCCACCTCGGCGAGTGGAATAACGTTTGCTGCGCCCACGCTGGAGCGCCGCAGCATCAATGTGAATGAGGTGTTGCATTACTGCACTGTGATCAGCCTCCGGAAACATCCCATAATCCTCTTACGTCAAGTGGCCACTCTTGTCATTGTTGTGAAATCAGCTGCAGGAATGAGGAAATGCCCTTTCAAAGCTTCCTTCGCTTTGAGAGTTTGCTTTGAGTGAGTGCGGGGGGAGGGGAGAGGAAGGTCTAAACTTACAAGACAGCATGCTGACACACTCTCAGCACCCCAAAAACCCACTGTCTCCCCCCCACACACACACAACACACTCCCTATCACACTCCACCCTGCTCCCCATTTGAAAAGCACGTTGCAGTCACTTGCATGCTGGGATAGCTGCCCATAATGCACAGCTCCCAGTGCCTCTGCAAGTGCCGCAAATGCCGGTGCGCTTGAAGCTGTCAGTGTGGATGGACTGCAGCGCTTTCCCTACCACGCTCTCCAAAGGCTGGTTTAACTCACAGCACTCTACATCTGCAAGTGCAGCCATGCCCTATGCAGTGCGTTTAATTCTAAGGACTGAGTTCACATCTGATGAAACTGAGATCAAAACTACTGACTTCAGTGGAATCTCACCTGGGAGCAATCTGACCATAAATATTTAAAGGAGATTGTTGTTACACTACTATGGTTATGGCGAGGATAACATTTCCTTTATTCCATCCTTTGTCTTATCTAGATTGCAAGCTCTTTAGGTCAGGGACTGCCACTATGTCTTTGTTCAGCATCTAGCCCCTTAGCTACTGGGATACAAATACATAAATAGGCAATATTAGCGTAAACATTGTAAACAAGTACCGCTCCTCACTCACAACATTAGTTGTAGGGTTCACCACAACTCAAGGACACTTTTTTAAAGTGACTGTCTTTGTCTACACTATTTGCTAAGTTGTGTTCAGGAATGGGTGTGCTAGTTGACACATTTTAAGAGATCACTCACTTCCCCAATGCAGCCAAATCCACAGAGCGCACTGCAGGAGTCTCATCTTGAGGTGCCAAAAACCTGGATTACAGTAGTAAGGTCTCTGCCTGATGAAGATGGGGTGCTGGGGGAAGCCTTCCTCAACACAGCTGTATATGAGTATCCACCAGCAGCCAGAGGTCCAGCAGCAATGCACAACTGTGATGGCTAGGAACAAATGGCAGGCAGAAATCTAAGGGCTTGTCTTGAGGAGGAATAACTATGTTGTACCCATGGGCTCTCCCAACACAACCAGTTAACACAACTGAAAGGAGCTGCACTGCCTGTGCTAGGTGCTATGTGGGGTTTCAAATCAAATCAGCATCATTATAAATGATTTGTATTTGCCCCGGTGCCTAAGAGCCCCAGTGGATCAGGATGCCACTCTTCTAGGTGTTGTAAAAACACGGAACAAAAGGATGATCATGTTATAGCTATTTGGAATTATTTAATTCCATTTTCAAAATGGAATCCCCAACTCTATTCCTCACTAGACCCTAAGAATCAATACCAGATGGAGTAGTTTATAGTCTCTCATTTGGAGCACTCTGATCATTCTTCTCTCTTCTCTTTGGCATTTCATTTAGGTTTCTTCTGGGTAAAAATGGATGTATTAAAACTCACCGTGAGCAGTGGCTGTGTGTTAAACTCCTCTATATTAATTAAACAGCACTATATATTAATATGGTTCTAGCAAATGATATGCAAAACACACCAAAAGAAAAAACCATACAGAGGGAAAAAAAACAATTGTAAATCCTGGCTAGGAATTACTGCACTGCAAAAAAGATCTCTTCTGGTATGGAAGAAGAAGTAAAAAAGGATATTTTCTTGGTTTTCCTTTTCCTCAAATACATTAGCCGCAATCTAGAAGAAACTGCTGTCTGACAAATATGTATTGCATGCGGCTTATTCAGCAAAGATGTGAACAGGCCAGGTTTAATTTAAGCACACTTGAAAAACTGGAAACCGAGCTGGATTAACACATTCTGGTGCCCTATCTGCATGTTATGATGCAGGTCCCCTACATTTCCACCTCCTACATGTAGAGGCAGTGGCAGGGAACTCATCTTCTTGGAGGGGCAGAGAAGGCAGCAAGGGGGCCCCACAGTACTTACCCCATGAGCTAGGATATAGCTGCTTGTTTGGGGAATGGGGGAACAGGCCCATTTCACTCTTCTCCTCCACAGACAGAGCTCTCTATTGGGATGGTGTTGGCATAACCCCCAGAGGAATGGATCTTGGTACTAAAATCCTACTGACATGAATGGGGCATTTCACAACCCCACACTCCTCAATACAATTGTTTCAGGCTCCCTGCAGGCTGAGGCAGGCAGCATTGTCGCTATCAGATACATGTGGGTCAAGTTTTAAAATGTTTTTATTTGCACAACCATAATGTAATCACGCGACTCCAGCAACTGGGGTGCTACCCTTGGGTGTATAGAGACAGTGCCTCAGTTGAATTCTCTAGTCTGAATTCTTTACAATAATATTTCACACTTACTAAAGATGAATGGGCTTAGCTGTACATTTTGGATCTGAATCAAATTTTCCCACAGCTTGAAGGTGTTCAGGTTTTGGTCTGAGCTCCTCCTTACCATTTTGCACAGGGCTTTCCACCTTCATATCACCTCAGAAATTTTAACTAATTCATCCTTATCACAGCCTTCTGAAGTAAGCAACTATTATGAAATCTGTATTACAGATGGGGAAACCAAGGCAGAAACCATGGAAAAAGGCAGGATCTGATTTTCCTCTTTTTTTTAAATACTGTTTTTACATCAGTATAGATCCATTGCCTTCAGTGGAGTGACTCCTGATTTACACTGTGCACCTGATAGGAATATGTGCTGTTAGCAATGGGATTAAAATGGCTCTCAGTTCTGTCTCTTTTTAGGTCTTCTCAAAGCTGCTTATCTGAATACAAAGGCTGAAATGCCATCCTTTGAGCTGCCATTTCTCCTGCTTATGAGCCCGCTCTTGAGAGGGGCCAAGCGCTGTAATTCCCACTGAAGTCTATGTGAGTTGAGGGCCCTCAGCACATCACAGGACTGGCCCCACACTAGAACTTATCAGCCACAGGCAACTGAGCACTGGCTATTCATTTATATAAACTGGATTCTGCCTAATTACCAAACCTCAGCTACATACTTATCTGTCTTAATTATCTCCCCCATTATCAGTTAATAGGTAAGACCACACGAAGCTAAGTGACCTATCATCTTGCTGTTTGAATGATAAAAACCTCACTTGTCTCCAAAATCTGTTAACGCATAATCATAGGCATTAATCACTCACCGAAAAGAGGGAGTTTTAATTTCCTTGTTAATGAAAATGAAACGTCTTGGCTGTCTCTGGCAGGCAGGCAGGCAGGCTGCCACACACTGAAAGGGCTCTTCGTATCAAATGCATTGTTTATTTTCCATTTGTGGGCGGCAGATGCTGAAATAGCATCAATCACACACAAATCCTTGTCGTCTTGGAGACTGGCGCTCAAGAGAGGCCAAGAGATATGAACTGGAGATTGGAATGAGGGCCGAGCAGCAGGGTGGATGCCAGTTAGACCCTGGTATCTGCAGGGGAAAGTGCGCTGTCCAGCCTCCAGCTTGATACTAGCTCTGTGGAAACAATGGCAAGCTTTCTTTTATACATTTTTGTACTGTACAAATCTAGTGCTCATGAAAATGAGGTTTGGTGGGGATAGTGGCTCATCAAGTTCTTCCGAACACAGCTGACCACAGCTCCCCCAGGGCTCTGGTGCTTTTATGATGTGCACAAATAGAGATGAAGCCAGAGTGAGAGGCTCCAAGCTCCTCTTCATTTGTGACAGCTTGCTAGGATTTGGGAGACCTCTGCTCCAGGACAGAGAAGCTGCTTCAGTAACCTACCACGCCACTAGACTGGCCAGTTGTTAATGCTCTCCTAAAGGAGTCCCTGATTCTCCTCTCAGTTACATCAATGGGACTCCAATGGGATCAGTGCCGTTACCCCCTGATTTACAGATGTCAATGAAAGTTTATGTCTTTTTAAATATCTGGGAGGTGCTCAGGCACTGAGGATGATGGGTGTCAATATCAGATAGACACAAACAGGCAGAACTGTATTATCTCCCTTCCACGCTCCTAGAGTAACTTCCTTGCTATAGAGCCTTAGTGTTTTTTTAAGCTTTGCTCAGTGGTCCAGCCTTTCCTATAAGGTTGGCATAGCCCATGGGGCTGCACATATTGAGTCCTTGGCTTACCCATACTCTTCCTGAGTTACAGAGTGGTAATTAAACATAGCTAGACTCAGTCTGAAATAACCACAAGAAGCATGCTGCAGATCAGTTATATTTATTGTTTTCAGTGTAAACAGAAAGAGTGCAGGGAGCTCTCTCAGCTGGAAGGATTCAGGAGGGAGCTGTGGCTTAGTGAGCAAAGCAGCAAAAGTTGACCAGACCTTGGGAAATCAGGAAATTCAGGAAACTGAGAGGCAACTCCCTAACCTTCCACTGCTGCCCTATGGATCCGGATACTCCATCCGCACCCAGAATTTGACGTAGGCAGAACAAATATATCAAGCATGAGAGCCCATGTCCCACCGCTTCTCAGGCTTTCCTATTTACACAAATACAATCTGTCCTTTCTAGCTCTCACATGCTACAGACTTCGGCTCCGATCCTGCAAGCAGCTACTCACGTGGGAACCAGGAACTCTAGAGTTGTGATCTTATTTCAAACACAGTGACCTGAGCATGTAATTAACCTTTCTAATGCTTCATTTCCCATCTGTAAAATGGGGATACCACCACTTATCTACCTGCCTCACAGCAGTGTTACAAGGATTAGTGAATGCTTGCAAAGTATTTTAAAGAACTAAGCGTTAAGTTTGGGGTTTTTCTTTTTACTTGGAAATTGCTATGTTCATTAACAGAGCTATATAAAAATAGTAATAAGCTGCTATAGTTCAAAAATCAGGAGAAGAAAAGATATTAACAGTCATGGATGCAATATTCCCCTCCACGCACACAAGATTTCATCATCATTTGGTTCAGTGTCTTCCGTAAAATTTAGTGAAACTACACTCTTGGCATGGTTATCACGCTTCCGTTTTCAAATTCGACACCAAGGCTTTGCCTGTTGTTTTGACAACTATGTTTTAAACACAACTACATGCACAAATATTCATTTTTAATACCGTCAAAACACGTCAAAATATTTCATCAAAATTTCACCAAGCTGCGATATTCGTTCATGTCTTAAACACCTTCTCCCTTTTCCATTTAGCCTGTTTTTAAAAAAAGTGTGTGTGTGTTATATAGGTGCATACGCACACAACAGAGTATTATTCTCCTATCCCCCTCTACAGCCTAAAATAAAATCAAAATGGCCATTGATGGTTCCTTCTGTCAGGAGTCCATTGAATTTGGCACCAGACCCTTTTTCATTATGAACTTTCTCTGTGGAATTCCTCCTCTTTGGAAGAGCCCACGTGTCATAAACAGATAGCTAAGGGTTAATGTACCAGGTCCAAGCTGGTAACTAAGCTTGGAGGTTTTTCATGCTAACCCCCATATTTTGGATGCTAAGGTCCAAATCTGGGACTAAAGTTATGACAGTTACGACAGCCCAGTTCATTCAAAGCCTTTTTCTTATGCTACTACTTTTTCAGCTGGATTCCCTTGTATTTGGTTGTAAAGCACACCGAGAGATGCTTACATAAGGAGCTAGTCCATAACCAAACAGCTGACTTCCCCCCCGCCACCAGTTTGGTATGTTTTAAACCAACCTCCAGGCACAGCTTCCTCTACAATTTTCCCCCTCATCCTAGTGTCCTCTTCACCACTTCATTCTGAGTAAAAACCACTAGCAATACACTGGCTTCCCCTGGATTCTGAAATACCTTCCTCTCTGACTTTTCCAGCCTCCACTACATGGGAATTTCCTCCAAAATCATGCCACTTCAAGGTGACCGCTGGAGGGACAGAATGAGTGGAGGTGAATGGGAAACAGAAAAAACTCAGATCTCACAATAAAAATAACTGATAATCCTTGAAAGAGCCTTATATTTTCTCAGACTCCAGCAGCACATCCAATGCTCTTTCTCTAGAATCTTTTCTATTGCAATTGGGACAGGGCTACCTAACTATGGCACCCAATCCACAGTGTCTCTTATGACCAAGATTAGCAGATGTTAATAGTGATTTTGGGTGCCCAACCTGGGACATCTTAAAGGGGCTACCTGATAGTCAGAAATCAGCCCCTTTCAGGCGTCTCAAATTGGACACCCAAAACTTGGGGAATTCACCTTTGAAAATCTTGGCCATTTATCTCTAGGGGTTTGTCCACACGATGCACACAATAGGGGTGTGATTTGCAATGTCTGTAGTGCACATTGCTGCACCGTGTAGACTTTCCCTAAGTCATTCTCATTTGTCTCACAGTAGACCTTTGGTGTACAAGTGCCATCTTCTAGAGAAAGGACCACAGCTCTGAAAACGGTTGCAGTTCGATTCTCCTTTGCCTTGCACTTTGTGTAGTCATTTACACCTGTGCAAAATGGCTGTAAAATGCTACCAAATTAGAATGGCAGCATTACACGCTCGCTTTGCATACTGTAAATGGATACCTAAGGTGCAAAGGATGTGGAGAATCAGGCCCTTGGCACATAGGTAGCAGGTTTTGAAAATCTATTTCTTCCACTTTTCCTAGACTCAGGTAGTTCCTTTGTCACTATCCTGAACAGATAACCTGTTGACTTGTGACAGCAGATAATATTGGCTCAAGCCTAAGAAAAAGATGAATAGTTATGGTTGACAATAGGGACAAAAATATCCTGTTTAAAGCACATGAATAAGTGATTTCTCCTCAGAGGATATTGCATTATGGTGACGAAGCGCTATTAGCATGATAAATTATTAATTGTTCAAGCAGGCAGCTTTTTTACAAACCAGTATTGCTATGTTTACTACTTATTGGTGTTGTGTATTTTAGTCAAAGCAGTGGGAGCATAGAATAGGCCTGTAAATATCTGAAATACATAAATATTTGGACTGGACCTTCCAAGCAATCTCAGAGGATTTAGACACATCTAAATCTGAGGGGATTTAGATACATGTATTTTATTAATGGCCTCACTTCTTATTGGCTCCAATGGGCACCTCACATGGTGGGACACAAATAGGAGAAATGGAAAAACAAAGGATGGCATTTTCAGCTTTTGTACTCAGTTAGGCAGAGTTCAGAAGACCTAAAATGAGACAGGACTGAGAGCCAGGGACTCCTAGATCTGAATCCCATTGCTGACCTTAAGGTTTGATTCTGCAGTTGAATTGCACCAGTGTAAGAGGGGTTAATCTGCTGACGTCACTCATTAAATAGAAGGCATGTGTCCAACTCCCCTAAACCACTCTGCAAATTTCAGTCCTGATGTTGAGGCTATTTAGACCAAATGAGGGAAATGAAACTTCCCTGCCTGGTTTCCACCCCACTCTAGTTAAAACATTTCTCTCCATTAAGGAGAAACTGTCTTCTAATCTCCACTTCCCCATTTTTCTCGAGATTCTACATGTTACCAGTTCACAGCTAACAATTTCCATTCTCTCTTTCTATCTGTGTTTATCCAGTTATTTCCCCTCAACCTTTTGCAGCTTTCCTTGTACTAATCCCAGCCTAGATATGGGAATCTCAAACATGCTTGATTAGTTTTCCTGTCTCCTTCCCATTCCATTAACCCCTTCCCCCTCTTTGGAGACAGCTATATCCCATCTGCCCTGAAATTCAGCTGCCACAGAATATACATTGAACCCATTTTTCTTTGGGTAAAATTCATCCATGTTGTAGGGGCGGGCACAAATCCTTGTGGATCACTTAAGCCTAACAACATGGGTGTGCAGGAGAGGTGTTCTGGCTGAACAGCTGTGCCTGAACACTTCCTGTGTGCTGTAGAGAAGGTCCCTGCACTAGCCCACATATGGCTTTGCACAAGATCACACTGGAAATTAACCAAGAGAAGCACACAGAGTTGTGTTCACACAGATCCAGCAACCCTAATTCCCCACACTACTGTGAAAGAGCGGTTAGGCTGCTATTTCAGATCGGAGACTGGGCAACTGTCACCCACCTTGATCCTGGTCTGGAGATGTGGATTTAATTTCCTCAACCCCTCTCAACGCCACCCACATGGTGCCTGAATACTTGGGCTTTATTTGGATGGAGTGTTTTCCACCCTTTGTGAAGGGCAACTCAAGCCACATCCCAGATCTGCGATTCAGAGCATCCAGGGCAGTGGATTGACACCCTTGAGACCATGTGCCAACAGATCTCCTCTGGCATAATTCCCAGTCAGGACAATGGGAGCTGTGTGTGTGGATCAAGGACAGCAACATGACCTCCCATACTATGGCAGCACCAGTCCTTCTACATGCATTGCTTGAGGCCTGATCAAAAGCCCAATGGGAGGCTTTCCATTGACTCCAGTGGCTTTGGATCAGGCCGTGGCTTGGCATAGGTGGTTCTGAAGGCATGACAGTGATTGAGTTTGAAGTGAAATCCAAAAGAGAAAATGAAAATTGGCAAAGACATACACACACTCAACCACACATCATCCTTGCTGTAATTCAAATCAAGTCACACCAGGGAACAGTGAATGGGGTCACATCAGGTTGGATTTGGCCAAAGAAGTTTATGTCCCACTTGAAACCGGCATAGGCTCCTTTCCAGCAGGCCAAAGCACATGCTACAGAGCGAGGAGCTGGTTATGGCCAGAGCGTAACATATACAGAAGCTCACAGTTGTCTGACACTATTAGTAGCAATCATCTTCACTACTAAAACAGTAGGTAACTCACGCAACAGTCAGTGCACTCAGTGTATCCTAACCAGAGCAGATTTCAAGAGTCCATTGACTTCTGACCCTGCAATGACCCTTAATAATCATCACTGAGAGAGAGGCGATACATTTAGAATCCTCCCGTAAACAGAACCACAAATGGGGGGCATTATTTTGCAGAGGGAATTATTTTGTGTTTATTTTCGTGCCGTTGGAAGGACTCGGTTTATGATTTATATCGTCTCCAGATGATTTGTTTTTCAACACAGTTTTATGTAAACACTGGAAAGTGCAGGCCCTTGCTGAGTGCAGAGAACAGAAACAAAGCACAAGAAGCCCTGGCAGCTCTGCTGTTACACTTGTAACACGTCAATGCCCCTGACAGCAGAGGGCTTGAGGCTTCCGGCTCCTACAAACACAGGCAATGGGATTTCACTCAGAGCACGAGGCTCACTCAGAGGCACTTGAAGTTCAGACAAAATCAGCAAGCTCAAGGCCACAACTGGAGCTGTCTGAGAAACCCTGATGAGTTCTATCCTATTTTACATGGTTTAAGCAGCAACCTGTATTGCTGGGACAAATACTGTTCCTGAAAAACAAGGGTCTTCCTCTCTATTGTTCTAGGGTAACTCAAATCTATGTATCTTGTGGTTTGTTGCATTCAAATTTGGATCATAACTAGGGGATTGTGAACAATCCTGGATGGATGACAATGGACAGGTAGACCAATAGCAGAGTTTAGAATTCAGCAGCTTCAGAAAGGGCTGCTCAAGAACCATCAGCCTCTCTTTCCCCCTATGAAAGAAACAGTGGTCCAGGCTCCCAAACCCCAAAGACCGTCACAGCTCAGGAGGCCCTTGTATCTCTCACCACTCCCTGGCCACATTCCCCTGGTTTCACTCTGTGGAAACTGGCCCCTTTTATGGTAAAACAATCCAGGTCTGTATTGCTTTTTTGGTGCAGTTCCTCCTGGGCGCTGAGTAGGGTTGAGAGAAAGGAATGAAAAGCATCTCCCAGACCTACTCATTTCTGCTGCACAGACTTCTGGACATGTGTAGGCAACTTTGCAGGTCCCAGGGCCTGGGGGATGGTATAATACAGGTGGAACCTGGGTGCGTGAATCTGGGGTGGGAGATGAACCACCACTGCAGTTTGCACTGGTTGCAGTATAATGCTTCTCATTCTACAGGATGACCCTTTGTAGCATGGAAGAATTGGAGAAGATTGCTGACAGAATGGCCCCAAACCAGCCTCACCTAAATCATACTAACCCTTGGACTCATGCGGTGAGGTGATTTTGTGAGGAAAAGGCTGCTGTTTTAGAGAGGCCAGCAAGCAGGGGAGCAGCAGCAAGGGGCAATGACAAGGACAAGGGATGCTGTCAAGATTATTCTTTAGAATAATCACCACTCTTGAAATCCATTGGTAATTCAGGACTATAGAAAAAATCCATTGAGGAGTGTGTATTTCTTTGCTCTACCCTGAAGGGAAAATTTGTTTCCTGAATTATAAATATAAAAGATTTCAGAGCGGTAGCCGTGTTAGTCTTGTATCAGCAGAAACAACGAGGAGTCTTGTGGCACCTTAGAGACTAACAAATTCATTTGGGCAAAAGTTTCATGGGCTAAAACCCACTTGGTCAGATTTAGTCCCTACGGTGCCACAAGGACTCATCGTTGTTTTCTGCAAATATAAAAGAATTGCACTGTGAGTCTGGGCACTGCAGATAAAGTTTGTCTTTAAAATAGTAAAACTTTTGTGTGGCAAAAGGCGCCACGAAGAAATAATACCTACAAGAGGTAATATGCCAACAAACATTCCTAAAGCTAGCAAAGTAAACATATATTATTTAGTCTCACCAAAACATCAGAACTAAAAAGAAAATGGAAATGCCTTGAGCCGCTCCAGAAAGGATGCTATAAAAATACTCTGGTCTAGATTGAAAAAGAAGAAATACAGCTAGGCTAGTAATTTCAGACATGGATGTCTTGGTTAAGCACTTAAACAAAAGAGCTCAGGACTATGTCTATATAGGATACTAACTTTTGACACCCAGTTTAAAACTATTTGACCCCAATCCATTAGGAAAGTGTAGATCTGCAATATACAGTTCTGTAAATGGAGGAATTTAACTCTTCCATATAACAGAAATATCTCCTCTTAAAACATACTGTTAGAGATTAATTCATAAAGCATAATATAAAGTAGATTACAGGACATTCTTACTTCAGATTTATAGTCTTAGGCTAGTTGACATTTTCAGCTGTGTTTTTAGGGTTAAGTACTTCTGACATGCTGGTACAACTCTTGTTGACTACAGTAATTATGCTTCCAGTTTCTGAGGGCAGAAACTCTATGCAAAACAACAAAGCAAACATTAAGTATATCAGCAGGAATGTGGCCACTACCATCTCCTTAGATGGTAAACACATCCTCTTGGACAAAGGGCATCTAAATCAAGAAAAGAATGCATGCAACTTCAAAGGGAGAGTATTCAGCACCTGGAGGATAGGGGTGCTGGAGAAGCAGCATGCTCAGCCCTGGAGGGTAGCGGGAGATACGGAATACCCAGCAGTGACCCTAATGATTGTGCATGAAGTAGAGCTGACAGATTGTCAAGGATAACACAGAGCCTTGTGGAGGAGGGTTTTAAAGGAGGGCAATATGGAATTATCTCTCAGAGAGAGTGAAAACACTTTCCCCCCAACCACCTCCCAAAAGTTGGTATCCTGGAAGTAAATGTAGTAGGGTATGATTTTGTCTGACATGGTTGAGAATATTCAGCTATGCTTTGAACTCAACAGCAGCCCAAATATTTACATCTGGCAGGAATCTTCATTCAGAACAATTCAGAATTGGGAAATAGAGCTGGGCAAAACGTTCACAGGTCTAAACTCACTTGGTTTAGAGTTTTATTGCAAACTCCAGCTGGTGTCTAGTTCAGGAAGGTACACAAACCTTTCATCAAACTCGTTACTTATATATTGAGACCGCAAGTTCCTCAGGGCAGGTACAGTGTATTCCTTGGTGCTGATTTATAAAACAACAACGAACAACAACAGCTGGAGCTGGGTTTCAAGAACATCCTGGCTGATTTATGATTTCAGTTGTTACTAGAGTTGGGCCTGAGCTAAGACCCTGTATTCAGTTCTGGATCTAAACTACATTTCTCAAGGAGACTGAACTAGCTCCACCCTCCCACCTCACACCCTGCCCCTCCTCCACTCCCATCCCCAAATACACCAGAATTGGGCATTACCTGGAATCTTTGAAATTTCAGGTTGTGGTCAAATTTGGCACATTACAGAAACAGGTTTGCACGTGGGTCTGAACCTGGTCCTGGTTGTGTGCTTTCCATTTGGGCCTATCTTTATTTCTGACCCCAAGCTGCAGAATAGTTGGTGATTTCAGCTGAGTTCTGGATTCATGTGAACCAAAAATCAATGTCAAACTCAGGGGGCCAAGTCCTCCACTAGATATTGTTAGCTGGTGTAGCTCCATTGAAGCTATGCAGATTTCCACAAGTTGTGGAGGTGCCCCAGGACATGCAAAGCCATGTGAACAGAGACCAGAAAACAAAGTTTATCCAGACCCTGCAAAATGTAACTGCTGAGTTTTGAACAGCCCTAGCAAATGCCCCTTCATATTGTCCACTTTGGTTCTGCCCTCAGTTATTATGATAGCACAGGAAGGGATGTTCCAGGTCGCAGGTGTAGGACTAGGATTTTTTACATGCCAGACACTGGCTGAAGGAACCATGAGTCACACAGAGGTTTTACACCCTGAGAATTGGAGAAGATTGCTGACAGAATAGCCCCAAACCAGCCTCACCTAAATCATACTAACCCCTGGACTCATGCGGTGCGGTGATTTTGCGAGGAAAGGGCTGCTGTTTTAGAGAGGCCAGCAAGCAGGGGAGCAGCAGCAAGGGGCAATGACAAGGACAGGGGATGCTGTCTAGAGAAGATGCTGGCAAACCCAATTGTGATAAGCAGCTGTAGCAATGTAGGCCACAACAGAGGGAGGAGCTGCAGTTGCATGCCAGCCAGGCAGAGAGAAACGGTGTATCAGCTGGCTGGGAGGAGAAGAGCATGAAAAGGTGGGCTGGGACTGGGAAGCAGAGGGCAATCTCTGAGAGAAGGAAATACCCCAGCAGAGTGAGACCTTCACATTCCCTTGGTAGCACCACAGGGTGAAGGATATGGAGAGAAGAGCCAAACATTTTAGGGCCTTTTGATGCTCTGCAGGTTGAGCCAGAGCCAGCCCTGAACCTTGTATTGTGTCGGCATTTATGCCAATGGAGCAATGAATGCCTTCATCCCACCACCCTTTTCAGCTGGATTTAACAGCTCCATAGTGCCAGACAAAAAGAAGGGAGAGGAGAAATGGGATTAGAAAGGGGGGTGGGGGGAGAGCAGGGTGGAGGGGAGCGAACTGTTGAATCACTCAGATGTTAGCAAACATTGCAAGTCAGAGCTTTATGAACTGGGACATTTGCATTACAACATAGCTCTGTGCATTACCTCCTCATCCCTCCCAGGTTAATAACACACACTGCACTGGCTGCACAGTTGCATGACAATGCAGGCCAATTATTTCTTGTTGTTTTTTGTTTGGTTGGTTTGTTTGGGTTTTTATTTTATTTTTCTATAACAGAACACAGTGCTTTTGTGCAGGATGAGTTCTTCCATATGTCACAAATCTGCCCTTTATAAACATGTGCTGCTGATCTTTGCACTAAGGTTTGCTAAAATCTTTGGTGCTATTAAACCCATCTAAAATGCCTTTTCATTCTCTACCGGGGCTTTTCATTTATTTCACAGCTGCCTGGCTGTCTCTCATGCTGAATTCTGGTGATTCCTGAGTATTTTTGCTTTGCTTTCCCTAACCCTTATTAAGAAGACTAGTGTCAGGCTCAGAACACCATAGTAACATTTTTATTATGATGAGTGAGGTTTGGGGCCATTCCAGAAGACTGTCTGAATGCACACATATATAGATCAATATAGATCTAACATATACACAGTGTACACCCACACACAGTTATAGGGCCGGGTTTGTTGTTCAGCACTCACAACTGGGGCCAGATAATGAAAAAAGCTTAACACAACATGCCAAAATTCCTCAATGGGTACAGAGAGAAATGGCTTCTAATTTGCACTCTCAAATTTTTTGGTTCTCAGTGAGTATAATTTTGAAATGGAATAACATAGTTGAATCTACTTGCAATGATCTCAGATCTAGGAAAACTCTACCTACATTGATGATGAACATACACCTTCAGATTGTTGCTGCTCTATCATATACAAACCATAATTCCAGTTACAGAGAAAGTCTGGAGACAATGAAGTTAATCTGTGACAAATAATTCACGGTACGACTCACCATGCTGTATCTATATTGGGTGAATGTATTCATCTACAATACCTGATTACTCCCATGATTCTTTCCAGAAGCTGGCTTTGGATTGGTGACAAGAATATTACCTTTCACAGATGAAAGGTTTTTACCAAGCCTCTTCTTGCAACCCCATGTGATTACTAGTGGATGAACGGTTCTCTCATTTTCTCTTGCATTGTGTATTATTATTTGTGTGTTTTATTGTAGTTAATACATTAGCCGTGTTTCTTCTCTGTACACATGTTGCATATACTGTTTGACATCTTAATCCAAACAAAACAAAAGACAACCCATTATAGTTTCACAGACTCTAGGACTGGAAGGGACTTCGAGAGATCATCGAGTCCAGTCCCCTGCCCTCATGGCAGGACCAAATACTGTCTAGACCAGCCCTGATAGACGTTTATTTAACCTACTCTTAAATATCTCCAGAGATGGAGATTCCACAACCTCCCTAGGCAATTTATTCCAGTGTTTAACTACCCTGACAGTTAGGAACTTTTTCCTAATGTCCAACCTAAATCTCCCTTGCCGCAGTTTAAGCCCATTGCTTCTTGTTCTATCATTAGAGGCTAAGGTGAACAAGTTTTCTCCCTCCTCCTGATGACACCCTTTTAGATACCTGAAAACTGCTATCATGTCCCCTCTCAGTCTTCTCTTTTCCAAACTAAATAAACCCAATTCTTTCAGCCTTCCTTCATAGGTCATGTTCTCAAGACCTTTAATAATTCTTGTTGTTCTTCTCTGGACTCTCTCAAATTTCTCCACATCTTTCTTGAAATGCGCTGCCCAGAACTGGACACAATACTCCAGTTGAGGCCTAACCAGCGCAGAGTAGAACGGAAGAATGACTTCTCATGTCTTGTTTACAACACACCTGTTAATGCATCCCAGAATCACATTCGCTTGTTCAACGGCACTGTTGAATTCTGGCTGATTTTCTGCATACTATTATTCATAATTTAGCACCAGAGAACAAGCATTTAATTATTTTTTGCTTCATTGTAATTAAATAGCAGTTATTTACTAAGTGAATTGTATTAGAATAGTGCTTAGACATGACTGAAACAAGAGTCCCATTGTGTTAAGCACTGTACATACAATGAGAGGTAGTTCCTGTCCTAAAGAGCATACAGAGGCAAGCCAGAAAAAGATATTGTCTCATCCCTATTTTAGAGATGGGATAATATCTCAAGGTACAGAGAGATTAAATGACTGACCCAAGGTAACACAAGAAGTCTGTGGCAGAGCTGAGTGTTAAACCCAGATCTCCTGGTTCCCTATCCAATGCCTCCTCTACAAGACCATTCCTCTCTATTAATGAAAAATGAAAAATAAAACTGGACATGCTGGTTTTCCAAACTATAACTTTGCATGAACAAACAGTTTTCCTGCCACCAGTTAAGCCACAAAACAATATTAAACAAAAGCAGAGATCACAGCTACCTCTGTACTATGAACTGTACTCTGGTATGTCAGTGCTAGAAGTCTAGCTAAATTAATTCTCCATAAAACACTAATATTTTCATGAAAATTGCTCTAAACTCTGGTAAGCTTTTCCGAAAAATGGTATTAGGTTAAAGAAACTAACCTGACATAATGAATGGTCAGACTTCTAATTGGGGCATTCTGAAGATATTGCAGGAACTTAAAATAATGAATAACCGTAATAATATGGAGAGCAGTCAGATATGAACTCCTGCCAGATTGTTAAGTGCTGACAGTCATATCATAAGTCATTTGAATGGCCATCCTCTCTAGATTTGCAATACATTTTCTGATTGGACCAATCATCTCTTAGTAATTAGCTATAAAATTAAGTAGAGTATAATACAGGCAAACAAGAGCTCGCAGTTGAGACGCGGGCAGGGATGGGTCCCTGTAACTCTCTGATAGCTCTCGTGTTTGTAATTCGTATGTTTCCACGATCAACATTAAGAATGTGATCTGAGACACACTGCAACGCCCAGCACAGTAGATCACTAGATCCAAAGACAAGGAGAAACAAAAGGTAAGAAGGGCTATGCATGTGGCAGAACAAGCAATGATGCACCAGAGAACCACACCATGAAGAGGTACCAATAACACTTCCAACCCACTTATCTAAAGGGAAAGAAGATCATCCACATCCTCCTAGACTCTCGAGTTGAGGGTGGCTATGCTTGGACAGAGTGGGTGAGATTTCAGAAGTGATCAGCATTAGCCAAGCTCTGTATTCGCTGGAGTCAGAGGAAATGTTATCACTGACTTCAGTGGAAGCAGCGTTAGGCCAATACTGAGTGCTTTTGAAAATCTCAACCAGCATGAGTAACCACTAACCAGCCCACTCTTGGAGGCCTCTCTTCTTTCCTTTCCCTGAAGGCTCTTGCGTCCCCATACGAATGCTGTATAATTCTAAATTAAATTCAGTTGCATGGTTCAAATATTCTATAGAAGTCATCGTTTTCCATTTCCCACAAAGGCATGTGCAGCACAGAGTGTGGCTATAACCACAAGAAAAGTAATCATGAGCAGCGGAAGTAATAATGCCCTATATAGTCCCTTCAACACTGTGTTCCGATATGGCCAAAATGAGCAGAGGTAACTAACTAACCCGGGTAACATTGCCCGGGGTTCAGTTCCTTTTTAAAAGACTTTGCTCTGCAATTACAAACCAATACTAGCTCCTCTGGTTCAAAGACATGAGTCAGCAGCCCCGAGCCAGTTAAGAGATGCTACTAGACAGTCTGGTATATGGAGCTTGGGTTGGAACCACTGTGCCTATGCCTGAGATCTAATGTTCCATGGCATGCGGGGGGGTGGTTAGATGCAGAGGCTGTGAATGGCTGTGTGTCTTTTCATTATGTGTTGTGTGACAAGTAATTCTAGTGCTCTTGCGTGTCTGTGGTGTTGTCTCCACTGCCCTTGAACTGGTCTTGGGTCCCTCCTCTCTACGTGGGCCGAGGATGCTAGCAGTATAAATGGAGAATGGCTTTGACTGGAAGAAGAGCTCTGTGTGGCTTGACAGCTTGTCTCTCTCACCCAATGAAAGTTGGTCCTATAAAAGATTTAAAATTTTAGGTAATGTTTAAAATTAAATATACACAAGTTAAGAGGGAAGGTACTGTACATCTGGGTTCAGGCTTGAGTTATGAGGGATTACAGGTACTGGTTACAAGGATCACGAGATACATACATATCACATAACCAGCATAGACCCAGATTGGGGTGTGGGAGTTTTTAGAGCATCAGTGGATAAGTTACGCCACCCATGGAATGTATTAAGAGTCCAAGTCAGTATCAGTGTATCGAATAAGTACATGGGCGGTGTGCATCCCTTGGTTTGTCAAGGAAGGATGTGGGTTATTTCCCTGGTCAGCAGTCTCAATTACTCAACTTGGTATTGACAGTGTCCCGTGATGCGTTCCGTAAAGATGTCTCTGGACCACCTGATGGTGTCGGACACCGTGAGCCATCTCATGAGCTGGGTGTCTCTCTACTTGATCAAATGTCATCAAGGACACTTGTCAGAGCTCTTTCAAATCTGTTCTTGAGGGCTCTTGGTACAAGAAAGTACTAGGTTTTGCCACAAGAATGTTTTTACATTACTGAATGGGCCATATCCTCAGCAGGTGCAAATCAGTGTAGCTCTATTGATTTCAATGCAAGTTCACAAAATTACACCAGCCAAGGATCTCACCCAGAGTGTTTTTTGTGCCAACACAATATAACAAGAGTATCAGTGGAATAATGGATGCATATAATGTAATTGTGGCCCTGGTGAGGCGTTTATACTAACGTATTTTTATAACGTTTGAGTAACAAATTGTGAATGAATGATGTTATGTACTAGCCACTTATTTTTTAATTATGCAGAGCATCAATCCCAGTTTCCCTGGAGCAGGGATTGTAGGAAAATTCTTTTCACTGTTGTACAAAGCTTTTTAAAAGTAAAGATCAGCCCATGTTATGTCAGTCACACCTGTCCCTGCTACCCTTTAAAGGCCAAATCCCAAAACCTGCTAAGCACCTGCTGCTTCCTTTGAGGTTGGGGAGAGATTCAAGAGCTCAAAAGGTTTCAGGATTTAGCCCTGCTTGAGGAAACTTCCAATTTGAAGTGCCTGTTAAAACAGAGGCCCTCCATCTTCATGCCTGATTTCCAGCCTGAATCTGTCTGACTGGAAGTTGAAGCTAGACAAATTCAGAATGGAAATATGGCATACATTTTTAACAGTCAGAGCAATTAATAGTAACCAAAGGTCATGGTGGATTCTTCATCATTGACAATTTTTAAATTAAGATTAGATTTTGTTTCTAAAAGATCTGCTCTAGGAATTATTTTGGGGAAGTTCTATGGCCTGTGTTATACAAGAAGTCAGGCCAGATGATCATAATGGTTTTTTCTGGCCTTGGAATCTATTTATATGTACATATGGGCTGGTCAAAAGCATTTAAAATTAAACATTTTCTTGCATCAAAATCAAAATTTTCCACGGGAAATGATCAATTTCAACAGAATTTTCCATCTGGAAAAATCAAAACAAAATGTTTCAGGTTGGGTCAAGTCAACATTAATCTCTGGGTCTGCCTGAGTTGCTATGGTGCCTCATGGGAGTTGTAGTTCCAGGTCCTTCATGTCCCCATTCTCCTCTATAGGCCCTGCTCAACTACATCTTCCATGATGCACCACAGCCTCTTCTTGTGGCTGAGCAGCCACAGTGCATCATGGATGTCTATTGTAGGTACCATTGTACATATCAAGTGCCGTTAGTACCTTATGGTAATGACTTTAGTTCATTAACATGTGAATTAGTATGTTCTGGCTGGCTCCTAGTTTTCCTATACTAAAATGTAAAAGAGGAATGTAGATTAAATATGTGTGCTTTAAATACGCGTAAATGCTCAACTCTCTCCTGCCCCAATAGAGGGGAAGCTATAAATCAAAAGGCAGTAGTCTCTATTTTTATGAACCAACATTTTACATTTAGAAATAATAGTCATGCTTCTAATGTATTGCAGACCCTATTTTTAGGGAGTATTTATGAATATTTTAGTTGAACTTCCCTGTAAAAACACACTTCGCCTATTAAGTAGGCTACAGGAAAGGAGAGTTTGTTTTTTTAATAATATAGGGCTTGATTCAAAGCCCACTGCTGTCAGCGGGTGTCTTTCCACTCCCTGCAGTGGGTTTTGGACAGGGCCCAGAAAAAGCCCACAAAATGACCTGAATGGTGAGGGAGACCAATTAGTAACAAGCAATTTAAAAGGTCTTTTTCTCCAGTTTCAAAATGCACAAGTATTGCATTTTCTGCCATCGCTCATGGGCATGTCTAAGTGTGCTGAACCAGGCATTCTGCTCTTTCAGCATTTAAAATGTGTCTCTTTCTAAGCTTGACGAGAAGGAGATATTGTGAGGTTTGTGCTAAGTGTGACACATTGAGCTGAGGTTCAGGCTTGTACTTCTTTCCCTCTAAGCAGTTCATCTATGTTGTAGTTACACTTCTTAGTGCAATACTGCCTGTTTTTCACACTGTGGGCTTAATTCTATTCCCACTGAAGTAAACAAGGAGCTTTGCCATTGAGTTCAACAGGAGCAGACTCTGATCCCCTATATCGTATGACATAGGATGAGCATCAAGCATTGACCAATGCCAGAAATACTTGCAGTCAGACGCTAGCTGTTGCCTGATGGGTGATTACCTAATTTCCAGCAGAGGCATGAAATCAGTCTTGCAGAAAGTGTAAATCTGGGCTCCGAATCCAGATCTGAAGCTAGCTTTTAATGTTACTAATATAGAAGATTGGGTCTATGTAATGTCATCAATATATGCTGGGTGCATCTAACAATGTGTATCAGCCTTTCAGAAAGTGCAACCTTAGATTTTGTATTTGTAAATAATATTGTACTGAAAATACTATGCATTTCAAACAATCTAATCTTCTATTGAAAAATAATTATCCTCTTTTATTTAAAAACCAAACAAACTTGAGCTCAATCAAAAAACACAGGGTTTCATTACAAACCCAAAATCCAGATGAGGTTTATAATGGTTCACAAACTCTCTTAGCAAATGTAGGCTGAGTTTTTAGTAAATCTCTGCTAAATTATGATTTAGGATGGAAACTATAAGACTTCAGTTTGAAATCAGGCAACATTTGGTGATTTTGACTGCTTCACTTTGACTTTTCCCATATGTTTCAACTCAAAACACAAAGCACTAGAACTGGTCAGGTGTTTGTTTGTTTTTTTGATGGAACAATTTTCCATTGGAAAATGAAGTTTTGTCAAAATGGAAACATTTTGTGGGAATGTGTTTAAGTTTGATGAAATTTTCTAGAGAAAAAAGTCAAAACATTTAGTTCTGATAATTCTGAAACATTTAGTTTCATAAAGTAAAACATAAAGTAAAATCTTTATTGTTTCATTTTGTTTAGACTTTTATATTATATTGAAATATTATTCCATAAGAAATTTCAATATTAATTTTTTTTATTCAAAACAAAAACAAAATTTGAAATGTCAGAATTTCTTAAAGAATGGAGATTCCGGTTTCTGACTAGCTGTAGAAAAGACACAATAACTAGCTGGGGCTGTATTTTAACCTTTACACATAACACACCAGATTTTTGCATATTTTGGGAGGATGTTTGATAGGACAATCATACCTAAGAAAGTTTCTTTGTACAAGGCTGAGCACACCATCAATGCTCACTTACCCAACTCACACACAAAACTCTCCACTATGGTACTTTGCAAGTTTCCTGATTATTACTCTTTCTATTCCAGAAGCTGTGAAGGACCCCAATAAGATACAGTGTACAGAAATAACACAAGGATGGTCCCAGCTTCAGTGAAGATTAAAAATATAAGAATGGCCATACTGGATCAGACCAATGATCCACCTAGCCCAATGTCCTGTCTCTGACAGTGGTCGGTGCCAGATACTTCAGAGGAAATGATCAGAACAGGGCAATTTCAGTGATCCATCCCCTGTTGACCAGTCGCAGTTTCTGGCAGTTGGAGGTTTAGGGACACCTGGAGCATGGAATAGCCTTTGATGGACATTTCCCTTTAGGAACTTATCTAATTATTTTTGAACCCAGTTATACTTTTGGCCTTCACAACAATCCATGGCAACAAGTTTCACAGCGCGTTGTGTGAAGAAATACTGCCTTTTGTTTGTTTTATACCCTGCTGCTGGTTAATTTCACTGGGTGACCTCTACTGCTTGTGTTATGTGAAGTGAGCTCAGCATCTAGGATTGAGACAATATG
Source organism: Gopherus flavomarginatus (assembly GCF_025201925.1). Lineage (NCBI taxonomy): Eukaryota > Metazoa > Chordata > Testudines > Testudinidae > Gopherus > Gopherus flavomarginatus. Next base: position 158,046,121 of record NC_066619.1, read on the forward strand.
CAATATATAAACAAATGGACAAATGAGTGAGAAAGGAAGACAAGGTAACTGTAAAGATAAACACCCAAGTTTGGAAGGGAAACAATGATGTAACCTTTTTTCCCCCAGAGTAGTTATCTCATAGGGGACAAAATGTGGGATTGCCAAGTAGGGCCCTCAGTTGGTAACTGCTGTCTCTAATGGAGCAGATAGTCAGGACTGCACATGGTAGATGTGACTAGCCACAATAGACTTCTCCCTCTCCTCTTCCAACAACCTCATCCCGTCAGAAACGGAATATGCAGCGAGATCCTGTTGTTACATAAATCTCCCCTAGTGCCATCCCTCTTTCTAACTGCAGATGTGCAAAAGGACTTGACCTCTTTCCTCCAGGGACCCTGAGAACAGGAAAACAAGCCTAGACATTACGCTTAAGAAAACAGAACAACTCCCCCTTTATCATCTTATTATGAGGGAGGTTCCACTGAACCAACTCAATTACCGCCCTTAGCCATTCTCATCCTTGACGGTACAGCTCACACGGTGCCATGTGCCCAATGCCCCATAAATCTGGGAGCTCCAGGTCATTTTGTTTATGTAAGAAACTCAGCAAAAAAACACTGTGGCAGAAGCAAACTGTGATATAGTGAAGCTGAGCTTCTTTCCAGATGACCCATCCCTCCCACTCTCACTCACTTTCATTTCAAGAAGTGTCACATAAATTATAGTATAAATTAGCCAGCAGGGTGGTTTAGCAGATTAAGTTCTGAGAATGGAGTCTAGTCTTTAAAGTCTCAAGCGAGGAGGAAAATGAGCCTTGTGCACTAAGATCAGGCTCAGACACTAACCATTTTTTGTGACCACGTGCTGTCTCTGTCCCCAGGAATGGCCGGGAGGCTAAGCCCCACCGAGACCTAGAACGCAGAGCTCACTGTGGCATTGTGGGCACACTAGTGTTTGTGAGATGGCTTCAAACGCAGCACTCGCGGCGGCATTGTGGGCACACTAGTGTTTGCGAGACGGCTTCGAACGCAGAGCTCATTACAGCATTGTGGGCACACTAGTGTTTGCAAGATGGCTTCGAACACAGAGCTCATTACGGCATTGTGGGCACACTAGTGTTTGCGAGACGGCTTCAAACACAGAGCTCGCGGTGGCATTCTGGGCACACTAGTGTTTGCAAGACGGCTTAGAACGCAGAGCTCATGGCAGCATTGTGGGCACACTAGCGTTTGTGAGATGCTAAGATTATCTCAACAGAATTTCAGTTTTTCAGAGCAAAAAATTTATCAGGCCAAATTCTCTGCTTGTATAAAATGAGCAGAGCTCCACAGACTTTTACAGTAGCTGAGCATTTGGCCTATGTCTGCAGTTTAAAATAGTTGTCTTCAGTATTCATTGTAGTTTTCACACAATGAAACACCATTACACTTTACTGTCCCCCTCTCTTATTTGTACTCACACTCTTTTATACTCTAATGCTAAAATCTAGTCCTGTTTCTTTTTAAATAGTTTAAGAGAATCTGTTAAGATCTGGTCTACACGCAAAGTTGCACTGGATCAAACTACAGAGATGTGATTTTTTTAAAAATTGATTTAGTTAAGGTATTGCAACTTGTGTGTGATCATCCCTATCGCTTTAAGCCTGGCTTAGTTCATATACCTATAGAAGTAACATTTCCATTGATGAGTGTACACACAGGGCTTTGTACTCGTGTAAGTATGTTTCTATATCATGCTTCTTTAGATAGGCAAGCTCTGAAAGTAAATAGTGTGTGTGTGTGTGTGTGTGTGTGTGTGTGTGTGTAGGTGTAGGGGGGAAATGTACAGGGTCAAAAGATGGCAAAAATTACTGATGAAAAATCCCAATTACTGCAGAATTTAATTAATTTAATTTGACAGCAGCTTAAAGCAAAGTAGAAGCTGCAGTTAAACAAGGTTTCTTCAAAAAGATTGTCTTTTTGTAATAAAGGAGTTTCATTATGTGTTTTCCATGACACTCTTTGTGGCCCCAAAGTGACAGATAAGCTTCAGAACCTTAGATTTGCTGCATACTATACTGATCCTGCAAAGACCTAAGTAAATTTACACATGTGCTTAAGTGTTTACAGATTCAGGGACTAAAAGTAGATAATAAACAGCAAGAGTGTGATGGGAACACCTGTGATTGTCCCTCCAAATGACTGGCACTTGGCAGGTATGGAGATAGAGACTCATCACTGAGTTTAGATCTAGACCTGAATTTCTGGGCTACTGGGCTAACAGATTTTGGTTCAGAACAAGAAAGAGCAGCTGCCTGAAACAGGATGAAAGGTAATTTTTTTTTTAAAAAGCTGAGAAAAATATTTGGGGGGGGGGATGGCAGCAGGAGGATGATCTATGAATGTATCAATCAGTCACACTGGCTACTTTCAATCCAACCATCGATTCAGGAAGCAGGAAAGATAATGCTTTAACATGGACAAGATTGGCCAAATATACAGGGCCTCACTCCTCACTCTGGAAATACAGGGCTCAAACCCACATGCATTTTTCCAGAGGACAAAGGGTCTGTGGTGGGGGGGAATAAGGATAAGTGCTCAAGGATGAAACTGAAAACTGTAGGAGCCATTAGGAGTGCAAGACCAACTCATTTAATCCTGCTTTAATCTGCTGCTCTTTGGCATGTTTGAAAACAATCGGGTGGGCATTGCTTGAGAGGCGCTGGGCAGCCTGCAGGAAGCTGTCTTGTGAGCCAGTAAACGGAGCTCACAGTCAGGAGTTTGAAAGATCTGTTAAGGTCAGAATGCTCGGGGCTCTGAAATGTATTTATGTGGCTTGACAGCATTCCTCTGGCAATTTTGCTTTATTTCATAATGTACATTTAGACAAATATGCAGAAACGTTGGGTTAACATGGGCTGGTTCACAAGGTTCAGAATTATTTTGTTTGTCGTTTCCCCCCCTCCACTAATAAAATCATTATGTCATGTCAGGTAAGTTGTGGTTACTCCAGTATGTATCATCAACTTGTGTGAGGTCATCAGCTGCAAGCGTGGCTGATCCTTCAGAATGCATTCAGGCGTCTGGAATGCAACAGGGAGATGACACAATGAGTAACAGCGGGGAGGGAAACTGGATTTTGGCCATGTCCTTTCCAACCAATTTAAAAGATTAGCATCAGCCCTAGAAAGCCAAAAAAGTCAATGTAGCGTGTGTGCGTTTGGGGGGCGGGGGGGAAACAGGGCTATAGAACGGAACAGAAAACTAGAGCCCAGGGAACAAAAAGAGGGAGAAAGCATTATGAAAGTCCCTTTTCAGAGACACACAGGGCTAGACTGTGATTCCCTTTGCCAAGTAGCGCCATTGCCATCGATGAGGCTACATAAGGAGTATGGTGCTAAGGGTACTGGAATCTGTCCATCAAAAAGCAGCCATGAGCTCAAGATAACAAAGTTCAAATCTGTATTTCAAATGCCCTAGAAGTCTGGGAGTATTTGGCTCAGGTCCACATCATCAGCTGACATGGAAATGACCAGAACAAGCAGTGCCTTAATCAAGCAAACATACTTTCACTGTCCCTCACACATCCCAAGAGAAATTTACAAACTGCTCCTCGGCAACAGTTTCTAATATATATTCCTTCAGCTATGTCTAAATGTAACCCTGCAGTGTCTGTTCTTCCAAATTATCTCCTCCAGTTCTTGTAAGATCTCTTCTGCTTGCAACAGCAATCACTGGTTGTATCCAGAGAACACTTACAGTAGAATCCTACCAGCACCAATCACTGACTCCTCAGATTGTGTGTGCACGCACATGTATATATGACATGATTATTCTGTTCTTAGCAATTTTTAATCTTCAAGATAATATCACTAGTTAAACTCCTCTCCCACCCACTTTGATTTGATAATAAGACAAAATCCCACTCATGTCCATTCAGTGGCATGATTTAATCACTGACCTTGCTGGGGACGAAAAATTCCAGCTTTCCTTCCATTACTCTCTTGAGCAAGGGGACTGGAGGCATCCAGCAATCTTCAGATGAGGCTTCAAGGCATAGGAGTCTGTGTTAAACTGGTAAATGCTATCCAGAAAACGAAGAGGCAAATGTGATGTGACATAGGGCAGCCATGCCTGTCTGTGGGAGCTGACAGGTTTATATTCCTTCAGGCCATGCTGTAAAAATGTGTATCTAAAGTTAAGCTCCTGAGTCCACATTTAGGTGCCTCCATTATTGGCCTGTTTCTTAAGACTGCTGAGCACACAGCAGTTCCCATTGAAGTGAGTAACAGCTGCTGGATGCTCTACACAGTTTAAAAAATGGGTCATTTGTGTAGGATCCTAAATATGGACTTAGGAGCCTAAAGATCTAGGCCTTATTTTAAAGAAACTCTCTGCTCTGTCAGAAATCATTATGGCTAAACCAGGAAGTGATACTGTGGAATAGCAGCTAGAATTGCTCAGGGCCGCCCAGAGGATTCAGGGGGCCTGGGGCAAAGCAATTTTGGGGGCCCCTTCCGTTAAAAAAATTGCAATACTATAACCTTGTGGGGGCCCCTGTGGGGCCCAGGCAAATTGCCTCACTTGCTCCCTGCCAGGGGCAGCCCTGGGAAAAATAAACCTTCTGCATCTCGGCACAAACCCAGTTTTGGGAAAACTTCTTTACATGGTATTGCTGGTTCTCAGCATCAGCTAGTGCTAAAAGACACTAAAGCTCATGAAAAGGGTTGGACAAATATTTTCCGTCAAAACTTTTTTCGGATTGAAAACTAGGAGTTTTTAAAAAGCAGAAAAAAATCAAGGCCAATGTCTGCTTTCCTTCAAAATTTGTTGTGGTTTTTCTTAATTGAAAAGCTGAAATTAGTCTGCCAAAACCTGAATATGGTTTGGGGTTTCAGAAGTGTGTGGCCAAATATTTGCTGCTTGCTGTGTTTGATTGTTTAAAGAAACACTAAAAAATTATGCTTAAAAAAATCCAAAACTTTAGAACCACCTCAGGTTGTGACCAAATGCCTGAGCCCATCCAGTCAGAGATTTTTCCAGAAACCTGGAAAAATCTCTGACTGGATGGGCTCAGGCATTTGGCTGCTGGCTTTCTTGACTTTCTTGACTCATATCTGTCTCCATAACTTTGAGTTCATTTAGGTTAGAACATAAGAACAGCCATACTGGATCAAATCAGAGGTCCATCCAGCCCAGTATCCTGTCTACTGACAATGGCCAATGCCAAGTGCCCCAGAGGGAGTGAACCTAACAGGTAATGATCAAGTGATCTCTCCCCTGTCATCCATCTCCATCCTCTGACAAACAGAGGCTAGGGACACCATTCCTTACCCATCCTGGCTAATAGCCATTAATGGACTTAATCTCCATGCATTTATCTGTTTCCTAAAGACTGGCTCCATGGGGTCCCTCACAAACTGGAGATGGTTACTGTGGGTTTGTCTTTAGTATAGCTTATGTACAGACTCCACGAACTGAGCATTTGAGCTTGTTCCAGAATCTGGGATGAGCCTATGTTGTGAGAACTGACATGCTCAAAATAGCACATGCATGTGAATGGACACAGGGTGCTAAAATTAAATTAACCCAGGGGTTCTCAAACTGGGGGTCGGGACCCCTCAGGGGTCACAAGGTTATTACTGGGGGTCGCGAGCTGTCAGCCTCCACCTCAAACCCCGCTTTGCCTCCAGCATTTATAATAGTGTTAAATATATAAAAAAGTGTTTTCAATGTATGGGGGAGGGGTGGCACTCAGAGGTTTGCTATGTGAAAGGGGTCACCAGGACAAGAAAGTTTGAGAACCACTGAATTAACCCCTCTGAAGCCTCAGGGAATGGGGGGGCGAGGGGGGGGGTGTCTCCCTTGGTAGGGTCGGGAAGGAGGTAGGTGGTGTAGGATATTGCTCTTCTCATGTGATCCCTCCCCCAGTGGCTAATTTTAAATGAAGCTACTCTCCCCTGACATGAATCTCCCTATGGCACTGAAATTAAATATAGACTACAATCTGGCATTTGAGAAGTAAAACGGATGGTAGCCCTAATGGAAAAGCTAACAGCTTGGCTCTTCTGCAAGCCTCAAACTGCTGAATGAGCTTTAGGGTAGGGAAGGCTGTGCCTCCCAAACAGCCTGGCCCTGCCTCCTATCTGACCCTCCTACTTCCTGCCCCCCAACTGCCTGTCCCCCTCAGAATCCCCGACCCATCCTGTTCCTTGCCCTCTCCTCATCCCCCAGAGACCCACCACCAGCCCCGGGACCCCACCCCTGCACCCTGTCCCCTTACTGCCCCAACCCCTATCCACCCCCCCACTGAGTCCTGACAGACCCCCGGAAAGCCTACAATCCAACCCCCCCATTCCCTGTCCCCTGACCGCCCCCCACCTCTGCCCCCTCCCTATCCCCTGACTGTCCCCTGGACTTTCTGCCCCTTAGCCAAGCCCCCCCGGCTCCGGCCCCTTACCCCCGGTGCCCCGCTCACCCGGAGCCTCAGCACGTCATATCCAGCAGTGTCCCTGAACAGCGGTGCGGCATGGCTCCGGCGGGGCTCCTGAGCTCCGCTCAGCTCAGAGAAACGTGGTAAGGGGGCGGGGTTGGGAGCTCAGGAGCCCCGCCGGAGCCACAGTGCACTGCTGTTCAGGGACGCTGTTGAATCTGCTGAGACTCTGGGTGAGTGGCGGAGGTGGGGTCAGGCTGGGGCGGGAGCCTCACCCATTCTCTTGGGGACCCCTGCGGAGACCGGGGCCTGGGGCAAATTGCCCCTCTTGCCCCCCCCCCCCGGGCAGCCCTGGAATTGCTATTGGGGAAGCCACCATTGGTTTATCTTGGTTACATATGTTCTGGTTTGTATTATGTTTACTCTAACAGACCAGGGGCCTAGCAATGTGGGCCCAAGAGTGATGGGGTTATAAACAGGTTATACATAGGTCCAGCTGATATAGAACGCTTCCTTTCCTTCCTATTGGGAGCCCGGAGGGTTTTGTGGTTAAGGCACTGAACCATGATTCAGGAGATCTGGGTTCTGTGGGCCAAGTTATGCTCTCTCACTTATACCTGTGCACTGTAGCCAATGGAGCTGCACACGTCAGTGCAGGCAGAGTTCACCCCTGTCCTTAGAACCTGTTCCAGGCCACCGAAGTCAATGGGAAAATGTCCGTGAGTTTGAAGCAGGCCGTTGATTAACAAGTGCAAGGAGAAATACAATCCAGCTCATGCTCTCAAAGCACTGCTGAACCATCACAGCTCTCTGGAGTTAAAGGTAATACAACTGAATAGACACCAAGCGCAGATCTATGGAGCAAGGTGGGAATGGTTTTACACAGGCATTTTTCAGAACAGACCTGCATTTAAAGGCACAGTGTTATTAAGAGTCACTACCGATCTAACATGGCTACTACATATTAAAGTTGATGTTTTTAACTAGGACAGAATCTGAATAACGTCCATTATAAAGTAAAAACAGAATTCACAAAGGACTAAATAAAGCAGAATGTGGGAATCAGCAGCAAATTTAGTCCTTGATCCTACAATCAGATCCACTCACGTGGACCCTTATACTAGCACAGAGTCCCATCCAAGTCAATGGGGCACTGCACAAGTGCAAGAGTTGGCTTGGGTGGACTTGCCTTCAGGATCGGGGCCTACCAGAGGATTTCACATAGCTGGAAAGATAAAGACAACTTTGAAGCAATTTGTTTTTGCTTCTGGACTGTAACATGCATCTGAAGTGTGCATATGCATAGCATTCATTTGTTTACCATGGTTGGTATTGTTTGTATAGTCCATTCTTTCCTATGTTCATTCTCCTATTCCTGATAAATATTTTTATAAAAATAAAAATAGTTTAACAGGGAAAGGAAAACATTCTGAAGAACTTAGAGAAGAAAAGGGCTATTGCACAATGCTTCACACATCATCCTAGGTACCCTGCGGTGACTTTAAATAAAAGAGAAGGCAGATTTACATGCTGCAGAATAATGGGTTATTCAAACATAACAAAGCCAAACTTTGATCCATATTTTCCTTGTGCTCCTGACAGCAGAGAGCTGTTGACTTGAAAGGCGATTTTCATGGTTCATAAAATCCTTTGTGGGCTAGCCTTCAGCAACCCAAGGATCAGGACAGCTGTTATTTCACTCACATGTAGCACGCGTAGGTGTGCATTGGCTTAGCTACAAAAGCTGTTCAGAAAGAGGCTGGGGGAAAGGACAAGTTTCACAAAGGATGCTTCTCTTTAGAGGCTGAAAACAGCAGGAGAGTGAAGTAAACAGACTTTTTTGCCAGCAGACAAGAGCATAACCATCTTTGAAGCATTCTGCTTTTAGTAAACTAGTGTAATAACATTTCCACTGCCTCATAATTGGGTACGTTACAAAAATTGACTAAATGACATGTACATATACAGAGACACAAACACACATATACATTCCTCCACCCCAAATAACCTTGGGATACACAGTAAAAACAAAGAAAGTCATCATCAGAACCACTGATGAATGAAAATTCCACACACAAAAGAATGAAGAACCTTAAATCTTAACAGCTAGGGCACACCAATCCTTCCCCTGAGAAACGGACTGTTTTTACAAGGAACTAAGAAATTAATTGAACATTTCAAAATAAAAATTGAAGCCTGGCTCCGGCTATAAAAGGTGATGGACTGAGTTTTTAATCTTGAAATTACTATTCTCTCTCTACCTATATACTCACACTTTTGTAATAAAGGAAAACAGATAAAGAAGCAACCAAGGCTGTAATTCCATTTGATTCTGCTGACATTGCTGTTAACCAGAGGGAGACTGAAAGGTTATTGAGAACCCAAAACGAGGACTTAATGGAAACACCTATTGCATTATTGCAAGTTTGTTTGCTTAATTTTAAACTCTGAATATTTCTCTTTGAAAGTTTGCTTATATTTCTCAATCCCAAACCAATCCTGTCATTAACTGGCGTGTATATCAAGTAAGATCTATGTATGATATCATTATCAATTGTGATTTGGGATTCAGGCACTAATCTATGATGACAGGCAAGTGCCAGTTAAAATTAAAGTGGGGACTTAGTATTAAAAAATACCAGATCCTTAGCTGGAATCATGGTAGTTCCATTACTATACTGACTTTCATCAGCTGATGATCTGGCCCAATATCCTTTTTAGCTAGACATTTTTTTGAACAGTAATCCTGTGTTCAGGTCCTCGTTGATTTCATGCTCCCAAGCTCTGCACTGGCAGCAATCAGATACACTGTAAAATAATAAGAGAGGACAAATGCCCCCAAATTGAGTTTTTTGGCTAAACAATTATCACAAAACACCCCCTATTATCAAGTGTAATAAAATATTAAATGTAACACACTTTTTAAAGGTTGTCTTGTGATGTATAGAATTTAAAGATTAGAGAGAGAGAGAGATAAACATGCTGAAACATACCATCTGTATGTTGTGTAGTTTATCTATCTGTATGCATACACATATGTACGCACATACACACACAAACATACCTGGCCAGATTCTCAACTGGTGTAAATATGCATGTCTACTTTTATTTCAATATCAGCTATATCAGTGTACAGCAGAGAAGGATCTGGATCCTCACCTGTGTGGTATGCATGTCACTGTATATATACGGTCAATATAGCTTTGTATGGATATAATCATATGGAACGCATGCATACATACATTTAAATGTACAATCTATATGGTGTGTAGTAGACCTGTGGTAAATACTCATGCACCCACACACCTTTATCTGGACCTAGATCTACATATCTGTGTACATATTACATTGAAATGTACCATCTGCATCTTGTGTAGCGTGTTTTGTATGCACACATACACCTGCTGTACGTGCTTTGTGTACCTATGTTTTTGTAGGGTTTTTTTGGTCATGTTTTGCCTTTTTCCTGTTATGAAAAATTCAACAGCAAAACAAAGATCTTTATTTCGCATCCACAAAAACTGCCAGCACTTCACTGGCATACTGGAATTGATTCTTAACCCTCCAGATGGCAGCACAAGAAATGAGAACTCTGCCACCTCTTCTGCTCTGATTTTACATAAAAAGAACTCCTTAGTCTGAGGCCTGGTTTACACTACGTGTTTATATCGATTTTAGCAGCATTAAACCGATTTAATGCCGCACCCGTCCACACTACGAGGCCCTTTAAATCAATATAAAGGGATCTTTAAATCGGTTTCTGTACTCCTCCTCAACGAGAGGAGTAGCGCTAAAATTGGTATTATCATATCGGATTAGGGTTAGTGTGGCCGCAAATTGACGGTATTGGCCTCCGGGCCGCATCCCACAGTGCACCACTGACCGCTCTGGACAGCAATCTGAACTCAGATGCACTGGCCAGATAGACAGGAAAAGCCCCGTGAACTTTTGAATTTCATTTCCTGTTTGCCCAGCGTGGAGCTCTGATCAGCACAGGTGACCACGCAGAGCTCATCAGCACAGGTAACAATGCAGTCTCCTGAGAATCGAAAAAGAGCTCCAGCATGGACCGCACGGGAGGTACTGGATCTGATCGCTATATGGGGAGAGGATTCTGTGCTAACAGAACTCCGTTCCAAAAGACGAAATGAAAAAACATTTGAAAAAATTTCCAAGGCCATGATGGAGAAAGGCCACACCAGGGACTCAGTGCAGTGCAGAGTGAAAGTGAAGGAGCTCTGACAAGCCTACCAGAACAATCAAAGAAGCAAAAGGAAGGTCTGGGGCAGGGCTGAAAACATGCCACTTCTACGCTGAGCTGCATGCAATTTTAGGGGGCTGCGCCACCACTACCCCACCCCTGTTCTTGGATTCCGTGGTGGGGGTTGTAATCTCAGCCATGCCTGAGGATTATGCGGACGGGGAAGATGAGGAGGAGGAAGAGGAGGACGAGCTTGCAGAGAGCACACAGCACTCTGTCAGCCCCAACAGCCAGGAGCTTTTTCTGACCCAGACGGAATTATCGTCCCAGCCCTCCCAAGCCACTAGCCCAGACAGTGAAGCCATGGAAGCGACCTCTGGTGAGTGTACCTTTGTAAATACAAAACATGGTTTAAAAGCAAGCTTTTTTTAATGATTGATTTGCCCTGAGGGCTTGGGATGCATTCATGGGCAGTAAAGTTACTGGAAAAGTTTGTTAACATGTCTGGGGATGGAGCGGAAATCCGCCAGGGACATCTGCATGAAGCTCTCCTGGAGGTACTCCAAAAGCCTTTGCAGAAGGTTTCTGGGCAAGGCAGCCTTGTTCCGTCCACCATGGTAGGACACTTTACCACGCCATGCATGTAGCAAGTAATCGGGTATCACTGCATGACAAAGCATAGCTGCGTATGGTCCCGGTGATTGCTGGCATTCAAGAAACATCCGTTCTTTATCTCGCTCTGTTATCCTCAGCAGAGTGATATCATTCATGGTAACCTGGTTGAAATTCAGGAATTTAATTAAGGGGACAGAGATGGCCTTTTTCCTGCAGGAGTGTTTGCCTGTTGCTTACAAGAAATCCTTCCTTGCATGTAGCCAAGCAGGGGGAGGGGAAGATTCCTTTGGCTAGCAGGAATCTTCCCAGCTACCAGCCACGCGGTGGGGGGTAAGGGGGCTGATTAGCAGTGATCTTCCATGATACCAGCCATGCGGTGAGGGGAGGGGGGTAAAGCTATCATCCTAGATAATTGGATAGGGGATGGGGGTGGCTTCTGCGAATGGAAGTGAAGGCTGCAGAAGCCGAAAGACAATGGCTTACCACAGCCACAAGCAAGCTGAGTTCTGATGCCCGGACCTGCGTCTGTGAGATCTGTAACACCAGAGCCCAGGCACTCAAAATTAAGATGCAAAATGCGACCTTGTAGTGAGATCACATGTGCTATGTAAGGTGAATAGTGTTGTTCACCGTGAAAGAGTATAACCATTGTTCTGTAAAATGTATCTTTTTAAATACTTCTCTCCCTTTTTTCTCTCCCTCATGCAGCTGCACATTTTTCAAGCCTCCCAACTCCATCCCGAAGGCTAGCTCAGATAAGGCGGAGGAAGAAGAGGACGCGAGACGAAATGTTCTCGGAAATCATGGAAGTAACCTGCAATGAAAGAGCTCATCTGAATCAGTGGAAGGACGTGGTATCACATTACAGGAAAGATGCCAGTGAATGTGAGGACAGGAGGGACGCTCGAGATGAGAGGTGTAGGCAGGATGATCAGCAGTGGCAGGATGAAACGCTGGGGCTGCTGCATGATCAAACTGACATCCTCCGACGTCTGGTGGAGCTTCAGGAAGAGCAGCGGGGTCACAGAGTGCCGCTGCAGCCCCTGTGTGACCACCCTCACCACTCACCATGTTCCATATCTTCCTCACCCAGACGTGTAAGAACGCGTGGGGGAGGCTCCATGCACCTGCCCATTCCACCCCAGTGGACAGCCCAACCAAAAGGCTGTCATTACATTGAAATGATTTTAGTGGCCTTTTCCTTCCCTCCTATCCTCCTCCCAAACCACAACCGGGCTACCTTGTCAGTTCTCTCCCTCTTTTTATAATGACCTTTTTAAATAAAGAATACATGATTTTTAAACAATAGTGACTTTATTTCCTTAAGCAAGCTGTAATCGAAGGGGGAGGGTGGGTTGTTTACAGGGAATGAGTCAATCAAGGGGGGGGGTCATGAAGGGGAAACAAACACAGCAGTCACACCATACCCTGGCCCGTGATGAAACTCGTTTTCAAAGCTTCTCTGATGTGCACCGCTTCCTGGTGTTCTCTTCTAATCGCCCTGGTGTCTGGCTGCGCGCAATCAGCTGCCAGGTGATTTGCCTCAGCCTCCCACCCCGCCATAAAGGTCTCCCGCTTACTCTCACAGAGATTGTGGAGCACACAGCAAGCAGCAATAACAAAGGGGACATTGGTTTGGCTGAGGTCTGAGCAAGTCAGTAATGTGCGCCAGCCCGCCTTTAAATGGCCGAATGCACATTTTACCACCATCCTGCACTTGCTCAGCCTGTAGTTAAACAGCTGCTGACCACTGTCCAGGCTGCCTGTGTATGGCTTCATGAGCCATGGCATCAAGGGGTAGGCTGGGTCCCCCAGGATAACTACAGGCATTTCAACATCCCCAACAGTTATTTTCCGGTCTGGGAAGTAAGTCCCTTGCTGCAGCATTTTAAACAGAGCAGTGCTTCTGAAGACGCGAGCATCATGAACCCTTCCTGGCCATCCCACTTGGATGTTGGTGAATCGTCCCTTGTGAACCACCAGTGCTTGCAGTACCATTGAAAAGTACCCCTTGCGGTTTACGTACTGGGTGCCCTGGTGCGCCAGTGCCAAGATAGGGATATGGGTTCCATCTATCGTCCCTCCCACAGTTAGGGAATCCCATTGCAGCAAAGCCATCCACTATGGCCTGCACGTTTCCTAGAGTCACAACCTTTTGTAGCAGCAGCTTAGTGATTGCTTTGGCTACTTGCATCGCAGCAGCCCCCACAGTAGATTTTCCCACTCCAAATTGATTCCCGACTGACCGGTAGCTGTCTAGCATTGCAAGCTTCCAGAGGGCTATTGCCACTCGCTTCTCCACTGTGAGGGCTGCTCTCATCTTGTTATTATGGCGTTTCAGGGCAGGGGAAAGCAAGTCACAAAGTTTTATGAAAGTGCCCTTATGCATGCAAAAGTTTCATAGCCACTGCGAATCGTCCCACACCTGCAAAACTATGCGGTCCCACCAGTCTGTGCTTGTTTCCCGGGCCCAAAATCGGCGTTCAATGGCTAGAACCTGCCCCATTACCAGCAGGATCTCCAAAGTGCAGGGGCCCGCGGTTTGAGAGAATTCAGTGTCCATGTCCTCATCACTCTCGTCACCGTGCTGCCGTAGCCGCCGCCTCCTCCTCGCCTGGCTTTGCAGTTCATGGTTCACCATAGACTGCACGAGAATGCGCAAGGTGTTTACAACGTTCACGATCGCGGTGTTGATCTGAGCGGGGTCCATGCTTGCTGTGGTATGGCGTCTGCACAGTTCACCCAGGAAAAAAGGCGCGAAATGGTTGTCTGCTGCTTTCACTTAGGGAGGGTTAGGCTGTACTCAGAACCACCCGCGACAATGATTTTTGCCCATCAGGCACTGGGCTCTCAACCCAGAATTCCAAGGGTCGGGGGAGACTGCGGGAACTATGGGATAGCTACGGGATAGCTACCCACAGTCAACGCTCCAGAAATCGACGCTAGCCTCGGACTATGGACGCACACCGCCGAATTAATGTGCCTAGTGTGGCTGCGTGCAATCTACTTTATACTATCTGTTTTATAAAACCGGTTTATGTTAAACCGGAATTATCCTGTAGTGTAGACGTACCCTGATATTTTTCAGCTCAAGGCCCCTTTTCCTCCCTACTTTGCACCAGGAGCACTGCAGGCATTTGCAGGTAACCCAGAGCGGGGTTTTACGAATCAGCTGGTAAAAGGAAGCAGACCAGACACAATCAGAACAACACAAGATTGGGAAAGAGGATTCATAAGAACATAAGAATGGTCATACTGAGTCAGACCAAAGGTCCATCTAGCCCAGTATCCTGTCTACCGACAGTGGCCAGTGCCAGATGCTTCAGAGGGAATGAACAGAGCAGGTGATCATCAAGTGATCCATCCAAGGGCTTGTTCTTTAATCAGCCCACACTTAGGGTGGGAAAGGCATAGCAGAGGAGAAACATACATTGGCAAACACCTGCCATCTAGTGTGAGGGACCAGAAAGCCTGCATTGGACTCAAAGCTATTGGTCTCCTTTGTTTTTAGCTAGTTAGTAAAATGAAGAGACAAGCCAAAATCCAGGACTGTGCTTGAGTTTGACTGATGATGCATTACTGGGAAATGCTAACCTGACAACCAAAAATAAGAGAGTTTTTCATATTTATGCCTTATAACAGATGGCCATTTAACATATGTGACAACTTCACTTTGAATGGTTCCTGGAAATATGTGTTAACTACTTCTGCAAAACAATCTGTTCCACTTTGTCTTTAGCGCTGACACTTGGAGTTCCTTTCCCGGAAGAAGAGCTCTGTGTAAGCTCAAAAGCTTGTCTTTCTCTCCCAAATAGAAGTTGGTCCAATAAAAGATATTATCTCACCCACCTTGTCACATATTTTGTCAGATTCATAACAGTGATGTGACAATTCCTAACTTTTACAAATCACTGGTTCCTCATATCTTGGATACACACTATGATTTGAGGACACCACCAGGAAGGATTGTAGGTGCCAGGCTGCAGTGGAAAGAAGCAAGTGAAGAATGTATCTGAGGGAAGGGAGGCTATCTGGTGAGATATGTGACAGGATGGCAGGGGTGGAGAATTTAAGCTGGGTCAGAAGTCTGCAGGAGTGAGCAGAGAGGTTGGGTGAGCAACATGTGTTGAGGTCAGGGTGAGTGGCAGCAGGAAGCCACTGCGGAAGGGAGTGGGTGAAGGACATGCGCGAGGGGTCAAGATGGTGGTGGGGCTGAGTTACAGGAGGAGACAGCAGATGGGTGTGTGTCCTGCTGGGGTAGGAAGATGCAGTGGCTTGGGTCTGGGCTGTTTGGGGTGGAGAGCTGTGGAAAGAAGCGGGGGAAGGGTGTCTGGATGATGGGAGCTATGGAGAGAGAGTGGGATTGGACCACCAACCCTGTAACTATCGGAAACCCAGGTTCCCCTCCCCCCCCCCGCCAATAAAGGAGCCAATCTGCATGAAGACAGATGCAGGAAAATCACCAGATTATTGTATAAATCCACACTAGGTTGAGCATTTGCCATGTTCCTAATTATTCCACTTCTTTGATTCCCTGCATATTCTCGTGTATTTGTTTTCCTTTATCCTCCTCAGGCAGTCACCTCTCTATGGCTCTGTCCCTCTCTCTTTTCCCTCCAGACAGGCAGATAAACTAAAACAAAACATAAATACTTAAAAACAACAGACTGAGCAGAGAAGCTAGAATTCTAAGCAATTGCTGCCACACCACACGAGGAGGAGGAGGAGGTGGATGGCTATTTATTCTTTGTGCCTGGGCAGTAATTTAACTATCTACAAAAACAGTAGCGCTGTGCAATAAAAACAAATACAGGCATTGTAACCAACTGAATCTTAGTCCTGCATTCCAAACCCTTTCCTCCCTAGCACAGGGACAAGCTCAGTAACATCTCACACAAAGGGGCCGCGTTGTTTTCAAAGATGAACGACAAAGCAGCTGTAAAAAAATAATTAATCCAAAGTATTAAGAGAATGTGGGTGTGATCCATTAATCAGACAAAACTACCACTGAAGTCAATGAGTCAGGAGTACAAATCAGATGGTGATATATGTGTGTGGTACCCAGATGTAAAATGGCTTGAAAGTATTTGATTTGATTTAGAGGATGGGAAATGAAGGACACTGGCACAATCAGTGAAATCTTATATTTTAGCTACTCTGTAGCTGTAGAAGTTCCACATGTATTTGTATTTTCCCGAAAAAGGGCCCAAACCACAAAAAAAGGACCACGATTTCAGGCACACTGCAAACTCAGAGCTGTTTTCCCCTCTCCTCCCAAAATGAGTTTTAGTCAGGCCCTTTATTTAGGCTGTTAATTCTTGGAGCAGGGATGTTCATCTTCATACTTATCTGCACCCAGCACATTATTTATTTACTACTAAACAGTGGTGGAACAAAGATTGGGGCCATTTGCCAAATTCTGGAGTCCTTCGTCTCCTCCCTGAAGTTCAACAAGCATTCAGATCCAGGGATTTGGTTCAGGCTCACTTCTCATTTTAAAGGAGTTTGTAGAGAATCAGTATTCTCTTCATTTGCCTAACAAGAGCTAAATTCAGAGTTGTAAGTTCCTCCTGCAATAACGGAGGACGTCCTCATAACCAGCTAGAATAGTGCAGTGGGTTATTTTAGGTTGGAATTGCACAACACGGGAACATAGGATATGCCATACTGGAACAGACCAGTGGTCCATTCAAACTGGTAATCTGTCTCCAACAGCAGCCAGTACCAGATGTATCTGAGGATGAACCTGTCCACATTGGGAAGTTTCTTCTGGACCCCAATCATTTAGTGACTGTCGTATGAAGCATGAGAACTTTACACATGTGTATTGTCTCTAATGTAACTGTGGATGTTCTCATATCCATATAAATATCCAAACCCTTTTGACTCCAGCTGTGCACTGAGCAGATGGTTTCACTGAGCTGTCTGCAGCAAAACTTAGGTCCTTTCTTCAGGTGGTTACAATAGAACAGAACATGTCAAATGTTCAGATTATTTCTGTCCAATGTGCATTACATGGTACTTGTATGCATTGCACTATGTCTGCCATGATGCGGCCCATTCACCTAGCTTTGTTCCCTACACTCTAGCCTAGTGTTGACTAACTTATATAATTTAGTGTCATGTGCAAATTTTGCCACTTCATGTCTTCACCCCTTTTCACTGGTTAATTAAATAATACTTCTAGACAACACTGGGAGCGATTTTGCTTTTGTTTTGCAAACCCTCATCTGGTTTTCCAAAATGAAAAAAAAAAACAAAAACAAAAAAACAATGCAGGGTTGTTTCAGATCCTGAACTCATTTTATCCAAACCCCACCAGTCAAGGTAGAGGGATTCTGTTTGGGAGTCATCTCTAGCTTTGCCATCAGTTGCTGCAGCACAAATACAGAGCTCAGGTAGGCTGTTGATAGCTGAAATTGGGTGGGCAAAGCTGATATGGAAAAGGGGTCTCTCAGAGCCAGAGGACCAGGAGCAGGGAAGCCTCATGCCCCGTCTGATTCAAAACAGAACAGGCAGTACCTGCCCTGAGGATTACCACCCCACAAAACCTGAGCATAGGACCCTGTCAGACACGCAAGGGAAGAACTGATTGTCACAAGTTTTGTTTAAAATGTATTTAGTGTATTCTGTTGCTGATCTGGGACTTCAAACAGTTTTGGGGTTTTTTTAAATGTACATTTGACCTTTAGTGCCTGGGTTTGGGTAGCTTTCTAAAATCCTTACAGTCAAAGTAAAAATTAGATTTATTAACCCCTCAAGATTTTTGCCCTATGAAAATTCCCTCTCTGTATTGAGATCTCATGAATTCACAATCTTTTTTGTGAAACTGGCAAATAAGTGAGATGTGGTCAAAAAATCCATATAAAGTATTAGCCAGAACTTGAGGATATCATCCATGGGTGTATAGATATATAGTCACATGCACCAGGCTAGATCCTCAGCTGGTGTAAACTGGCATAGCACCATGGACTTCATTGGCGCTATGCTAATTGACACTAGCTGAGGATCTTTCCCATATATGTTTTAACCACAGGCAACAAGCTATCTTCACCAGCAAAAATAAAACACACTTAGCTGAATGGCATAAGTTTCTAAGTGTCATATTCTATTGCTGAAGACACAAGAAAAAAATGTAAGTATTTAATAATAATTAAAGACAGCCACCTAAATGTAATTGTTACATGAAGAGACTGCTTCAGGAGTTAACCTAAATGTATTACTCATTTATTGTTATGCTGTACAGTGGCAAGGCAGAGCACGGAAAGCAGATGCGTTTCCATTGTGACCTTTCCAGGAACAGAGCTTTTCCAGTGAGTCACATTTTCACTAACATCACATTTCTTGTGTTATGATTGGAAATGAAGTGAACACTCTGATGACCCCGGACAGATGTTTGTATCTCTCCTTAAGTCTGAGGATATGGACTTAATCCTGGCTCTGTGTGGAGAATGAAAGAAATGTCTTCCGCGAGGAAAGCTGCTATTTATTTAGATGTGATGTAGACATATTTCACACTACATCTCTCACTCACAGTATGAATCTTGTTCCTCTTCAATAACTCCTCTCTTTCCTCCCCTATTCCCTCTCTGTGAAGTCACTAAGATCAGTCAAACTGTTCAGACAAACTGTGTTAATTCAAAGGGAATCCAAGACTGTCTTGTTGTGGGCTGCTAGAAACTTACTGCCACTACTTTGATCTGATCTAGTTTGGTGACCATAAATCATAACAACCAACAGCTTCTCTGATCATTTTTCAAATCAGTGGGCCAAACCTTGGAGTTATTGCTCTTAGGAACATCGGAATTGCCACACTTTGATCACACCAGGCGCTCAGCTCATCCGATATCCTGTTTCTGACACTGGCCAGTACCAGCTGCTTCAGAGGAAGACACAATAAACTTTTCAGGAGCAAGGAATGTTTCCTTCTAACCTCCAAAAGAGGGTGGCTTATGCCCTAAACCTGAGGGCTTGGCTCCTTTCCAAAGCTCTTAATTTTTAATATTGACTATTATAATTCTGGATATTCTTGTTATCCAGACTAATAGCCTGCTAAGCTCTTGTGGCATGAGTTCTGTAGGCCAATTGTGCAAAGAAGTATTTCCCTCTCTCTGTTTGAAATTAGCCACTTTTCAATTTCATTGACCATCTTAGCAAAAGTCCCACTGACCTGCAGGGAGTTTGACTGAGTAAAAACTGGTCAAACACTTCCTGCAGTTTTTCCACTTTTTCCATTTTCTTTAAAACAGGTTAAACACTGCATTACAGTGCATATTCTGGCACTCTTCTGCAATTTCAGCTGCAATTGAAGGTACAGTAATATTGCTGATCTTCAGTGCATTAGTTAATTGTCCACAGTTCTCATATCTGCTAACATGGCAGGAAGGGGGAAAAAATGACCGCTCTCACCAAGCCAACATGTAATTCATCACTCCTTCCATTCTGGCAAATTTACAGTGAGTGCCTCCTAAAAACACTTGTCAGAAAATCATGGCACTAGAAGATGCAAGAGCCCATCCCCCTCTACTCGTATAAGATTGTTCCTTACAATAAGTTTTGGAGTTGTTTATCCAGTCCAGGTTTAAATGACTCAAGTAAAGGGGCTGTCACTGCTTCCCTCAAGAAACTATTCCACACTAGCAGTTTTCTCCACCTTTAATTTTTTCCTCCTATTTAGATGACATTTTCCTTCCCTTGCTCAATTTCATCTTCATTAACTCCTTGTGGTACCACTCTAAACAATGCCACTCCCTCCACGGTGTTTTCACTCTGATGCTTGTAGGCACTTTTCACTTCTCTCCTGCCCCCTGCCATGCCCTTAAATTGTTCTTTTGTTTTTCTAATCGTTTCCCATAAATCATATGGGAATCTCTCCAGCCTTTTTGTTGCTTACCTATGAATCCCTTCTACGTTTGTTAAAAAAAAAAGCTAAACACACCTGCAGTAGCACCAAGAGCACCAGTTATGCTGCATACACCCCTGGGTACATGAAAAATGGGCTTTTTCAGATTCTCCCCCTCGCCAGTTTGGGATCTGTTTTTTTACCTCTATGTTGTCAAACACAAATTTCTATTTCTCATGCAATTCTAGATCACAAAAGTCTGTATTTCTTCCAATGTTTATTTTAGCCCTGGGTAATTTTTCTAATAAGCTAAAACATAGCAAGGCAAATTAGTTCAATTCAATGTTTTGCAGGAAACTGCGCTTTTAGGGTAGATTTCCCCAGAGCGCATGTTGAGCATACATTGAATGTATCCTTTCAGTCACTTGCAAGAGATGGAGAACACCTGGGGCCTGGTGATCTGTTGCAGAAATGTCAGCCAATGCTGGAGCTGGTGCTGGGCTGGTTTCTCAGCTCCTTACTGTAGGCCCTTCCACTTGGGATATGCGGTCTCTCCTCGTGATATACTGCTGGCACAGCATGCTCTGTGAGGGCGCCTTTCCTTTGGAATGTACTTCCCATCCATCCATCCATCCAGGTGTTTGCATGGACCTCATTGCCAGCCGATCTGAGTTTCTCCATTCCCTGATCCAAAATAGTCTGAAGCTGTTGACCTTCACGGCTTGCTGCAAGGCTCATATTTTTAGGACTGCTGATGAAACAAATGTTATTGGGGTGATGTATAGAAAAAAGTGGGGAATTTGGTTTAATTTGAAAGGGTTTCTGGTTCTTTCATATTAGTATATGCTGTTGGGTTGTGGTTTGTTTTATTGTATATTTAAACATTTATGAGAGGCACCTAGAATTTCCAAATAGTATCTCTTGTTGCTTTATAAATCTAAATAAATAAATATGGCCTTCTCAGATTTCAGCCAGCTAGGGAGACGCACCCTGTACAAATGTCACCACTTTCGCCATGACTGTTCACCAGTGAGACCTCTACTGTATATCTTGGACTCCACCCAAGAGGAGTGGATGAGGCTAAATAGCCAACAGAGGAGCTCTGCAGTTGTCACCCAAGGGATCCTGTCCCTTCAGGAAATCCGCAGAGCTCTGCAGGCAAGGAGCCCTGAGAGGGGATAGAGCCCTGGCCCAGCTCAGCGTCAGAGACGGGTGGCCAGGATTGGGCCCTAACGTTACAGCTGACTGGTCACCAGACACAGCCAGTTATGCTCATAAAGCTGACAAAAAGTGCTCTGAAACCTCGAGAATTTTATGGGGTTTTCTGTTTGGTTTTCTTGGCTGAGTTTAATACCTAACAAAGTTGAACCCATTTTAAATGGCTATTTCAATCAGTCAATCAATCACATCCCTGTTAATAAGCTATGTGTTGACTTTCATCCCAATGGGGTACAGAACGACAGACATTTAGCTCCCAGCACAAAAGGCTCAGTTAGAAACAGACACACCAGACAATTAACTATGGAAGGGCACCACTATAATTAGCAGAATCTGCCTCATTCATCCCGCCACTTGAATTACTCTGCCTCCTAGTACGAGTCTTCTTAGGTCTGTGTCAGCTTCCAAAAAGAAAAAGAATGCAATGGCTGAGGGCCAGCAATGCCGGGTCAAGGAGGTCGAGGGCTGTGCCTGTCAAACCACTCTCTGAAACTAGCCCCCATAGGCTGAGGTTTAGGCACACCACCAGGCAGAGCTCTGTGCATAAATGAACCACGATTAACCATGAATGTCCTCTTTATTTTCTCATTCATAAAACCTTCACAAACAGATAGCCAATGAAAAGTCTGCCTTTTCCAGACTGTGATGGGGTGTCTTCCCTACACTGGTGGAGAAAGGGCTAAAAGCAACCCTGGGTAGGCTGCGCAGCAAACAGCCAATCGAGGAGGGGCTGTGATGAGCAGCCAATAAGGGTAGAGCAGGCCCATATATAAAGAGAGCTGCAGGGCAGTTCCCTCTTGGGAGTCCAGGGAGAAAGGACTCTGTTCCTGAAGGGCTGAGGGAACCGCCAGCCCACTGGACAGAGGAGTGCTGAGTGGGGAACGAGAGGGCACTGACATACCACTCATAGCCAAAAACCTGCAAATGATTCCTGCAGGCGGATCCCTACACTTGTGTGGAGT
Source organism: Gopherus flavomarginatus (assembly GCF_025201925.1). NCBI lineage: Eukaryota > Metazoa > Chordata > Testudines > Testudinidae > Gopherus > Gopherus flavomarginatus. The sequence goes on from NC_066619.1 coordinate 158,068,352, forward strand.
TCCAATAAAGCTAATGGGAGTCATTTTGCAGGATCAGGGCCTGGTTTGAAAATGTGCTTGCATTGTTAAGATAAACCCCACAATCTATGCATGCAAAGACATGGCCATAAATCAGACTCTCCGGAGAAAGGAAGGGGGAGGGAGGAGTTTAATAGGGGTTTCCCTCCAACCCACAGTAACTCATTACTCTTCTTTGTCAGGTAGGAAAAACCAGCATTATGTATTAAACCATTTGTAGTTTGTTTTACAAAACACAAAGGCCCTAATTCAACACTGTGTTAATCCAGCTTCACGTGGATGTAATACCACTAATGTCAATGGAGTTATGACTCTGTAAAATTGGAGTAATGAAGTGGTGAATCGGGTCCAAAATACACTCCAGCAGAACCCTGATAAAACAGTTAACCATATTGCACCAAAATGTTGTTACATTCAGGAAAAAAAAGATGCAGTTTCCGTTCTTTTAAAGAAATCAGTTTTCCATTGTACTTTAATCTTTTAGTTTCACAGGAACTTTGTTATTTTAAAAAATGTATCCCTCTCTCAGGCATTCTTTAATGAAACTGAATTGCACACTGAATTGGTTTGATTGTTTTTGGTCCGCCACACAAAATGTGTTGTTTGGACAGGTCTACACCATTCTTTCACCTATGCTTCTTCCCCAGTACTTCCAAATAGCATTGAACATGGATAAACATTTGGTAGCACGGATGTGGTGGTTTTGTAAATAGCACAGTAATAATTTCTTGTTAGCTCTGAACACAAAAAGGTAGCCTTGCTGAAATATACAAAACAGATTTAAGCCCACAGGTGCAAACAGCCATGACAGGGGTACGTGCTCTCTTTCGCTGATTTAGCTGGAAAAGGACAGGAAAGGATATCCTTTTCCTTTCCCATTTCTGTCAGGGGCAACATCCTTTTCACTGCTGCCGTGATCACTGAATTGCTGAGGTTTTCACGGCAGCATGTCATGCACACTGCAATTGAGACATCAAATACTACATGCAGCTGCTTGAGCCAATGGACACCTAGTTACATGCCTCTTCCATCATTATTACACAATAAGCCATGTCCCTCTAAGACATTCAGTAACTCATAAATTCAGTGGGTCCGATTCTGATCTCACTTACACTGGTGTGAATAAGGAATAACTCCAGTGAAGTCAGTGGAATTATTGGCTTGAAACAGAAGTGAGAGAAGACTTGCATCCAAATAGTCTATTCTCCCCTGGGGTGCATTTTCATGACACCTGCTAACAGGAACATGGAGTGATGATGAAAAAAAACAGCCCATGAGGGACCAAAGTCAGTTGTAGTGGAGGGCCCTCAGCCCTTCCAGGAAGCACTCAGCACTCCACAGGATCAGACAATAAGGGTATGTCTACACTACGGGATTATACCAATTTACAGAAACCAGTTTTTTAAAACAGATTGTATAAAGTCGAGTGCACGCGGCCACACTAAGCACATTAATTCGGTGGTGTGTGTCCATGGTCCAAGGCTAGCGTCGATTTCTGGGGCGTTGCACTGTGTGTAGCTATCCCATAGTTCCTGCAGTCTCCCCCACCCTTGGAATTCTGGATTGAGATCCCAGTGCCTGATGGGGCAAAAAACATTGTCGCGGGTGGTTCTGGGTACAGCCTCACCCCTCCCTCCATGAAAGCAGCAGACAACCATTTCTTGCCTTTTTTCCTGGGTGAACTGTGCAAATGCCATAACACAGCAAGCATGGACCCTGCTCAGCTCAAGACAGCAATCATGGACATCGTAAACACCTTGCACGTCATCATGCAGTCTATGCTAAACCAGGACCTGCAAAACCAGGCGAGGAGGAGGCGGCTACAGCAGAGTGGTGACAAGAGTGATGAGGACATGGACACAGAATTCTCTCAAACCGTGGGCCCCTGTGCTTTGGAGATCCTGCTGGTAATGGGGCAGATTCTAGCCATTGAATGCTGATTTTGGGCCGGGGAAACAAGCACAGACTGGTGGGACCGCATAGTTTTGCAGCTTTGGGACGATTCCCAGTGGCTGCAAAACTTGTGCATGCGTAAGGGCACTTTCATCAAACTTTGTGACTTGCTTTCCCCTGCCCTGAAACGTCATAATATCAAAATGAGAGCAGCCCTCACAGATGAGACGAGAGTGGCAATAGCCCTTTGGAAGTCTGCAATACCAGACAGCTACCAGTCAGTCGGGAATCAATTTGGAGTGGGAAAATCTACTGTGGGGGTTGCTGTGATGCAAGTAGCCAAAGCAATCATTCAGCTGCTGCAATGAAAGGTTGTGACTCTGGGAAACGTGCAGGTCATAGCGGATGGCTTTGCTGCAATGGGATTCCCTAACTGTGGTGGTGCGATAGATGGAACCCATATCCCTATCTTATCTTGGCACTGGAGCACCAGGCACCCAGTACGTAAACCGCAAGGGGTACTTTTCAATGGTACTGCAAGCACTGGTGGATCACAAGAAACGTTTCACCAACGTCCACGTGGGGTGGCCAGGAAGGGTTCCGACACTCGCGTCTTCAGGAAAACTACTCTGTTTAAACAGCTGCAGCAAGAGAATTACTTCCCAGACCAGAAAATAACAGTTGGGGATGTTGAAATGCCTGTAGTTATCTTGAGGACCCAGCCTAGCTCTTGATGCCATGGCTTTTAAAACCATACACAGGCAGCCTGGACAATAGTCAGGAGTTGTTCAACTACAGGCTGAGCAAGTGCAGAATAGTGGTAAAATGTGCATTTGGCCGTTTAAAGGCGCGCTGGCGCACATTACTGACTCACTCAGACCTCAGCCAAACCAAACCAATGTCCCCTTTGTTATTGTGCTTGCTGTGTGCTCCACAATCTCTGTGACAGTAAGGGGGAGACCTTTATGGTGGGGTGGGAGGCTGAGGCAAATCACCTGGCCACTGATTATGCACAGCCAGACACCAGGGTGATTAGAAGAGCACACCAGGAAGCGGTGTGCATCAGAGAAGCTTTGACAACCAGTTTCAGCATGGGCCAGGGTATGGTGTGACTGCTGTGTTTGTTTTCCCTAGATGAACGCCCCCTCCTTGATTGACTCATTCCCTGCAAACAACCCATCCTCCCCCTTCGATTACAGCTTGTTTAAGGAAATAAAGTCACTACCGTTTAAAATTCCTGTATTCTTTATTAATTCATTAAAAAAAAGAGGGAGAGAACTGACAAGGTAGCCCGGTGTGGTTTGGGAGGAGGATAGAAGGAAAATTTCTATGTAATGACAGCCTTTTGGTTGGGCTGTCCATGGGGGTGGAGTGGGTGGGTGCATAGAGCCTCCCCCCACGCATTCTTACACGTCTGGGTGTGGAAGATATGGAACATGGTGAGTGGTGAGGGTGGTTACACAGGGGCTGCAGCGGCACTCTGTGATCCTGCTGCTGTTCCTGAAGCTCCACCAGACACCGGAGCATATCAATTTGATCACGCAGCAGCCCCAGAGTTGCATCCTGCCACCACTGATCTTCCTGCCTACACCTCTGATCTTCCTGCCGCCACCTCTCATCTTGAGAGTCCCTGCTGTCCTCACGTTGGTCCCTCCTGTCCTCATGTTCACTGGCATTTTTCCTGTAATTTGATACCACGTCCTTCCACTCATTCAGATGAGCTCTTTCATTGTGGATCACTACCATGATTTCTGAGAACATTTCGTCTCACGTCTTTTTTTTCCACCACCTCATCTGAGATAGCCTTCAGGATGGAGTAGGGAGGCTTGAAAAATTTGCAGCTGCATGAGGGAGGGAAAAAAGGGAGAGAAGTATTTAAAAAGATACATTTTACAGAACAATGCTTATACTCTTTCACAGTGAACAACACTGTTCACCTTACATAGCACATGTGATTTCACTACAAGGTCGTATTTTGCATCTTAATATTGAGTGCCTGCAGCTCTGGTGTTACAGATCTCACAGACACAGGTCCAGGCAGCATAATTCAGCTTGCATGCGGCCATGGTAGGCCATTGTCTTCTGCAGCCTTCATATATCCAGTGCCCTCCTTTAACAAATAGCAAGCAAAGCCCATTCACTGCTGCTTCTTTCCTGTTAACTTGCAGCAGCAGAAACCACGCCCCCATCCAATTCTCTGGGATGATCGCTTTACCCATCCTCCCACCGCGTGGCTGGTAGCAGGGGAGATCACTGTAAACACCTCCCTTCCCCCCCGACCATGTGGCTGGTAGCAGGGAAGATCCCTTCTAGCCAAACGCGAAAAAACTCAGCACCAATCACCCGTCCCCTTCCCCCTGCTTGGCTACCTGCAAGGAAGGATTTCTTTTAAGCAATAGGCAAACAGCCCACTAGGAATGGCCATCTCTGTCCCCTTAATTAAATTCTGGAATTTCAACCAGGTTACCGTGAACGATATCACTCTCCTGAGGATAACACAGCGAGATAAAGAACGGATGTTGCTTGAATGCCAGCAAACATTGGAATCAAACGCAGCTAGGCTTTGTCATGCAATGATACCAGATTACTTGCTATATGCATGGCGTGGTCAAGTGTCCTACCATGGAGGACGGAATAAGGCTGCCCTGCCCAGAAACCTTCTGCAAAGGCTTTTGGAGTACCTCCAGGAGAGCTTCATGGAGATGTCCCTGGAGGATTTCCACTCCATTCCCAGACATGTTAACAGACCTTTCCAGTAACTGTACTGGCCGTGAACACGTCCCAAGTCCTCAGGGAAAATTAATCATTAAGAAACGCTTGCTTTTAAACCATGTTTTATATTTACAAAGTTACACTCACCAAAGGTCCCTTCCATGGCTTCATTGTGTGGGATAGTGGCTTGTGAGCGTAATTCCATCAGGCTGAGAAAAAGCTCCTGGCTGTTGGGGAGAATGGAGTGCTGTGTGCTCTCTGCAAGCTCGTCCTCCTCTTCCTCCTCCTCATCTTCCCCGTCCGCAGAATCTTCAGCCATGGCTGAGATTACCATCCCCACCTCGGAATCCACGGATAGAGGTGGGGTAGTGGTGGCGGACCCCCTGAGAATTGAATGCAGCTCAGTGTAGAAGCGGCATGTTTTTGGCCCTGCCCCGGACCTTCTGTTTGCTTCTTTGGTTTTCTGGTAGGCTTGTCTGAGCTCCTTAATTTTCACACAGTTCTGTATTGAGTCCCTGGTGTGGCCTTTCTCCATCACGGCCTTGGAAATTTTTTCAAATGTTTTTTCATTTCGTCTTTTGGAACGGAGTTCTGTTAGCACAGAATCCTCTCCCCATAAACCAATCAGATCCAGTACCATCCGTGCGGTCCATGCTGGAGCTCTTTTTCGATTCTCAGGAGACTGCATTGTAACCTGTGCTGATAAGCTCTGCGTGGTCACCTGTGCTGGTGAGCTCTCCACGCTGGGCAAACAGGAAATGAAATTCAAAAGTTCGCAAGACTTTTCCTGTCTACCTGGCCAGTGCATCCGAGTTCTGATGGCTTTCCAGAGTGGTCACAATGGTGCACTGTGGGATACCGCCTGGAGGCCAATACCGTCGATTTGCGGCTACACAAACCCTAATCCAACATGGCAATACTGATTTCAGCGCTACTCCTCTCGTCGGGGAGGAGTACAGAAACCAGTTTAAAGAGCCCTTTAGATCGATATAAAGGGCCTCGTTGTGTGGACGGGTGCAGGGTTAAATTGGTTTAACGCTGCTAAATTCAGTTTAAACGCGTAGTGTAGACTAGGCCTAAGTCAGTGCACTGGGAAAGAAAGCATGTGTCATTGAATGGATCCATGGAAGAGAAGGATGCCACTGAAATTAGTGATGCACTCCAAAATCAAAACTAAAGCAAAGGCACCTAAGCAATGTTAACTGCATTAATACATAGGGACTGTGGAGCCTGGATTCCTCACACAAGAGCCTCTGCAACAGTGACTTGAAATTGATGGGAGTGAAGTAAGGCAGAAAAGACCAAAATTCTGCTTTCCCACCCCCAGCCGCCGGCGAGATTTGACCTGAGGGCACAGCAGTAGAAAAGCTAGCTTAGAGCCTCTGCTCTTCAGTAATATGGTGTAGAATGAGGAATGTAGCATTTAGAATATGATTGGGGGGGGCTCACCATGAAAGTCCCTGCATTGTGCTGAAAATATCAACTGAGAACTGATCTGTAAGTGCCAATTGCTATACATCATTCTGATTTTAAAAGGGAACTGCTAACTACTACTATATTTGTTGTTCGGGTGCACATAGTCCTAGATATGCTAAAAAATACAGTTACTTGCTATTAGTTCTCTTAGTAAATAGGTTTATTTCTCCTCCCTGACCTCCCAATATAGGAAAGGCCAATATTTTAGCCATCTGGATTTCCTCAAAAATAAATACATTAAAAAGAGAATGGCAATCAAATAGCCAAGGGCCAAATCTGTCAAAAGTAGATTGAAGAATTTAGTTTCCAAATCCACGTATAGGTGCCTGATTCCACCACTCTTCTCCATTGACTTCAGTGGGACTACTCACAGAGTAATGTACTGCCCAGCAGAGCGAGTGTGACAGAGTCTGGCCCTTGGTACTGAAATCAAGGGAACTGGGGGAAACCACCAAAACAAATCAAACCATTTAATCAGGTGCCTACCTCTTCATTAAGGTGCCTAATGTTAGGCAATCTTTTGTGAAAATATTAGTCTTCTTGGTTTTATATATGTAGCAACAACCAAAAGGATCTCTCCAGTGCTCAGTTCGCAATTTTCTTCCATATCAAATGTTTTTGGGCATGCAGTTGCAATGCCAGAGTGCTACACTCACATGTTAAAGGAAACTCTACACTGCAATAAAAGACCCTCAGCTGGTTAGCTGGCTCGGGCTCATGGGGCTTGGGCTTCAGTGCTATAACATGGCAATGTAGGTGACCAGACTCAGGCTGGAGACTGGGCTCTGAGATCCAGCAAAGGGTGAGGGTCCCAGAGCCTGGGCTCCAGCTCAAGCATGAATGTCTACACTTCAATTTTATAGTCCTGCTGCAGTTGACCAAGGCCATGAGTCTTTTACAGCAGCGTAGATGTTCCCTATGTTTCCTTTAGCAGCCACAAAGGGAACTGGTTATCACACTTGTTGGAAGTCTTAACAAGCCCAGGATAAAATGGGCATGGAGACCGAAGTAACCTCTCATCTCTCAAGATGGTCCCCCCCAGGCCAGGACTTGGGGAATGGTGAGTGAAAGCTCACACTTCTGCTACGCCGCTCCGTGGATAGAGGACTTCATTATTCCAGGGCTGATAATCTGATGCCTTTCACTAGTAATAATCCAGCAAGGCCCTTACACTTGATCTCAACTTTAAACACACCAGTTCCTCTGAAGTCAAAGGGGCTTGGTGTGATGTATGGGCTCAAGTGGTTTGCTGGAGCAGGGCCATGGTCTCCTCAACAATTTTGGATGGAAAAACAGCTTCAAATTCTTTTCTACAGCATTATACAAAGAGCCCTTTTCCATAAGCATTGGCAAATATCTAGTCTAGGGGCTGTGCAGGGCTTTCACTTATCTAAGGGTATTTTGCATCTACTTTCTGGGGTGTTTAGTTGTGCTTGTAATTATTAGAACTGGGAGCACTGGTTGTTGGGAGTGTGAAAGGACAGGAAACAGGAAGGAGGAGGGAGGAGTTGAGAGGGCGGAGTGAGAGTTACAGAGGGTACAGTAGCAGCTTGGTAAAGAGGTTTCCACTGTAAAAATAAAGTCCTGTTGAAGCTTGTTAGTACCTCGCCTGATTGATACAACACTTTCCTTTGTTTATGGTACGCTCTGAAGCTCCAAGAGCAGCCACACTTCCTTGAAGAATAAAGGGGGCTTACCAACATCCTGTTGTTAGCAAGAGCAACACATTCCACAGACGTGGATGTAGAATTAATTATAAACACTGTATTAGAGGCATTAGCCTAGGATGTCATCAAAGAGCGTAGGCGGAGTTGTTTTAAGGGACAGTGTACTATAGATACTTACTGTGTAACTCAAACCCTATTGATCATACACTGAAATTTAAGGCACGCTAAATGCATCAGATGCTTGAGGCCACCTTGCCAATCCCAAACTTTCAAAACTCATGAATCAGGCCCCCATCCCCCCCCATTCAATCATAGGATTGGTTTAAACATCAGGAGATTTCTAAAAACGGTAAGTGCAGTTTCCTTTTTTTTATTTGCCTTCTGGTGTCTGAGTCTGTACGATTCGTGTTTTTAGGTCTTTGTGTAACCAGCAGAGTTGAAAATTTTCACTAAAAAAATAGCTGGAATTCACACACACTCATGAGTGCAGGAGCTGGAGCTTTAAGAAAAACATCAAATGTTGTGAGAGTTGAAATCAAATCAGACAAATTGTCAAAACTACTCAGGAGGCTAATAAAATGGATCCTTCCACCTCTAAGATACTAGTTAAAAAGCAGCCCAGGTCAATAGATACCCAAGTCATTTTATTAGATAATCTGTTCAGTGGGAAATGTAGAAAAAGTTAATAGTCTGTCCAATTCCCAGTGGGCAGGAAAGCATATAACAAAAATCACTCTCAAAACTGGCATACTTGTTGGTAATCTCAGTAGTCTAGAGAAACCAAAGACTGAATATGTATCGGAAAAGACCTGATCCCTCAAGTCCAGCTCTGGAACAGATTTGGGGCACTGGGCCAGAAGCTCTCTGTGACTTACTTGTTCTGAGTTTCTACAGATCTTAAGCCTTGTTTCAGTGTATCACTTAAGTGTGTATTTGACTGTAAGCATAACTGTAGTCCCTTTGACTTCAATACAACTACTCATATGCTTGGAAGTTAGTGGTGTTCTTGAGTACTTTGCTGAACTGGAACTCTAATCTGGTACTTTTCCCACTTAAACAAGGGTAATATAAAAGACTGGGCTCCATTGCCAGGTTCTCACCTCACACAAACTCCAGTGACATTCCTAGTTTTGCACTAGTGCAAGTTTTTACAAAATTGGAGAAATACCAGTTTGGGGAAACAACTCAACTCCCTCTCTACACAAGGCTTCCCACCACTTCCCCCTTGTTGACTGCACGTGAAAATGAACAGTGGCATTGCCTGGGAGGCAGTGTTCCCTAGTGGACAGCGCACTGCCCTGAGACTTAGGAGTCCTGGATATGAATCCTCGCACTGGGTGACCTTGAGTAAGTCATTTCACCATTCTGTTCCTCAGTTTCCCCATTTATAAAATGGGGATACCGGTCACCTTGGGAGTGTTTTGAGATCTAGCAATGGTAAGCACTATATCATTATATTATTATTTCTAATTGGGATACAGTATTCAGGACAAATAAGTTAACCACTACGGTTTATTTTTCAAGTTTTCTTCCTATAAAGACTTCAAATGCTTTAAGTATTTGAGTAACTGGGAACCATGGGAAACTGATCGAGAATGAGCTGCCAATATGGGGACTCTCAAACATTTCATCCCCCTCCCCTCAGCCTGCAAGAGAGTCTGATATTTTTACTCATGCAGAGTAGCTCCTGGCTTCACAAATGGTCCCATTGACCTGAGGGACCAGTTGCAGTCTGGCCCCCTACAATGAGCCCCCAGTAGCAGGGATGTTGATGTGCTTCCACAGAAGGCCTAGAGACAAGGGAATCTACTCATTTGTTTCCCCGTTTTAAATATATCACCCTTTTTCCATAACCCTAACCAAAGAAGGTAAAAAAAAAAAAAAAAAAAAAGGATTAATCTTGCCTTCCTGGAAATGTTTGTATTGAATCCAGAAGGATATGCTGGATACATGCAGAGTTTAGCATAGTCATTTTGTATCCTTTGAAATGAGTGGTTGGGATAAAGATTTTGGTAAGGCAGATGCCACTTAGTGAAACTTGGTCCGTTCCAATGGAAAAACATTTGCTTTTCAAAAGTAACTTTGCAAACCCTTAGGATAAGTCCTCTCTGGCAGGGAATATACACCAGTCTCTAGTGAGAGCGGTGACTGTCAGAGACAGAGATCATGCCAAGTTTCCTTCACTTTGGGTGGCAAAATTTTAAACAAAGGAGGCCTGGGAACCTCCAACTGCTCCCTGCAGCAAAACCTCTGTCAGCTAATGATGACCTTAGAAGAGCTCTGTCTTGTAATCTGAGGCAGAGGTACAATAAAAGGTTCCACAAAAACGCAGACCCTACATATTTCAGGATAACCACAAGTAAGGAGTTTCAGGTAATGAATGAGGGCTTGGTAATGAACCTACTGATCAAAGGCTCAAATGCATCTCCAATGGCCTCAGTGTAAATTAATTTATTAAGTGGCATGTACTGTATAAATTTGTTTGTTTAAAGAGGAATTGAGGCAGTTTCAACTGGCCTAGTAATTAGCATTTGTGCAGCTCTTCGGAAATGGAAACACTATATAAATGACTGCATGGAAAATGCATCCCTGGGACTTTAAAACAGGTCCTTATGTCTGCTAATGTCGGACGACTGACATTTATGTTTTAATTCATGTACTGATTTTTAAGTTGCTTTTGAATTGTGAGCTGCTCAGATCATTCAACTAGCTGAATATTCCAAGGCCAATTTTATTAGAAGAGATATTACAGATCACTGCTCATTCCACGGTTATTGCTAAAAAAGGAAGCATCTTCAATTATTCGATAACACTTCAAGGCTTGTAACATGAACATGTAAGGCAGTCGTGCATACTTGTTAGCACTGGCACCCAGCAATAGCACTTGTCACAGTAGTTCGATTTTTACACATATCAGCTACATTAAAATATGCTGAGGGTGCAAAGTCAAGAATTTGGCAGCAGGGAAATGCCAGAATTAAGGTTGGCTGTGCACCCAGCATGTGAAATTTCACCCTGAATGGTTAGAGTTTGGCAAAGCTATAAGCAACTGGAAATAGTATCTTATAGTGCAGGGTTAGGCAAACTATGGCTCGCGGGCCAGATTCGGCCCATTAGCCATTTTAATCCAGCCCTCGAGCGCCCACTGGGGAGCAAGGTCTTACTGGGGCCTGCCCTGCTCCAGCCAGGAAGCAGGGTCGGGAGACGCTCCACACGGCTCCCGGAAGCAGCGGCACGTCCCCCCTCCGGCTCCTATTTTTAGAGGTAGCCAAGGGGCTCCACACACTGCCCCCACCCCAAGCACCGCTCCCGCAGCTCCCATTTGTCAGAAACGCGGCCAATGGGAGCTGCAGGGGCAGCACCTAAGGAAAGTACAGCGCACAGCAGAGCCGCTGCTTCCAGAAGCTGCTTGAGGTAAGTGCCGCCCAGAGCCTGCACCCCCGAGCCAACACCCCCACACCCCAACCCCCTGCCCCAGTTCTGATCCCCCTCCAAACTCCTCGGTCCCAGCCCAGAGCACCCTCCTGCACCCCAAGCCCCTCATCCCCATCCCTACCCCAACCAAGAGCCCCCTCCTGCACCCTGAACTCCTAATTTCTGGCCCCACTCTGGAACCTGCACCCCCAGTTAGAGCCCTTACCCCCTCTTGCACCCCAACCCCAATTTCGTGAGCATTCATGGCCCGCCATACAATTTCTATACCCAGATGTGGCCCTCAGGCCAAAATGTTTGCCCACCCCTGTTCTAGTGGGAAGCATTGGACAATTTAAATTGCAGGTAGTGCTAACAGCTTCATCTTCATTGAGCACTTTGGGGCAGCTCTTACTAGGTGTCTGGACAGCACCTCACACAACAAGTTCTCAGCCAGGGCCTTGAAATGCTACTGCAATAATAATAAATAATAATAATAATAACAACAACAATAGTGATGTTACATAAGCAATTTGGGCAACACCACCTTGTTCTTTGGTCCACAGCCCTATATGGTGTTACTTGAAAGGCTCATAAGACAACACACTAAGAAGAAAACACAGTCCTCAGGGCACAGACTACATAGTAGTAGTATAACAAAAGGAAAATTGATGCTTCAAAATATTCCACAGCACTTTTAACAGGCTTTACTAGGAAAAAATAAAAGTTATACAGTGAGGAACTTTCTACAAGGAAATGCTCCACATACATTTTAAAGATTCAACAATATTATTCACATAAGAGATGGGCCAGAGATGCAAACTGCAAATCTGGATCCAACTTTCCACAGAGTTCAGAGCTGTTTCGATTCAGGGTTTTGATTTAGAGTCATTTGATTCCCTAAACATATTCTTCTAATCACTGCCTTTTGTAAACAGTGTCCTCTAACACCCACTGCTCCAGTATCTCTGTGTTTAATCAAACAATAGATATCCATCAAAATAATTGGATACATCCAGGCATCACTGTTATTTGCAGATGAATGTTGGACTGGACACCATGCAGTAATATTGGTCATGCATTCCTAGACAATTCACTCCCCCTGCTGTATGGAAACGTTTTACATTCAAACTTTTCCACTCACTTCCAAACCCACTGGAACAGCTCAGAACACAAGACCAGAATTTTAATTTAAAGGCATGTGAATTTCCACATCCATCAAATGAGGAGAGGTAAAGGTCCCATGCAGGAAAAACAAAAAAACCCAGTACAAGTGATTATGAGTTGAAACGCTTTCACCATTTTAAACTTTGAGGTATGATGTTGGGACATTCCAAGTAGAAAATAAAAATACTAGTGTACAGCATTTAAATACTTCTTAAAAGCCTACATAAACTTGACAAAGCTTACAACAGAGGTTCTCAAACTGTGGTCCGTGAACTCCATTCAGGTGGTCGGCGGACAGTTCCCTCACACAAGAGAATGAAGGGCCACCCACCTAATTAGTGGAGTTGTGCAGGCGTGGCTCCACTAGTTAGGTGCCTGGACCCTGGAGAAGACATACATGTAAGTTGAGGTGGTGGCCTTGGGGGGAGGGTAGTTGGGAGGGGGCAGTGGGGTGAGAAGAGGGGATGGGGGGAATATGGGACACGCAGGGCTGCGGCAGCCAGAGAAAGAGTCGACTTTCCCCAGCTTCAGGGCTGTAGCTGCCAGGGAGAGACGGCCCTCCTTTCCAGCCGTCAACTCTGTGGCTGCTGTGGCAAGGGAGAGACCCTACTCCTTGGGGGCTGCCACGGTGGGGGAGAGAGGGCACATCCATCGCATTAGAAACTACTGATATGAAAATATGAGTTGTGTGCTTTTATTTGTAAAACAAAAAAAAGTTAATTATTGTTAAGGATTTTCTTACAGCGCTTTTATCCAAAGTGCTTTACAATAGTTAGTTAATGGTACAAACAACATTTGGAAAGATCATTAAGTGGTCTGCTGAGACCCTCAGCAATTTTCAAGTGGTCTGCAGAAAAAAAAGTTTGAGAACCACTGGCTTACAACGTTTGTCAAGACGACTTTCCCAACTACCACAATCTACTCTGAGCAGCTCATCCGGGAGCTGTTTCACTAGACAAACATGTCTAAGAAAATCTCAGCACATGTGTCACTGAACGTCAGCTCCCAGGAACAGCCAGACACTGCAATGAGTGTCACTGCTGTTGTGCAGCCTGACTAAGGTGAGAAATGCATGGAAGCCAAATTGCTCCAAAGAACACAACGTGCCAATGGGATCCCTACTTGTCTGCTCTCCACACAGATCAAAGAATCCTGTGACGCCTTATAGACTAACAGACGATTTGGAGCATGATGCATCTGACGAAGTGGGTATTCACCCACGAAAGCTCATGCTCCAAAATGTCTGTTAGTCTATAAGGTGCCACAGGATTCTTTGCTGCTTTTACAGATCCAGACTAACACAGCTACCCCTCTGATACTTCACACAGATCAAGCTACTCAATTGCACCTGCTGACCAGGTGGTAGCATCCCAGGAGGCACTTTGGAGAAGAGCCTCCAGACACCAGAAAGAAAAGGGGATGGGGCAGGATAGCCAGGAAGTGTTAGCCAATTGCCAGCTGAGTCCACCAAACTGCAGTGTCTCCTCAAGTAGCATCCCTTGGGCAGCTAAACCAAAGCTACAGGAGAGAGGGAGGGAGCACTGCGTTTTTGGAGGGGTCATTTCTCAGGTAAGAGGCCAAACTGAGATCCTGACAGCTTGGGGTCATTACAGACCTCCTGATACATCATCAGAAGAGTAAGGGCTAACTCTGGCATCTTAGCCAACAGCAGTAGCCCTACAGGTCAGAAGCGCTCCCCTATAGCCACAGCAGCAGAACCCAGGATGTCTCAAACCTCAACTCTACAGTTTAAAAAGAAATAAAGAGCTTGCCTTCGGAGCATCTCAATGACAACCTAATGTAACAGCCATCATCCTACATACGCCGATGTCTCAGCACGCTACTGCGCCAACACTGCCCCTTCACAGACCACTGTTTGGCCAGGAATCCTGTGGAAAATAGTAGTCTGGGGTCATAAAATTATAGCTTGCATTATCATGCCTACTCGCAAGGCAGCAGAATGAAGGTTGCATGGGCATCTCAAATGCTAGCATTTCCTAACTGTTGCTGCCTTGACATGTTTTTCACATCAGTTTGTTTTAAGTATGAAATTTATATTGCTGTCCCACCCAGAATACAGTAGGAGCTCTACAACCATATGAAGGCATCATCTCCACCCCAAATGCTGCAGCAACCACCATGAATTCTGAGCAGCAACAGAAAATCTTCTTAATCCAGAATGAAGGCCACAGTGGACAGCACAGCAGAGAGATGGTTCTACGTTTACTTTTTCTATTCATTTTCACAGTCAAAGTTTAGGGATTTTAAATGCAATGCAAGAGAGAGAGAGACTAGAAATATTGCCTAGTGTAAAGCATGCTGCATGCAGGCACCATGCAAAATTTCCTTTGCAGCTCGCAGACCTAACGCTGCAAATCTGCAAAGAGAGTGCCGCTGCCAACTGCATCGAATTGTGCCACACTTTCAGGAGTGCTATAAAAATAATCGAATCATATTCATTAATGAGCCCATCACACTTATTGCCTTTTGTAGCTTGAAGCACAGTTTGAACCCAACACTTTGAAACCAAGATGAAGGCTAATGCCTAAGTAACTGCATTTGTCCGAGCCTCACTCCACTTTGTGATTCTTGACTTGGCAAGATGAGCTTGGAATAGAATTACCCTGAAATATTCCTTGAACTTCTGCCCTGCAGGGATTAGCTAGAAGGAATAAAAGACAGAGAGTGTTTTCCATATCAAGTTAAGGAAACACACAGAGACAGATTCTCAGATGGCGACAGTCAGTGTGACTTCATTGGAATCAATGGTGTAACTCCAATTTACACTGGCTGAGGATAGGGACTTTAGTTCATTTTATAATTACAAAGAACTTTAACTACTAAACTTTAACAAGAGACTTTAAAATCTCTATTTTAAAAATCCTTTTGCACTCACTGCATAGTATTCTGGGTTCTGTGGCCATCCACCTATTGTCATAGGACCATTGCAATTAAGCAGTTCCCCTAGTGCTACGAGTAGTAGCCTGCTAATCAAAGGCTTCCTGCTTATGTGCAGCTTGGCTGAAGTTTTCTGCAAGGAAGAGCAGGTCCAAGTCATGAAAGTAGGCATGTTTTCTGCCAAGCAGCGCTCAGAAATCCATTCTCTACACTTCAGTACATACAGTACCATAATGGAGGGCCACTTGGGCAACTTGCCAGGAGCCTGAAGAAGACACCTAATTTGCAAAAAAATGCAGCATATTGCTGCTACTACTCTCTTTGAATTGGAAGTGGCAGCCTGGAAGCCATAGATCCAAGCATGCTATGATTTGCACTGAGCTGAGCGGCCATCTCTGGGATCAATATGTTCTTTGACCTGCAACCTCCACTGGTCAACCTCACATCTCTATAATGAAGACAAGGACAGCCAAGTGCCATACAGTAGAATCCTGGGACCACAATTTGTCCACTCCTTGGATAAAAGTGTCCATCATAGCAAAGATGACATTACGTATTGATTAAATTATTAGATCGAATAATTAGTTTCTGCCCCCCAGGAGATACCGAAAATGTTAAAGAGAGGCTGAGTTGACCCTTGTCTTTGAAGAAGCCATCTCTTCCTGTCCTTGAGCAGCTCTCATTTTTCCACTTCGTTTTCTAAGTCGGCAGATGTTGGGCTTGTCTGGAGGGATAATTAATCAACTTGAAACTGTAATAGCTTCAAGTTGCTCAGAAGTGGAAAAACTGGTTTGGGACCTAGAATTATAGGGAGCCAGCTATCCCTGTAATTAGCTTTAGGTAAAGGTCCCCTTAATTGGAAAATAAATATCAAAACTGCCGAATGTTTACCAATGACTAGCACAGTGGTTACTACTACTACTACTCAGACATGCCTTATGTCAGCAGTGCAAGCTCCTGGCCTGAGCAGGGTATGAGGCAGTATAGAGATGTGTTTTTGTAAAGAGATTCTCCTTTGTTCTCCTAAAGAAAGACCTGTAAGGTTTGCATGATGGATTAACTCAGAGTCAATTATTCCAAGTGGAAAATTGCATTATTCTCCACAGTCACAGTCAGGCACCAGAGACAGACATTAGCAACATAACAGTGCCACAAAGCCTGGGGCATCTACAGACCTTACACAAAAATGATTTCCCTCTGGAATCTATGACAGGGCCAGACGTGGCTCTTAGCTAACAGCTGCCTTGGACTGGCATCTAGTGCTTGTGATTGCCTTCCACATAGGATTGGATGGGGGAGCAGAATATTAACATGGGCTAAAGAGCAACATATTGGCAGCGTGGGGGTGGCTTTGATGTGCGTGGTCAGACTGGTTTGCTTGCTGTGGACTTTGCCATGGGCTGTGCCTCCGTGTTGTGGACTTGGGTCTGGAAGGGCCATAGGTTTAACAGTTCCATTAAGCCATGAGCATGAGGGAGGGGCGTCCAAAGCTCATGAGGCTTGGGAGAGCAGTTCCCCAATGAGGGTGATTGTCACCACTGTAAGCAAGGACCAGGAGAACGGTGGACCCAGCTCAGACTCAGCGGGAGAATGTTGCTTGTGTTGCTCAACAGTGACTCCTCCAGCTAATTATGAAGCAGCAATCACCAACTTCAACCAGCAAGTGGGTGGCCATCGTGTGAGACCTTAAATGTAAGGAAGCGTACAGATTTTCTACTCTTAAAATGCATTGGACAATCCTGATTTTAA